>NW_028288760.1:0-339166 GCF_059628265.1 Tinamus guttatus | reverse complement strand
AATCCAGATCTTATCTTCCACTTGAAGTGCAACCACCCATTTCACAGGAATCACAATATACACAAGCTCTGCTCCAGGTAAAGCTGGGGATATTTCAAGTGGCACCTCCAGACACCATTTGGAGAAATAGGCTGTGGTCTACTAGTCAGTAGAAGTGATTTGAAGCTGTTATAAAGTAGTGCAATTTAAAATGAGCCATGGAGGTCAGGGCCTTTGGTTACCTAGGGCCAGAGGGGAAGGTGTGGAGTACAAGGGGGAAAAGACAATTAGTAACACAAGAAGGGATCCTGCGTCCAAGCTGATGTATGACAAATTTATCCCCCCAAAATCCCAGTGCCAGCAGCTAGATAAGGATCAGCTGTCTGTATCCTATCACACCCCACTGTAGGGCCTCTGCCTGAATCGCTGAGTTAGGAGGGAACAGTATCAGGTGTCACACAGAGATGAAAGTTCAAGAGGCTCCCTGAACTCATGGTCTTTGCTTGTAGGACACTGAACACTCAGTCCCTGACGAGCCCCACCTGGGGCGATGCAGCAATCAGCATATTTTTGCCTCTATTTAGAGGTTGTTTCCCTTTACCTGCACCATCCACCTCACCCTGCTACCTGTCTGGAAGAGCAGCAGCACCTCTTACTCCACCAGACCCTGCTATGCAGCCACCCAATCTGCCTTGCTTCTCTTCCTGATCCCAAGCTTCCCCCATCCTGCATCCGAGGCAAGAATCAGCCTCCCTCAGAGCCGTGTTTCCTCAGGGACTCCTTGGCTAGTCTGGTAGTTGTTGGAAGCGGGGAGGGAAGGGGCGGATTTGGGGAAAAGGGGACTGGAATGGCCTTTTGTTTCCTTCTAGTTGGTCAGAGGTTTTTCCCCTCCTTTCAGGGCCTCAGGCTTGTTCCTTGTCCGCCCTCCACAAGCGCTCCTTGACCTCCAAGGGCAGCGTGTTGAACAGGTCCTCCTCCACGACGAGCCCGCTGCGCTTCAGCAGGGGACAGTCCCCCAGCTCCACGGGCAGGCACTCCAGGCGGTTCCCCCGGAGCTCGATCTGCGAGAGGTTCGTCAGCTCCCCGACCCGGGACGGCAGCGACTGCAGCACGTTGTTCCCCAGGTTCAAGGTCCTCAGCTTCTTGCACTGGAAGAGCTCTGGCGGGAGACTCTCAATCTGAGAAAAAAAAGAAATCCAAGTCACCAGCAGATAGGACACACTCACAAGACAGGCCCGCACCATCCTCCAGGGGGGACAAGGCACTGCTTTAGTCATCTGCTTCTTTCTTAAGGGAGATTTCCACCAGGAAGACTATTTAAAAATCACCTATTTAAACAGAAGTCGCTAGTTTAAAAGATAACATGAATTCCTGTTAAGGCCTTTCTATAGTCCACTCCTTTCATGAATTTGAACGAATACAATATGGTTAAGGTTCAATAAACACTAGACTATGAACTAAACGTAACAATTCCGGATATTGTCCTCAATTCAAAGTCTCAACACGAAGGCTATCATTTGTCTTCAAAACCCAGCTGCATCCTTTTATAACTCAAATTATGCATGATAGCAGTTATTGCTAACTTAGACCAAAGTCTATTCTAAATGAGATGGAGTCCAGGGAAATGCCAAGATAATGAGACAAGACCAATTAAAGGCAGTTCAATCATTGTTATTTGCATATCAAGTAATACAAGCAGCAACGTGCAGTCAAAGTGTCACCAGCTCTTGAAAATAATAGTTATTTAAGGGACCAGGATTGGTTTAGGAAGGAAGCAATGTGCTGGGATATGGCTTGCTTCCCAGAACGGTACCCTGATACCAGCCAACACCAGAAGTATCTCTGCTAAAACCCCTCTGCTAGCAGAGGGCAATTAATTGAGATAATTCCTGGCCTTGGAAAACGCCTAGGGTTAATTGTGGCCTGGCCCAGACACCTGTTTCATTGGGTCCTCACTATCTTTTGCTTCAGACCACCCTGTGGCACAGACTGCTCCAGCCTTCCTGTCACGCTGGGGTCTTTGCGGAGAGAAGTGGTTGGTGCCACACTGTGCTGCAGAAAATGGAGCTTTTGCTGGATGAAAAGGAGTTTGAGCAGCTCCACCACCTCAAGACTGCATATTAACCCCCAAGAAACTGTTTTAGGGAGGCTGCCAGAAGACAAGTGGCCCAAAATTATGCGTGTTCTGACAGTATTTCAGAGTCTTTAAAGCTCCCTCCACTTTGCCATCTTCAGAGCTTGCCCACATCAGCCCTACTTCCTTCAGTCATGGATGCATCTTGCCAAATAGCAGGAAGGGTCTTGGATTCTGGCAGTGGTTGCTGGGAGCGTGGAGGCGACTGTGCTGCAGACCCACAGGAAAACAACACAAGCCACTTGTGCAAAGAGCAGCCAGATCTGACACTGGTGCCTTCTGCAACTTCAGGTGATAAACAGACCCCAATAGAAAAATACCACGTTCAAACATTTCTAGCAACAGAGCCTTCCAGGAATTCACAGAATAAGCTTCCATGAGCACAGGCTGTGACACATGGCAGAGGTCTCCTATAATCCCAAATGCAGGAACAAAGATGCAGGGAAAAAAAAAAGATCCACAGTTTGCTTTAAGCAAACCCCACACAAGCCCAGGAGCCACTGCCGCGGTGATCAGACCGCCCTGCACACCAGGCATCTCTTCTAGCTTTCCTCGCCCTCAGATAGGGCAGCTTCTTAACCCACTTGTGATTACCCAAGAAAACCCACAGCCAGAGTTAGGACATATCAAGATGCCACCCTACTAGGCCCTACTCTGGAAGCCAGTGCATTGCACAGCACAAACATTCACCTGACATCCAATTAACAAACCTAGTTTAGTCCACCCTATACCAAATAATGACACCGCTGAAGAGTTTCCCTCTCTCCAAATTCACTCTGGTAGAGCTGAAGTGCTTTAGATTAAAGAATCATTTTTACAAGTCTGCCTATAAGCAGCTTCAAGTGTAAAGTACGTTGAGACTGAACTCACAGATTCCCCACAAGTTAAGTACAATAAACAGACTTGCAAGCAAGATATGCATTGCGTAGATGGCCACTGTTACAGTGGTTGTACATAGCTGGAATAAGTGCACACTACTAAAGACTACAGGTTCACAGAACTCCCTTGTAAGCCTAAAACCAGTGTCCATGCAGAGACTACAAGCTTTCACTGCAGAGAGACAACAAAGGATTTATGAAGCATCCTCCAAAGTGCCACTTAAGCTGTTCTGCTGTTCAGAAGAAACAAAATGGTGTTTGGAAAAATAATTTCCCTGGAACAATTGGGCAACATCTCACCTTAGATAAGCTTTTGTTTCTCTCTGAAGGTGAAACTCAATGCCGAGTATTTCACACTCCCCTTGCAGCATGTTTAATCACACAGATAACAGAAGCGCCAGTTATTTTTACACAAGCAACCGCCGCTCCCTGCGTGCTTACCCTGTTGGCTGTCACAGCCAGGTTCTGCAGGTTTTGCAGCAGTCCAATGTCTGGGGGTATGGAAGTCAAGTTGTTGTGGCTAAGATCTAAATATCGAAGTTTCCGGCAATAAAAGAGCTGGGTGGGGATCTTTTCTATCTTGTTACGATTCAGGTAGAGGCGCTCCAAATTGGTGAGGTTGCCTATCTGGATGGGGATGTAGGCAATGTGGTTGTACCACAATTTAAGGCAAGTGAGACGATGCAAGTGCTGGAAGCTGATGATTTCCTCAATGGTCTTGAGGTTGTTGTCCTTCAAATCTATCTCCTGGAGGTTGTGGAGGCTAAAGATGGAGTGAGGAATGCGCTCCAAGTCACAACGGATCAGTTCCAGCTCCGTCAGGTTGACCATTTTCTTAAGGCTGTTGAGGACAATGAGCTTGGTGCCTTCGTTGTTGATGGATAACTTCTGAAGATGCACGCCAACATCTGTCACCACCTGGGGCAGCTTCGTGAGGTTACTCTTGAGCCTCAACACCTTCAGCCTCTTCAGCTCCCTCAAGCCATCTATCACAATGTACCGGTTGTTTTCAGCACTCAGGTTCCCTGTCAGATGAAGCTCTTCTAGTGTCTTCAGGCTATAAATCCAAAGAGGAATCTCCTTGATGTCTGTGAACTTGATGTGGAGGGATTTCAAATTCTCTCTCAAGAAGGCAAGGGCTGGAGCCTCAATTTTGGCAGCTGTGTGGTAGAGCCACAGCTCCTTAAGGCTAGTGAGCTGGGCAATGCTAGGGGGAATAGTGACATCAGGGATAAGCTCCAGCTTCAAGACCTCCAGCTCGATGAGATCAAAGACTGTGTCAGGAATGCCACTCAGCATGAAGAGATGCAGCTCCAGCTTATCCTGGGAGTTCTTGGTGATCCTCTGGCGCAGCTTCTCCAGAGTCCATTCGTTGTTGAGGTTCAGCTGCCGCAGTTTGTTCTCACTCACTTCTGACAGAAAGACAGCAAAGCGCTTGGAGTACAGCGGGTCATACTGGTCAATCAGATGCAGCATAAAAGCAAAGTCGTTTTTCACATCAGGAATATCACTGTAGCTGCTCTCCTCCCGGATGGACTCAAAGGAATATTTCTTAAGCGATCGCTTCAGCATCCACCAGAGCGTATACATGCAGATCAAGCCATAGCATATTACCAAGCTTATGTAGAAAGATGCCAAAATTTTGAAGAGAGTGGCCAGAGGATGAGCACAGCGGTACATCCGGTAGCCAGTCAAGCTCTCAATGTCCACCTTACAGTCAACATCGAATGTTATGTTGTTGACATAGTAGACAGTATAGCAGATGATCAGAATGAATTTGATCACTTTGATAATGGTTTGTCTCATGTAGAGGCGGTACACGATGTCCCCCTCTTCCACATGTGTGCGGAACTTCTTCACCTTCTCAAATAATGCTTTGGCCTGTTCCCCTTCCTTCTTGTCCAAGACACCCGTCTCGGATCTGTCCACAATGCCTTGCTCAATTCGAGACTTTGTTCTCTGCAGCATGGGAACGGTGGCTTCCACATCCTCACTGACTGTGGAGGATTTCTTGTCCATGGAGCCATTCATTTTCCCAAAGGCTGGTTTGGTATCGCTCTCTTCCACCACCGTCTCGGATAGTGCCCTTGTTGTCCATGGAGAGTCAAAACACTTCAGTAGAATAGACACAAAATGCTCCAGTTTGGAGCTGGTCCTTGGGAACTTGAACCAGAAATTGCTACAAGCCAGGAAAATGAGTGTATGTAGCAGCACTAGGTAGGGAAAATACTTGGCAAACCAGTGAAGGCGGTTCTCATAACACACGGCATCCACATAGTTATACTGGTGCCGGTCCAAATCGTATCGGATCCCTGTAGGCCCTGTGTCAGTAGAGGGAACAAGACTAGAGTTATAGTAGGTACGCTCAGGAATTACAATTGTCCAGCCTCTAACAGAGTCATTGCAAGAGTCTTTGGTCACCCATTTACAGGGCAAACAAATCATTTTGTCCTGGGTGACTTGAAGCGTCCCTCCAAACACAGCAATCATGAGCATCACTATGGAAATGTAGTCCGTGAAGACGTCCCACCATGGCTTCAGGATGCGGTACGCCGGCTGCGTGTCAGCGAAGTAGCGCAGCTCCGTGACTGGAATCATGGCTCACCTGGAAGGAAACCAGAAGACATTACTGACTTAAGCTATTTCTCCACCTTTCAAGAAGGCTCATGCTTTATTAAGTCTGGAACAGCTAGACTGGTATTAGGACAGTGCCAGTTTCAAGTCACTTGGAGATAAAGGAATGAGGCTACCTGGTGAGCAATTTGCTGTAGCTGAGGCTGTGAAGTTTGGTGTTCTTCCCTGTCAGATGAGCTCTGTCACAAGCTATCAGAATTGGCACCTCATCAGCAGCCTGTGGGATAAAAGATATTCACTTAAGAAAAGCCCCCAAGAGACTGGGGGCTTTCCTTACGTAAACTGCCCAGTGAGGCCAGTATTTGGAAGTTTCTCCTGCTATTGTATCCAGGGATTATATTTCAAGGATGGAGTTTGCCAGACTTGTTAGAAAAGACCAAACCCATGCACAACAGAGCACAGTTATCCTGAGCTGCTTACTGTTTTACAGAGATAGAAAAATAATTCCACATTTGAGTTGTTCTCAAGCTGCAGAGGTGAGGAAGATTTACATGCACTATAGCTGCTTTTCCTACAACCGCTTCACCAACACACTTCTTCACATGGAATAAAACAAGCTTTAAAAGAAAACACTAAACACAGCTGCTTGATATGATGGTTCTCAGTTTTGGCTCCCCTCACTCTGCATTAATTCTCCAAGGAGAAAATAGCTACTTGCCCTGTCACAGATTTGATACCAAAATCCTCTAACATCTGCTCTTTACTTTCTTGCTCTTATTTACTTCAGAAATAGAAGGGAGAGATGGAATAAGATTCACTTCCCTCCAACCACTCCCACCTACCAGAGTTCACCTCAGCTGGGATTTAAGCATCACAGGGGAATTCAAGAGGTTCTGGGAAACAGGCAGGACTTGTTTTGACCTTCGGTGATTCAGACTTTTAGACAGATCTCTCAGCAGGTTCTCAGCAAACAGGAGAAAACTCGAACACCTGGCTGATCCACAGATAGCTGAGCTCAAATTTTTCCCCCAAACCTGTCAGGCACCAGATCTTGAAGTCACTGTAACTTCTAATCACAAGTATCACACCACACTTATTAACAAAGTTGAGTAGTAGAACCAGGACTAATCTTTGAGTCATTTTTAGAAGACCCAATTCAATTCTAACAGAGCAGGTGCCACAATAACATCTGTGCAGACAGCACTGCCAAATGTTAGGGGGCTGCAAGCTTTGAAGCAGGTTTTCTACACTGCTGCCTTGTAAGGTTTCCTTGACAAGTAGGGTGCCAGGCTGTTTGCTTTTGTGGAATTTAAGTTTACATTTTAAAAAGCACTTCAAGCAGACAACTGCAAAGGAAGCCCTTCCCAGTCTGAACTCAAAAAGCACCACATTCCCTGGAGGCTAAGAACAGGATTTTGTTCCCTGGTTTGCTGCTGACAACAATAAATGGTAAAATGCCAAGTTGGACTTAGTGCTCCCTGGGAGGGCTGCAAGCAGCTAGAAGGTGGTTGATAGAAAATGACAGTCACCCCCAAAGAAGCATTTGCCTTTTTGCCCATCCAATTCCATTACTATATTAGTCCATTACAAGAGACACACTGGGGCAATTTTCTCCATGCTTTTTCTGGGGAAAGAGGAATTTTGAAAGACAATAGGGCAATATTTTAGAAGTTCAGTAAGACCAGGCATACCAGTAAATACATTTATCAGACAGTAACTCATTCATTCCTGTCACAGGATGCAGAAACAAGGGATGAAAATAGCTGTTACAAGGCACTGTCAGAAGCAACTGCTGTCATGTCCAAACAGAGCTGCAGAGTCCAGTCACTTTGCTATGCAGAACAGGCTGCATCGATCAGATTAGGACAAGAGGATTAAACGTTCACAACAAGAAAGAACAGGCAAAACATCTTCTGAACAGCACCTGAGCTGCTAGAAGCCACAACTTGAAGCTGCTTCTTCAACTCTTTCCTCCTCCTAACCCTACTCTGAGGGAAAAAATACATATTAAATATATTTTCACCTCCTTTCTTTTGTCCAGCTGCTGCTTTTCCCCAGAAACTCTTATTCCTCTTCTTCCCTCTTGTTCTTCATTATTCCCAGGAAAGAAATTTTTGCAGGAGTTAAGCCCTTCACAGTCACCCCCTTGCAGGCTTACAAAATAGAAAAGACCTTTTCAGGCACTGGGGCCTCATAGCTAAGGCCAAGGCCTTCTCAGACCTGAGCTGTTGTTCTCCATTGCTAGTTTTACTGGGTGCAGTAATGCCCTTTCGTCTGACAACTTAACTAGATCAAATTGTTCAGTCCAATTTGTATCTCGAGATAACTAAAAAGGAAACCCACAACAAAGCAGTGCGGCAGGCTCATTCTCCTTATTAACCCAGGCACACAGGGTAGGAAATCTCCCTTTACATTAGGGGCCTACAGGCAAGCTAACAAATCACCCCTCCAGATGCGTTCAGCCTGTCCCACACTGCAGTCTGTTAATGCTCAATGTCAGCAATGAGCCACCAGCAGGGTGGAGCAGGAAGCCTCTGCCTTTCGGGAACAATGACAAGGTCACTGAAGGAAGAGGACAAGCATATCCAAGTCCCCACTCCTCCCAGCAGCAGCGGAGCCGCTGTTCAGGCCACAGATTAAGAGCAGGAAAACTAGGGGTCACCTTGTAGAAGCTCCACCACAGAGCCTCACAAAAGGCTGAGCACAGAAGACATGAAGGAAAAAGGTGAAGTTTGCCAGAGATCTGTGCAGGGACCAGGCTGCAACACTCCAGCTCTCATGTTAAACTGCTAAAGAAATTCCCAGGCAGTAGTATGTTAATGCTGCCCTCACACATCGCAACTGTGCAAGAAATCGTAGCAGTTTCTGTGATGCTTCGGGGTCTCAACAACCTCAGCAGGCAGTGAAGGAGGTTATGGACAGGCACAGACACAGCTGGGAAAGCAGCACTGTGTCAGAATGCACCTGAAGAGCGAGCTGATCTCCTTGACATCCCAAACTGCAGACATTTCCAGTTTACGCTCACTTAGAAATGATTTGTTTACATTGCAGCTAACCATGCCACATGGAAGGCAGTAAAAATGAGCTTCTGAAAGGCTGTTTTGTTCAAGTCTAAAGGGAAGCTGATTTCACTAAATTCCCATAAACTGATAGGTTGAACATCTGTGCCTCAAATCCTGACCCCTCAGAAACATAGTAGTCAGTTTCCCAGCTGCAGCAGTACAATTACAGCAGGTAGGCTCAAGGCATGGCACTCTAAAAAATTGTGTATTTGTGTCAGAGGTGTTTTAGCTTGGCTGTACTACAGTGCTTTCCCAGCTCCCACACAATTCCCAAAGCAGCTCCTCATCCCTCAAGCAAAGAATGACTTAATTCCAAGGGCTCAGCAGCAAAGTGGCACTACTACTTTGAGTGCAATCCTTACCCAACACAGAACATGCCAGGACAGTCTGCAGCAGCAGCATCTCAGAGACTTGTACTAACAGCTGTATGTAAAACTGCACAGAAGGATTGCAAATATACCCACCAACCCAGCCCATAAATATGGCCTTTTAAAGCTTCTGCAATGCCCACATTCTACATCTGGATACTACATAGCTCTTCAGATTCACCTGGATCGAGTTTATATCCCAGCACACACTCCTCTTGCCAGACAGCCTCAGGAACAGCAGTGTCCACTCAGTAAGAACAAGCTGGGCTAGTGTGACCATCACTGCAGCAGCCTGGTGGCCACCCAGCTGGAGGGCCTCACCATTCATGCTACACAGGCCGACACAATAGAAGCAGGGGCAGTTTCAGGCCTACATAACCAGCCTGCCAAACCTACCCAGGCTTCAGCCAACCGTAAGCATCACCAAGTGCTAATGGAAGGTTACACTAGACATCTGGAAGAGAAAAATCATTGTTCATGTTACAATAGGGACAACCTGAGCACACCGTACCTAAATGGTAAAAATCGGTCAGAAACAAGATTGAACATATCTGGCTCCTGAGGACCTCCTACAGCAGCGTTCATCTTGCCAGGTAAAGGATGGCAGAGCCAAGAGCAGCGATCCCTTCCACAAGCTCCAGAAGCCCTGTAATAAATTAAGCTCAAGACCGTAACAGCAAACACTGCAGGAGCACAAACATTCTCTAGTTCAGATAAAGTAATTCCTCTGCCCAAAAGCAACCAAACTAGACAAATGAAGTCTGTGGTTATTAAGACGGCTGAGCTATGCTTGAAATTCCTGTCTGAAATTGCAGATCAACATATCTAGCTAGGGATAAAGTGAACAGAAACATCACTGTTTGGTTCCACTAGATTGTTTGGCAGCTTGACTCATGATTTACTGAATACTTAATCCAGTTTCCTCTCTCCTTCCTTCTGTTGACCCTTGCTATAAACAGAGTTACTGGGAAAACAGGACTACATCAAAGATCTCACAACATGCCCAAAGACATCTTCAGTTTTCATATCTCACAGATTTTCCCCCAGATTAGCCAATTCCTTGTCTTTATGAAGAGTCAGCTTCCAGGGAGGCAATCCTGCAGTGCCATAAGGTAAACAGACAAGGTGGCATTGCAGGTTGGACATTGCAATTCTATTTCCTGCTATAACTATTCTTAGTTCTCTGTGGCTTTCTTCTTGGCTTGTCAGATGAGAAGTGCAATATCACTGACAGAGTTTCTTACCTCTCCTGACAGAAAGGAAATGAGTTGTTCATGTGCTGACAGCATCACAGGCAGACAGGGAAAAGAAAAACCTTGATACTGGTAAAGCTTTAGAGCTCACTATTGACAAGCTATAACATGTTACAAGAAGTCTTCAGTAGAGTACAGCTTCCTTTCTCCAGCATGTTGTCACCTGAAATCCTAAAGGAGGGCAGGACAAAGCTCTTTGTTTCAGCATCAGGAAATAAAAGCTTTGCAGGTTGGCACATGGGCTCTACAACTTCTATATCACCACTATAAAACTTGGAAGGAAAAGGGAAGAAAAAAAAATTTAAAAAGAGACCAAACCACAAAGCTGCTTCCAGGCACCCTTCTGAAAAGCTCCCAAGCACAGGGACAGCCACTGGAAAAGTCCAAGAAGAGAGATGGGATCAAGCTCAGGAACTTTGTCCTTTGCCATTTAGAAGTAAACAGCAAGAAAGTCAGGATCCAGAGTTCCCACCAAATTAGCATTCCTGTATCAGGCTTCCTTCAATAAAATAATCTCTCCTGAGGCATAAAGCATCTTCCAAGACGGAAAACAAAGATGTTAAGTCTAAAGAGTGGATGAAATAGTGGCTGCCAACATCACTTACATTTTTCACTTATGGGACAGCCTGTGAACTCAATGCTGAGAGCAAAACAAGGTGGCTTTCACACAGCCCCACCCAAGCCACAGGACACAGCAGGATGAAGTAAGACTCAGTAATACTGAACAACAATATTTTTATTCAAGCTCATGAAAGGAGCAATCCCACCTACAGTGCGGATAACACTTGCTTAAGACACCCCTCAGTGCACTCTAACTTTCAGGAGCAAGATTTGCAGCCCATCCTTGTCTTAACAGCACAGTGCAGCAGCTCCAGGTTACTGTCACACAAGCAAGCCTGTCCTAGCAAGTACAGGGAAGAACATCTGCACCAGGAGAACAACCTGTGCTGGAGACTTGGCTTGGCCAGCCCCATTTTTTAACTTTTGACAACACTTTTCCCCAGCTGCTAGGAACAGAATGGAGTGGGAAGTTATCCAAATCACTGAAACCTGGAGCAGGGAGCTATGTCAGTGATATAGCTATGTACAAACAAGTGCTATTAGATGACTTGCTACAAAGATGTAAACCAGAGAAAAATGACCCTGTCAGCTTATAAATTATGTACATAGCCACAGGCTTCCAATCCAAAATTAATTTCCTCTTTGCAGTCAAAAGGATGCTTCAAGGACAGGCACTGGAGCTTCTCTTAGGAAAAAAAAAAACATACCTGCCTCATTCCAACAGGACACTAACACTTCCTTTTATTGACTAATCTTAAGTGATTGAATTAACCATTAGTAACTACTTAAGCTAAAAGACAACAGCATTAACTTGGAATAACCAGAACAGCCCTTCCTTGGGTCCTGGGGCAGACTGTTCAGCACTAAATTCCAACATTAAGAACAATCATACAGGAAAAGGTAAACTGTTTTCTGCTTATATTTTGTGCACATTGAGCCTCTGAGAATTAAAATAATCCTTGCTTCAGGGCTTTTATTCACTTTCAATCTAATGTCTTGATTTCTTAATCTCTCATTTCATACTTTAAGGTCTGTACTGTCTGTCCTTTCTCTTTGGAAAGAGTTGTTTACCTTTCCTTATTTCTCTCACTTCTCTCAGCTGCATCTTCTTTCATCTTAACCAACTCATCATTCAGGTGTTGCCACAGTTGTTTTCAAGCTTGATAAGACACCAGCTATCAGCACAGCAATATTTGCCTCAGCCTGCCAAGGAAAAGAAATAAGTACATGTTCACCTACTCATCCCCACCCCAAAAGCCTTGCACCTTCAGGACCAGAAGCTCCAAAGCAGTGATATGTAGAGTATTCTAAAAGCAGTAACTAATTTCCAGGTCAGAATATTTTCTGGCTGCCTTCACTGGTTAATAAGGAATAGACCACCTAAGGTTTGATCAACCAGAGCTGATCTAGACTCTAAAGGAAAGCCAGATAATGAGTGCAGCACCATAGCTTTACTGTGCACAAAGGTAGACTGTAGCTAGAGAAGCAGCTTGCAGATTTGTCACAAAGGAGGAGCTGTGTGAATTGCCACAGCAATTCTATATCAAACATTAACAATGCTTAGTACACAAGGAGAAAGAAGCACTATTATTTTGGCAAGGAGGTCATGACTGAATAGCTTTGAATCTCAAATATAGCTTGGTAGCAGCAAGAGTCATGTAAAACACAGCTACATCAACTGAACTTCAAGTTACAATACAAAAAAAACACACACACCATCAACAGCTTAAGCTACTTGGAGGCTTTTAGGATAGCCTCTTTAAAGGAGGTAAGGGTAAGCAGTTAAGCTCTTGTTTAGTAGTGTGTGTAACAGATTAATTCTCAAAACACTTGGAAACACACAGGCAGGAGGCTTGCTAATTGCAACCAAGCACATTTTCATCATTACCAAAACAATAGCTAAACATGCCCTGTATTACAGAGCTCCACACAACATGTAAGTCTCTGCTCTACCACCCTTCTGCCATTGCTACTCTGTTCTAGATAGGAGTTGGGCTCAGTTCAACACCAGAACTTTCACTTCCTTTTTAAATACGCCACAAGAAAATCCTCCCCCAAAATGTAGAAAAGTTAAGTGTCTGTCATTAAGCCTGCTCTGATCATACAGTAACTTACACATCTAACCTCTGCTGCCTATATAAAAAAACAACACACCACAGGACATCTCTCCTCCAGCATTTCCTAGAATGTAATTAGCTCAAAGGATTCAGCAAGTCATAACTGGAAGGCTTCAGGTACTCCTCATTTCAAAATGAAATATTGGCTTTTAACACTCAACTTTTGCTCTATTTTAAGGAACTGTTTATACACTCTATCTTTGACCTAAAGAAATAAAATCAAGGTTTTTTCAGATCGATAAGGAACACAAAGAATCGATGAACTACTAGAACATCAAGCAGCACATCAGTTTTACAAGTCTTAGGGATAGTTATATTCTGGAATCGACATACTGCACACCTTTAGCTGCTCATAATATAGCCAATCTAGACAACACTTTTCACATTAAGCAATGAGCAGGGAATTCTGCAATACCATTTATCACTATCCTAATAGAAAACTAGGGAGAAATGGAGTTTCCTGAAACTGGTTTCTGACATTGCCCAAGCGACACCCACACAGGAGATTAGTCAGTGCATTCCTTTAAGGGCATGATGAAAAAATTGTTTAGGAGCTGCCTATACAACAATGCAAGTGTGCTGCCAGGAAAGGAAGAGCATTATCAAACCAAAGCCTGTTTGCTACATATCAGCTACACTCTTCTACACAGCAGTCACAAGCTCATCCACTGGGCTGCAGAGAGCTTTCACCTACCTACCATTTAGTGCAGTAAGACCAGGTCTGTGTGTTTATGTGGCCATAAGTTAGACGTATGTGCAAATGTCAATGCTAAGTGCTACTTTGGACAGTACCTTAACTCTACCTCATCCCCAAATCTTCAAGCAGCAGCTAAGTATTACAGATTTAGCCTACTAAAACTCTCGCACATCATTCTCCAACCAGCTGCTTCTCCTCTTTGCTCCTTATCAATCATCTCGTCGCTGCCTTGTGCTTTGTAACTGTGTTCAAGGATCACCTGCAGATGCTCTGGCTTCCTCGCTCAGGAGCCGGCCCGCAGCCTTACCCTGCAGCTGGGTTTTGCTATCTGCACTTCAGGCCTCTGAGCTGGAAGAGGGTGATGTCCCCACGCGCTGGATCCTGAGCGGGTGCTGAAGCGCTGCACTTCCCACACGCCATGGGAACAGCTTCCCTGAAGTGAAACAGAAGTCATCAGCAAAAACAGGACAGTCAAAGTTCAAACAGGCCATATTACGTACGAGCTTTTATTTTCCCTCTTGGATGCCAGCATAGGAAAACAGAGAAGGAAGATCCAGGAGAGCTCCCTGCTATGCAGCAGGGGACTGCAGGACTTCAGGGAGCGTGTGGTGAAGAGGAGGGAAAGCCGCACAGGAGAAGGAAGAGCCACAGTGGAAAAACACTGATGATGATGAGAAGATGCTGCATCCAAGAGCACGTTCCTCCTCACGGCCAAGCCACCCCCAGGGCTGCGGGGCTTCAGAGGGACCCCGGGCTCTTAGACTGGGCTGCTCTGTGACAACGTGTGGCCAAGGCCACCGCTTGGCTGAGGGAGAGGAGCCCCTGAGCGCTGCTCTCCTCTGCAGGGGCAGCTGCAGCCACAGCACCCCGGCCCTGTCCCTGGGTCCTCTCAGGTGTTGTGGGGGAAAAAAAAAAAAAAAAAAAAAAAAAACACATAAAATAGGCGGGAAAAAAAAAGGGAAAAAAAGGGGGGCACTCTCTATTGGAAGAGGAGAGGAAAAAATAATAAGATAAAGAACAGGAAAGCGCGAGCAAACTCTGCTCGCAGCACAAGCCCGCCGCGGGGCTCGGCAGCCCGGAGCGGGGGACAGGGGCGGCCCTGCCCGGCCCCACCGCAGAGGGGACCGCGCTCGTTCCCCTGCCCGGCCCCAGCCGCCCGCAGCCCCGCCGGAGCCGAACTGCGGCCCCGTTAGTTTGCAACCCCCGTCCCCGCCCGCACCTCAGGGCTGCGCCCGCCGCCCCGCCGGGGGACACGTCCCGCCGCCGCAGAGGGCAGCACGGCTGGAGGTGCCCGCAGTGCCGCAGCACCCACCCCGCCGGGCCGCGTCACCGGGGCCGCGACCACCGGCACCGCCGCCCGCGCCCACCTGGTCGCGCCGCCGCCCGTCCCGGCCACCTCCCTCCTTCACAGCGGCCCCGGCGCCTTTTGTTCGGCCCCGGCCGCCCCGCCGCGGCCCCACCCCGGAACTGACGTCACCCGCCCGGGATGGCGGCCATGAGCCGGCCCGCCTCCCGCCGCTAGTGAGGGGAGTTCGCAGGGGCCGCCATGTTGGGCATGGGCGTCGCCATCTTTGTGCAGGGCGCAACCAGCGGCGCGCGCGCCCAGCAGGGCCGGTATTTATGGTGGCGGAGGGCGGGGGGGGGGGGAGTGGGCGGGGGTTGATGGCTGTGGCGCCATCTTTGTGCCGGGTAAGGTGCAAAATGGTGTCTTAAAGGCGCCGCCACCCTTCGTGCTGCAGTCTCAGGGGGGCCTGTGTGGCTCCTCCTGCTGTGGTGGGACAGGTATATATGGGAGTCGCAAAAGCCTGTTTCTTTCAATAATAATAATAAAAAAGATTCCACTCTTCAATAAGATTTATTATGTATGTAATTATACATTAAATACATGTCCCTTGTGTACACATGCTGACCACTGCAACCTCACTTTGCTGCGTTTTTTTCCCCTTAAAAACCAACGCACTCACATTTTTTCAAAGTGTTTTGTAAACACCATTCTGTTTTGCCTGGCACATGCTTGCCAAGCTGGGGCTGCTCAAAAACCTCAGCATTTCGCTGCCTCACACGCTGGGAACGGTGACATGACTGCACCAGGAGGCTGCATCCAGCAGCAGAAATATATTTGAGGTATCCGAAACACTAGCTGATCCATGAGGGTCATATTCCTTTGGCTGACTTGCCCAAGAGCAGCATTGCTCTAAACCAAATCATCGCGGATCAATGGCGCCCCATCCCTCCCATTTTCCCTGCCCTCTTCCATGCTTCCTTGCAGTGCCCCTTGCAATCGCACCCTGCGCTTGGCCTGTTCAGCCGGGATGAGGAGGCCACGCAGGACGGCTGGAGGGATAACTTCTCCTTCCAAGCCCTTAGCAAGTGTTTGCGTGAGATAGATGTTTACAAGCAAAGGGTAATTTACGTCTGCTCCCGGTGAAATCTTAGTCACGACGGGGATGCCGCAGGCCTGCGACAGGTCGGGAGCCCTCAGCACAGCGGATATCCGCTGAATCCTTTCCCCATGGCTCACTTTTTCCTACTGCAAGAGGGAGATGGGAGTTACTCACTGCCCCTGACGCCTGATTCATCAGCACACGTAAAGCCCCGCGCAAAGGGGAGCGGGAAGCAAGAGGAGGCCAGCGTGGCCGTCCTCAACCTCCAGCGACGCTAACAAGGAGGCTGCACCCGCAGCCCCGTCCTGGCAGCCCTCAGCAGGGCGGCATCTCAGAGAGAGCCCAGCAAAATGCCTGGCGGCTGCGTGAAGAGGGGAGTCTGCCTCAGCCGTGCCGGGTGATCCCAGCCGCCCTGCCGCAACGATCCCGCTGCCACCCGGCCACAACGATCCCGCTGTAATTACGCTGCTGCGCGTCTGCATCTGAGCGATATGCGGCGATACTTGGGCAACCAAGACACGTTCGCTTTAAAATGAAGCGGCTCCTCCCAGGAAGTCAGCGGAGCGGGGAAGCCGCTCGGATGCGCAGGGACATGGATGCCAAGGGACCCGTGCTGGACTCCTGCAGCCTAAAGCGGAGCGGCCCCACCGGGTGTAAGTCGGGTCCCCCCATCACCGTCCCTCCGAGGCGTCGCGGCAAGGGGCGCCCGGCCGCTCCACATCCACCCTCCTGCTCTGGCAAGGCCCAAGGGACCGTCCCGCGAGGTGACCTTATGTCTGGCACCTCTAAACCCCTCAGTGTCCCGTCCCAGCGCTGCCCAGCGCAAGCCCTGGGACACGTCTCAGCCCGGCTCCTTCGCCCGCTGCAACACGGTGAAGTCCTGTTTGCCCCCCAGTCCCTTTGGTTTTCCTTAAATTGTTTTTTTTTTCCTGAGTAAAGAAATGCAAAAGACCACCCATCGCAGCTGATACCAACTTTGCACTTCTGTCAGGAAAAGCATCAAATGCAAAACATGCAATTTTTTTAACTGAGGCTTTGCTTGGTGCCTGTGTTGTGCAACGATCATCTCACCCCGCTGTTCTGTGTCGGGGGAAACGCAGGTCCGTGTCCGTCGGAGTGAGGCAGTGGGAGCCGTGGCATGATCCGGAGAGCGGTGCCGTCCCTGCGCCACGTCCTGCTGGAGAGGGCGAACGGTGGCGGACGCAGCTTGTGCTTCAGCAAGGTAATGAAACGGGCCTGGCCGTCACCCTGGTCCCTGGTGCCCCATTCAAGCGCTGGCAGTGCAGGGAGCAGAATTGCACTGCGGGAAACAGCCACCTCCATGCCTGGTTATTTCCAAGTATCCTGTGCAAAGGGAACATCTCATAAGCAGGAGAATATGTGTTATACAGGAAAAAAAAAAAAAAAAAGTGGCAGCTGCTCGCTGCCAGGCAAAGTGCACCTGGACAAACACACTAGTTCTGGGGAGCCCAAGGGGCTGGAAGAGGTTCACAGATAGAGTGACCTCAACCCCGTGTCACTTCTAGCCACGCACAGGGACCTCGGCCAAGATTGGGACCAATGGGTGTCAGCAGAAGAAAGTTTTGGGTATTTTCTTTCCTGAAAGGGTTGGATCAGGCAGGATCCTTCCTGGAAACTTGAAATTTCTGGGCTTAAGGCACCTTGTTCTCAGCCACCCTGTCAGACGTGATGCTGTTGGACACCTTGACCTGCGGCCGGCAGCAACGTCCCCACAAGTGGACAGGGCTCTAGAGCTATTAATATTTAACCTCCAACTTTCTTATACTGCTTAAGTCATTAACCCAGCTGTGCCCAACAGCATCAGCACAGGCACCAGGTCCTGCTGAGCGCAGGATCCTTGAGCTTGTGCAGAAAGAGCAAACGTGGGGGCTGCCCCATCCCTCCAGGCGCCGTCTTGACTCCTGCCTGCCCTTGGCACCGAGCCCGGCGCCGCGGGTGAGCTCAGAGTCCACCACTGTGTGTGGGGACGCGGGATCCAGCCGCGACTCGTTGCAAAACCCTTAGCAAGGGCTGAGGTGAGAGAGAAAGTTGAAGACCTCGGAGCAAAAATAGCAGCAGGGCATTCCCAACGGGAACAAGCAGGTAAGCAGGGTGCCCCGAGGCCGCGGGACAGCAGACCCCGTATCCTCCGACCTTCCCTGGCGGGAAGCTGGAAGCAGAGCACAGGGCTCCCTCCCGCACGCCCAGCTCCTCGTTTCGCACCGCGGACACCGTCAGGCGCCTCCTCTTCCCTGTTCACACGCACGGTGTCTGCTGTGGTGGGGACGGTTTGCTCCGCTCATTGCAGCACGGATGCCACCCGTGAGCCTCACGATGGCTTTTCTCACTGTGTTGACCACAGCATGGCCCTGGTTCCCAGGCCCCTCACCACCTAATCCTCTCATCTGCTGCTGAGTTGTTAAATTGTCATCCTCATGACTAAGCCCCTCTCCAGCACTGGTGCTTTCTTCCCAGCGTGTCCCTCCCAAGTGGAAGAGGCGTTTGCTCTGCTCAGGTGCCGTGAACTTCAGAGACCTGCATTTAGTTTGGGATCCAGAGCACTTACTTTCACCAGGGGGAAGAAGGAGCAAATCAGAGCATCTTGGAATAAAAAGTCAGTTCTTGTAGGGAAATGGGATGTGCACTGCAGAGAACAAGGAGGTCCTTTTGAAGCAGAAAAAAAGAGTCACTAAGGAAGGTGAAGGCCTGAGGTCTGGAATTGATGCTCTGGCTGAGTCTCTTTGACCCTGGCACCATCTGGAAAGGAGGTTTAAGGCACTGCTGGGTACCCGGTCAGTGTGCACGCTCCTGTTGTTCTCCTGCTTTCCAAATTCTTGTTGAAACCTGTAAACAGAGCAGCCTTCTCTGCCAGCTCTGGTCTTTTTGCTTGTTCTCAAAATCCACTCCAAGCTCCTCCTGGAGGCTGCTGCCTCGTCACGGCGCTCCAGGACCAGGCTGCACCGACCTGTGAAGCGATATTGAAGGGCTCATCTTCCAGGCCGCAGGGAAAACCGGTCCCGCGGAGACCACAACCCCTCTGGACACAGTCCTGCTGCCATCGATGACGACTTCAAACTCTCTCTCTCTCTGTGTTTGCAGGCAAAAATGTCGAGGCCGGTGCAAGCTCGGAGGCTGGAGGGAGTGGATCAGAACATCTGGTGAGTTGACCCGCTGCCCCTGGTCATGTCCCCTGCGAGGGGAGCCCCTGCCAGCGCCGGCGCTCTCGCCCTTTCCTCTCCGCAGGGTGGAGTTCGTGAAGCTGGCGGCCACCTACGCCACCGTGAACCTGGGCCAGGGCTTCCCCGACTTCCCCCCGCCGGCCTTCCTGAGGGAGGCGTTCGTGAGGGCCGTCGGCGGCGACAACCACATGCTGCACCAGTACACCCGGGCCTTCGTGCGTGGCGCTCCCGGCCCGTGCTCGCGTGGGCGCCTGGGCTGTCTCCAGCCTGGAGCCCCCAACCTCCCTGCTGGGGAGTGGATAGTCCCAGATCCCACGTGCTGGGGATGGGGAGCTGGAAAAGGGTGGCAGGAACATCCTCCGGCTCTGTGCACAGCTGGTGGCCCCCAAGCAAATCCCAGCTGCAGCCCCAAGTGCACGGGAATGCATCCGCAAGGCACCAGAGGTGTCCAGGCTGGAGGACACCCCAGGCGCTCAGCAATGGGGCACTCGCTGCCCAAACCCCTCCAAAGGGCCTGTCCGTGTGCCCCAAGCCCAGCCAGCCCCTCTTGCCCCCCAGGGCCACCCTCCGCTGGTGAAGATCCTAGCCGAGTTTTTTGGGAAGCTGCTTGGGCAGGAGCTGGACCCTTTGGACAACGTGATGGTGACCGTGGGGGCCTACCAGGCCCTTTTCTGCTGCTTCCAGGCCCTTGTGGACGAAGGCGATGAGGTGAGGGAGGATTTGGGCTTGCTGCATGGGCAGCCTTTGCCCCAGAGAGCCCCTCCTGGCCCTGGCTCTGCTTGGGGCTGCGGGTGGGTTTTCAGAATCCTTCTGCAGAACACAGAAGGTTTAGCATATCCTCATCATTCCTCCCTGTTACTGTAGTGCAGGAGCTCCCTTTTTCCAGGAATTCAGGGATTAAAATTGCCTGGCCCTGCCATCCCACTAGGGCTGAGCGGGCCCAGGAGGGCACTGAGATGCCTCTTCCCCCAGGTGATAATCATCGAGCCCTTCTTCGACTGCTACGAGCCCATGGTGAAGATGGCCGGTGGGACGCCCGTGTTCGTCCCGCTGAGACCGGTGAGCGGGTCGGAGCGGAGCCGCCGAGGCGAGGAGCAGAGCGGCCCAGCTGGGCCCGGAGCCGCTTGCAGAAACCACCATTTCCCCTCCATGCTCTCCAGAAAGCGCCGGGAGCTGGAAAACCGATGTCCAGCGCGGACTGGCAGCTGGACCCGGCCGAACTGGCTTCCAAGTTTGGTGAGCGGACTAAAGCCCTCGTCCTGAACTCGCCCAACAACCCGCTGGGCAAGGTGAGGCCGGGGGCTCCAGGACGCTCGCGGGTGTGGGGTGCACGGTGCTCTCCTGGGCACGAAGCCTGGTCCTGCCAGGCTTTGCCCCAGGAGATGGTTCTGGCCGTGTGTGTCCCCATCCCACGATGTCCCCTGCCCCGTGCAGGTGTTCAGCCGGGAGGAGCTGCAGCTCATTGCGGAGCTGTGTGTAAAGCATGATGTCCTGTGCATCAGCGACGAAGTGTACGAGTGGCTGGTCTACGATGGGAAGGAGCACGTCCGCATCGGTACGTCCTCATGAGCCCAGGTGGCCCCACCAGGTCCCCGTCCCCTTGTGGCCCCTGTCACCCTGTCCTAGACTCCCTTGGCCTCCAAACTGGGTCTTAAACTTGAGCCCCACCTTCCAGAGCCAGGGAAAAAGGGAGCTGGTGTCAGTGTGACACATCCAGAGTGCAGAACCCTGTGGCCCCAGTGACATTTTTGTAAAACCACATTATTTTTTGTGAACATCTCTATTTTGGGACCTCCATTTCAGCGTGATTGAGGCCCATTCTTCCTGTTGCAGTAGGAGCAGGAGGGTGATGGTGCTCGGCACATCGCCGGACTTGCCACACAGTTATCGAGATGTTCAGCTGCAGAAAGTTACTTTGGAAAAACCCCTCCGCTTGCTCGCGATGCGCTTGGAGGCTGTGGAGGGCAGCGAGCCCCCAACATGGCGCTGAGGCAGCGCAAATGCAACCGCCCTGAGCTCTGCCCTCACTTTTTCTCCCCTTTTTCCCTGCCAGCCAGCCTGCCGGGCATGTGGGAACGCACCATCAGCATCGGCAGCGCCGGGAAAACCTTCAGCGCCACGGGATGGAAGGTGAGTGCCCCTCATGGCGCTGGTGAGCAGCCAAGCACGTAGCTTCTCCGTGACTCAGTGCCTTCCTCCTCGTCCTCGTCCTCGGCCGGGCAGGTGGGCTGGACGGTGGGGCCGCCGCGGCTGCTGCAGCACCTGCGCACGGTGCACCAGAACAGCGTCTACCACTGCGCCACGGCCGCCCAGGTAGGGAGCCCACGGGGCGCCCGGCGCTCGCCGTGGGGACGTCCCCAAGGGCGCAGGGCCGCCACGCACCTCGCTGCCCGCAGGAGGCCGTGGCCATGGGTTTCCGCTGGGAGCTGGAGCGCCGGGAGCGAGCGGACAGCTACTTCGCCCAGCTGGCGCGGGAGATGCAGGGCAAGAGGGACCGGCTGATGCGGAGCCTGGAGGCCGCCGGCATGACGCCCATCGTCCCCGAGGGCACCTACTTCTTGGTGGCAGACGTGTCCGCCTTCGGTGAGTCACCCTGGTCACGGTGGGGAGAGCGGGGCGCCCGCCGTGGGGTTCAACAGGGCGCTGGCCGAGCTTCCAGCTTCTCCTCCATCCCCAGCATCTGACGTCCCCGAGGCCCCCGGCTCCGACGAGCCCTTCGACTCCCGCTTCGCCAAGTGGATGGTCAAGAACAAGGTAAACTGAGGCTCTCTGCATTGGCCTGGCCCATCGGCAAGGAGAGGCCGTGACGACACGTTGTTCTTTGTCCCTGCTCCTGGCCAGGGCCTGGCCGCTATCCCACTCTCCGCTTTCTACTCGGGGCCGCACAAGAACGACTATGGCCGCTTCATCCGCTTCTGCTTTGCCAAGGTAAGCCAGGCCCTGGGATGCGTGGACTACGGGGGAGAGGTGGCTGCTCTGTCCTGAGTGCAGGGCGTTTGTGGTGTTTTGGGATAAAACTAGGGTGCTTGGGTAAACAAGGGAAGGGGAGCTGGCTGGGAGCCACTGGCCGTGTCCATCCAGGAGGAAGCCACCCTGGAGGCAGCAAACGATATCCTGCAAAAATGGAAACGGGAGAAAGCTGCTCCCTGAAGGCTGTGGGCAGCGGTGCCGGCTCTGCTCCGACCCCATCCGCCGCATCCCCCTCTCCTTCCTGGCCCTGCGGACTTTGCATCGCCCCCATGTCTGCGCGTGCAGGCCCGCTCTCTGTCAGGGCAGGGAGCGGGGTTGCCAGATGTGGAGGGGAGGAAGGGGGACACGCGGTGCGCGCCCAGCTGGGCTGAGTCGAGCCAGAGCGGCTCAGGGATGTGGCTCCTGCTCGTGCCCACGCTGAACTGCAATGCGAACTGGAATGGGAGCTGCAACGGGAGCAGCAACAGGAGCAGCGACGGGAGCAGCCCTCCGGCAGGGCATCCTGCTTTCAGCCTGGAGAGAGACGTGAAACGGCACCTTCGCTCCTGCACAAGCTGCTTGTAAGCGATGGCGCAATGAGGATTTGTAGTGATTAAACTATTAAAGTGGGATTACTTCTGTTATGGAGGAGTAAGTGTCTCTCCCTCATGATGGAGCTGGTGGGGATTGGCACCGCTGTTTCTCCAGAGCCGCAGCTGCACCTCCACTGATGAAGCAGCAGCTCCGTGTCCTGCCATGTCCAGGTCAGACAAGGGCACCGCTTCAGGCCTCTGTTGCTACCATGCACGTGCCAAAGAGCCGTGATGGCTGAGAACAGGTAAAGACCGCGAGGATGGAGGAGCGTCAGGAACATTAACTGCAGCAGCCCTGTGTGTGCCGGCTCCTGCCCTACACCATGAGTCACCCTGCGAGGGGCACGATACACCCCTAGTCGCACCCCCCCGCTTGCAGCGTACAACGGGGCACAGGCGCCGAGATGCGGAGCCCTTCCCCTCTCGCTCCCCTCTCGCCGCTGGCCTCGGCAGCGCTGCCTGCGCCCGCGCACATCCCCGCACATCCCGGCGCCGCGGTCACCCATCCCGGGCCGGACCGCGCAGCTCCTGCTTAGCTACACACACCGCGCAAACACCTAAGCTGCCGGCAGTGCCCCCCGCCAACACGCACACACCCCCAGCTGCTCGGCCATTGGCTCGCGTTCCGCTCCACGTGACCCGTCCGTGGCCGGCTCCGCCCAATCAGCACCGCGAGGCCGCGGCGGCCATGGAGGCGGGCGGCGCGAAGCGGCCCAAGGAGACGCAGGTGGGTAGTGAGTGACGGCCCCAACGGTCCCCGGTAACGGTCATCAGTAACGGTCATTGGTAACGGTCGCTGTCCCCGCAGGGCCTGGAGAGGAAGGTGGACTGGCGGCGCTGGAAGCAGGAGCGTAAGGCCGGGCCCTCGCGCGGGATGGGGAAGCAGGGGCACCGGGGCGCCACCGGGCCGCTGGTACCGGTCTGTGAACGTCCCCCTGCTCGGAGGGAGCCCCCTCCGTCCGCTCCTTCCTCTCCTCCCCTTCCACATCCAGCCGTGGCGGCGGGGGAGGTCACTGTTTAACAGGCCATGCTTCTCTCTACCCCCCCCCCCACCTCATTCCCCAGGGAAAGCGGAGAAGAAAAAATGGAGGGAAATAAAGCTCATAAAGAAACTGGAGAAGCAGAGGATGCAGGAGCTCGCTGCGAAGGAGCAGGCACAAAAGAAAGAGGAGCAGAATGAGGATAAAGGTAATGCTGCTGCTGCTTGTGGTAGCCGAGGAGAGGACCGTGAACAGGGGCTGGGGAAAAAAGGGGGTTGTGAAAAGTCAAAAATCTGTGTTGATGCTGGGGGGGTGGTAGTTGTACATATCAACACAAAAGGTGAGGCTCAGCTCCAGCTACCTGCTAGACATCACGATTGGCAGGAGGCATAAACACAGTATAGTAGGCACTGCCAGGGAAGCTTTTATTAACAGAAAATCCCTGGTTAAAATTTAAGATATTTAAGTTGTTCCCATTTCTCCCACGCTTATTCTCACTGAGGAAGCAAATAAAATGATGGAGATAGAAGAGCCACAGCCTGACATCTCCAACTGCATTCTGTTCCCCAGGGCGTCACTACACCCTGAGCGTGGCCCTGCCAGGCTCTATCCTGAATAACGCCCAGTCCCTGGAGCTGCGGACATACCTTGCTGGACAGATTGCTCGGGCTTGTGCCATCTTCTGTGTGGATGAGATTGTCGTTTTTGATGAGCATGGAGAAGACGTAAAGTAAACATGAGCTGCCTTGTTTCCCAGAAAACCTTACCTTTGTGCTTTTTGTTTCTCCGCTCTTTTCTTGAGCCGAGAATGTACCTCAAGAAAATGCTGTGATCACAGGCTGTTCTCTCTCTCTTTCAGGAGCGTGGAGGGGGAATTTGCAGGAATTGGGAAGAGAGGCAAGGCTTGTGTGCAGCTTGCTCGCATCCTGCAGTACTTGGAGTGCCCTCAGTAAGTGCAGGGTGGCCGGACTGTGCAGCAGGTGGGCTGGTAGCCAAATCTGGTGCCAGGTTCCATGGGTGTCTTCTGCAGAAGCAGGATCCAGACTATTTTTGCTGCAGTGTGTTGCACTAACCTGAGATCTTTCAATTACACCCATTAACAAGACAATAAAACAATCAGAAGAACAGAGAATGTAGGATAACAGGCTTAGTGTCTTAGAGATAGGTCAGGGAGCTAAGAATGAGAGAAGCATGCAGCTCATTGGAGTCAGGAAAATGTTAAATTGAGGCTTGAAACTGTTTTCATGTTTGAACTTTTCCTGTTAACAGGTACTTGAGGAAATCCTTTTTTCCAAAACACGAGGATCTGCAGTTTGCAGGTAGGAATCCTACTGCCTCCACCTCAGGCTGCTGGCTCCCCTCTTCCTGAGCTCTGACTCCTCAGAGTTGGAGAGCCTTTCCCCTCAGCAGGTTGAGCTGCCGTGGTCCACAGGAGCAGGGAGGGAGGGAACAGCAGAGCAGTTGTACTTGGTTGTTTTCCCTGAGTTTGTGTCCTTTTCTCAGCTGCCGCTTTCTTCTGTGCTGCCCTAGGGCTGCTGAATCCCCTGGACAGCCCCCACCACATGCGGGTGGATGAGGACTCAGAGTACCGAGAAGGTGTCGTGTTGGACCGGCCAACTAAGCCGGGCAGAGGCTCTTTTGTTAACTGTGGCATGAGGAAGGTAGGTCTGCGTGTGACCCGCAGATCCCCAGATGGCTCTCCCTGTCTCTCTGGCAGAATCGAGGTGGGCAGGGT
Source organism: Tinamus guttatus (assembly GCF_059628265.1). NCBI lineage: Eukaryota > Metazoa > Chordata > Aves > Tinamiformes > Tinamidae > Tinamus > Tinamus guttatus. Next base: position 313,723 of record NW_028288760.1, on the reverse strand, counting down.
GGGTCCTGTTGGGTTTCTGAAGGCCCCGTTTCAAGTGGGCTGGGATGGAGTTTAAAGCTTCCAGCTCCAGGCTGGAATGGGCCTCTTCTTGCCCAGAGGGTCCCTTCCCTCCCCGCTTCCCCCAGTACTTCAGGCTGACACTGCCGGTGACTGTCACTGCAGGAGGTGCGGATTGACAAGCAGCTGGATCCTGGTCTGCGAGTCACTGTGCGCCTGGAAGAACCTCAGAATCCAGGTAATCCACTGCTCCCCATGACATATGTAGGCTTGATTCTTGCAGGATCTGTTTTTTAAATGTGGTAACCTTCAAATTCCCAATGCTTGAAGATGCTCAGCAGCTCTGCATGCCCCCTTCAACCCTCCACAGCTTTATGGACACCCTTGCCACACTTCTCCAGTTTAGTGGAAAGAGTTGGCAGCTCTTTCACCAGTAATAAATATCCTGAGGGCACTTGCTCGCTTTCCATGACAGGCTCAGGATGGTGGTTCTTCGTTGTGCACCACAGCAGGACCTTTCCCCAGGACAATCTCACGATGTGGCTGGTCAAACCCAGCCCTCACGAGGAGGGCGCAAGGGATTGTCAATCTCTGTTTCCCTTTCAGACAGCAAAGTGCGGAAAGGCACCGTGGTGTCCTCACATCATCCTCGGACAGTGTCAGGCCTGTACTGGGGTTACAGCGTCCGCCTTGCCTCCTGCCTGAGTAAGTGTTTCCAGCCACTCACTGCCCTGCAGCAGAAACCAGCCTCGCCCACACCAATCTGAGCCATGAAGGTTGGGGAGTGAATCATCCCAGTTACCCAGCAGTACCTTGTCCTGGAAATCTGCTCACCTTGCTCCAAATGCTTCCAGCAGTTGAAGGCACACAAGGAGTCAGTGCTTGTCTCCACGCTGCTCATCTCCCCAGTACCCAGCTCCTGCTCACTTACATGAAAGCACACAGTGACATTTGAGCTCAGGAAAATCAAAAGCTCTTCCCCTGTCTCCTCACTGATTGGACCTCCTAGGCAACCCATAAGCTCTGAAATTTAAAGGTCTCTGGCATAGACTGTACAGAGCTTTATCTAAAACAGAGATGTGCCACCTGGCTGTGTTGAGCCACAGGCAAATGTAGCCACTGCTTCTGCTTTAGCCAACGAAGAGCTCGTGGTGCCCGTTTGAGCTTTCACGAAAGGGTACTCACCCATGGGGTGAGAAAGGTGCTAGGAAGCCCCAACACCTAGAGGATAACATAGGAAAGAGGGAGAGCAGGCCTGCACTTACTGCACCTTCAGATACACTAGCAACACGGAGAAGCAATTCCCTTTCTGCTGCTAGCAGTTACCTATGAAGCCTTTGAAGCTGTTGAAAGAGGCCTGAGCATGGTGAGGCCCCACGCAGATAACCGCGCGTTGTGCTCGTTTCCCAGGTGCCGTCTTCTCCGAGTGTCCCTTCAAGGAAGGCTACGACCTCTCTATTGGGACCTCGGAGCACGGGAGCCCCGTGGACCAAGCCAGTCTCCCCTCCTTCAGGTACATGTCATCCCCACCTTGGTGTTCTCCCAGATGGGGCTGTTCCCAGGTGCACGTGCAGGACTCGCACGCGGGCTCCTGGCTGTGCTCTCCTGGGCTGCGGAGCTTCCCCAGGGAGGCTGCTGCATTGGGCAGTTGTCAGCAGAGCACCCAGCTCCCTGCCTCAGTGATGCAGAGGAGCTTGAGCACAGATTACACCTACCTGGACACAAAAATGTGTCCTTTTCTTGCAACCTGCAAAGCAAAGTTTAAAAAAAAGACAGCAAAGCAAATTCTTAATCCACTTCATTGTCCGAGGCACATGAAGAGCTCTCCTGGGTAAAAAGAGGGGAGAGGGACAGTCTCCCTGCTAATCGTGTCCTGCGTTCCCTCTCAGGCACGCCCTGGTCGTGTTTGGAGGTCTCCAGGGCTTGGAAGCTGGGGTTGATGCAGACCCAAACCTGGAGGTCACTGACCCAAGTGTCCTGTTTGACCTCTACCTGAACACCTGTCCCGGCCAAGGCAGCCGAACCATCAGGACGGAGGTAGGGCGGGCGGCCACGGCGCGGCCTCGGCAGCGACACGCGCTGCAAGGACATCGCTCGGTCTGTTGCAGGAAGCACTGCTGATCTCCCTGTCATCGCTGAGACCCCACATCGATGAGGCTGTGAAGACACCCAGAGACAGTCAAGGGAAGGAGATCCCCTGATGTTCCCATCGGCTGCAGACTGGCTCGAGGAAGAGCCCTTTGCTATTCAAGTGTCAATGGCTCCAAGAGCCCTTCGGGGCCGGGCCTGGGCAAAGCAAAAGACACAACATGACTGACGGTGCAGCAGGACTAAGTGTCTATTTGTGCTGGACACAAGAAGTCTGAGCTCTCCTGCTGCGTGGTCCAGGCCTGCATGCACCCCGGCCACAGGGGATACGCCTGACTGGGGGGCCACTTCAGGTATCCGGGATGGAGAATAAAACAATATCAAACCTCATCCACCTCAATGTGTGCAAATGTCTTGATAGGGACAAGGAACACCCACTAGGTGGAGATCCTGCACTCTCAGTGCTGCTGGAGCCCAGTGGACTTCACAGTTTAAGTCAACATAAGGAAGTCAAATTGCCGTCCTTACACCAGGAAGCAGTTCCTGTCCCACAGCCTCTCCTTCAACTCACAGCAGGAAGGGCTGCAGCTTCAGTGGGGCCTCAGATCTAAAAGACATACGTACATCTTGCCTTGGCTCTAATTAGAGATCTTAAACTCTATTTACAGTAAAACCAAGCAAGAAAACACCTGGAAAATTGGCTCTGTCCTCCTTACTGTTTAGGCTTTCAAGGCTTTGTTAAGAGCAGATAAGAAATGGTCAATACCCTGAGTTTTCAAAGCTTTACTGCTAAAAATCATCTTCTGAAATAAAACATTATACAATCCTTTTACCACAAAAGGGCAGGTACTCACCCATCTCACACCTCTTTTTCCCTGCCAAATATCTGAAATTAAGTAACTCGCCATTGTCTCTTAATGAGCCACACACAACTCAAAGGGAGTAAGTTACAGGAGCATCCTCAGTACTGCAGTTCTACAGGCAAACCCTGGACATGCTCTTAGACTATCGGGGGCTCAGGAGCCTCCTGCAGGACCTGCCTCCGAGACTGGCCTTGCACATCCACTTCAATATTGCCCTTCCTCCAGTCCTACGCAGAGAGAAGCACTGATTTAACATTATTTCACATTTAAAAGTGTGCAAGGAAACATAATTTTGCTACCTACTGCTGTCACAGTCCCTGCCAGAGGACACCTTAAGTTGTTTAGTCATGGCTCATCACTTCTTCCCAGCTGTGATGGCTTTTAAGTTACTTGTCTTCTTCAGGATGTTGGGGACAAAGAGGAGCCCCGAAGCCCTCTCGATGCTCTCAATGGGAACCAAGAATCGTTCAAGCGGGATGTTCTCATCCACAGGGCTGTTGGGCATCACGTAGGAGCGCAGCTCAATCTCTCCACTCTCCTTCTCCAGGATGAGCACCTTGAAGAAATGGGTGGGCACAGCCACGTTGTTCTTCCCAATCACCTGGTACTTGACGTACATCTTCCCATCCGCTTCCATCCTGTGCCAAGAGCAATGGCTGTTACCGTTACCTCCTGCCCTGGTCCCACATTTACCTTCTCAGCTCTCCTGCAACACCCAAGTGCCACCTCCAACATGGCACAGAGCATCCTGTGTATAAAAGCCTTATGTTGTATCTCTGGAAAACAGCACTAGAATAGATGCCACAGTTAATGATAGCAGCTGGGCAAGAGCCACAGAAATGGATCCCACCTGGGAAAGGTCTGACCCTAACTGCTCCTGAAATCATCTGCTAAGTTGGAAACAGGTAAACTAATCCCAACCCCAAGAAAACACTTGTCCACAGGCCCTACACACATAGACGGACTCACTGAACAGGGGCTGAGCAAATCAGTTTGCTGCATGCTCAGGAAACTGGAATCCCTCAGCCTTGTTTAACCCCACAATGTGCTGCTGTCCCTACACAGCCCTCACATTTACCTGGGCAGGAAAAGAGGTCCCGTGCAGACGTATACGTTCTTGTTGTTCCTAGCCAAACTCCTGCTGTACTTCTCAAGGTTATTCCACGCGTTCTGGTTCAAGTGGGGCACCTAGAAGCACAATCAGGGCAATGCAGGTGGGAAGGTCACTCAGGGGACGCTTCCTCATGGCTCCGTTTTCCTCAAGAACACGTGGCTTCTGCACAACATTTCTCAGCAGGGCACTTTACAGAGAGGCTGTGACTGTCACCTCCTCCATGGAGGCTGCCTAAGGAGAGATCCTGGTTCACTCCCACCAATGGCCCCTGCGGATTTCAGGCCCGCATTTTTGTGAGCATTTAACATCCCGTTCAACGTGCTGTGCTGAAGTAAACTGGGGTCTTTTTGACAGCAAAAACGCATTTGCAGGACGAGGGTCTAGCACAAAGCCCACCACCCCCAAGCCACTTTGGTCCCTTTCTGTCCCTAGCGAGGGACGATGCCAGGGATGCCTAGGCCCCTTGGCCAGCAGCCTGGCTGGGTGCGGGAGCCCTCCCTACCTGCGGGGCGACGTTGCTCAGGTAGAAGGTGTCCTGCATGGCCTTCTGGCTCCACTTGTGGTTGGCGGCGGCGGCCAGGTGGCCGCGGTCGAAGCCGCTGCCGCGGTAGTCGGCGTTGGTGGCGCGGTGGTACTCGTGCACCGAGGCGTCCTCCTGGAAGTCGCAGGCGGCGCGCTCGGAGGCGCCGCGCAGCGTGTCCCGGTTGAGGCGCTCGATGACCCAGAGCGCGCTGCGGCTCCGCGGGTCGTAGCAGAGCACGTAGGACTCGCGGCTCCGCAGCTGCGCCAGCCCCGGCAGCCCGTACTTGGCGAGCTCGGGGCCGCCCGCGGGCTGCGGCGGCAGCGCCTCGGCGGCCGCCAGCACCGGCACCACGGGCAGGCGGCCCAGCAGCCCCGCGCCGCCCGGCTCGCCGCGGCGCCGCGCCGTGACGGCGGCGCCCAGCCCGGCGCCCAGCGCCAGGGCGCCCGCGGGCAGCAGCCAGCGGCCCCGCAGCATGGCCGGCTCCGCTCGCGCCCGCCGAGCGGCCGCCCCTTAAAGCGGCGCCGCGGGAAGGCCGGGCTGCGGCCGCGCAAACGCCGCCGGGCCCCGCACGCGGCGCGGGGCCGCTTTAAGAGCGAGCGGGCGCCTCGGCGCGGCGAGGGAGCCATTTTAGTGGGGAGCGCCCAGGGCGCGCGGCGCTGAGGGGAGCTGAGGGGAGCGCGGGGCTACCAAAGCGCCCGGGTGCCCCGCGGCCGCCGGGACCCCCAGCCTCACCCCGAGTCACGTCACCAAGAGATGTTCGCACAAGGCCACCACCTTTAGCTAAAGGAAACCTTACAAAAAAAAAAAGTTTAAAAAGCAGCCTAAAAGTTTTATAGAGTGATGAAATGTTTGCCATACTCTGACACAGCTCTTTCCAGGCAAGGTTTTTTTTTTTTTTTAAAAAAAAAAAAGTTTAAAAAGCAGCCTAAAAGTTTTATAGAGTGATGAAATGTTTGCCATACTCTGACACAGCTCTTTCCAGGCAAGGTTTTTTTTTTTTTTTAAAAAAAAAAAGTTTAAAAAGCAGCCTAAAAGTTTTATAGAGTGATGAAATGTTTGCCATACTCTGACACAGCTCTTTCCAGGCAAGGTTAAAAAAAATTACTTTGGAAAACTAACAGATTTGTTGCTTTCTTTTCCTGGGAAAGGGTGTTTTAGGCTAAAACAAAATCACCAACACTGGCTAAGGGAAAGTAGCCGCTATTCCCAAATGCCCCCAGCTCCCCTAAAGCAGCCTGTGACCTTCCTTCCACTCACTGCCAAACTGAGCAACAATATGTCAGAGTGTCATCTCAAAAGTCAAGGTTGGGAGCCATCACAGCCGACTCCAACTCTCGTTATTCTGTTTCTTCTACCTTATCATCAAGGCTGCAAAATTTCCAGAGGCCTGAATTACAGCAAGGTGAAGAAAGGGTAGAGCAAGTCCTTTCCTTAGAAGGAAGGACCATCTCTTCCCACATCCAGCATGGTTTTCTATTTTTCCTCCTAGGAAAGGGTCCCCCCCTTCCCCTGGTTGGCAGCCTATGAAGATTTACCAAGAGCTCTTTAAACTTCCTCTCTTTAGGCCCCTACAAAACGGGGTCCTCAAGGGACCTTCTGGTCCCAGGAACTGCTGCAGATTCTGGATGAGAAGCCCAAGGTGGAACCGTGTTTCTTGGCCATACAAGCAAGGAACCACCCTGGGCTAGTTAATAGCATCCGGCCTCAACAACATCACCAGCCGTCTTAAATAACGAAGCCAAGGCAACTCACCAGAAGTGCCAAAGGCTTTTCTCCCCTCTGTAAGCACTCTTTTGCCCTTAAAGTAGTTACTAGCAGTTCTTTAATCCCTAGGGATGGAAAGGCTGCATGTTTCCTCTACCCGAGAGCCTCCTGCACTGCTGTGGGAAGAGCCACCTCCCTGAAACCCCTCAGGTGTTTGCAGTGCTACAGTCCAACAGCAGAGTCAGAGATGGGGCAGCCCCACTGCAGTAGAAGTTGACCTCAGGGCTCAAAAACTACTCTCAGAACAAGTAGAGATTCATTGGAAAGTAACATTTTTAATCCTGATTGGCCTGCTGCATTTTCAGGTTATTTTAAGGAGTCTTCTAGACATTCAGAGGAAGAACCCTTGCAGACACTCCTGCTAGCAGTTAAACACCACAGTTTGGGGAAAAACAGCACTTACTGAGGGGACCTGAATTGGACAGCCCAGGTACTCATGGAAGTGAGAGCCCAAGTAGTGCACGGAATGTAAGAGAGCAACAATATTTACAGCAGTTCAGAGGCAGAGCATGTTGCAGGAGGTCCAATACTGCCTAGGAGTTTCATCCTCCAGTTCTGCATTTGTATCTACCAGCTGGCTCTAAGGTCTGACTCTCAGCCTCTCTAGTGTACCCAAGAGCTGAGCCCACGAGACCAGCTAGAATAGCTCACTGAGAGGAGGCAGGAGCATCCATCCAGTGGTTACAGTAGGCAGGATGCTCCATCACACAGCTGTGCTATCGGTTCCATATTTCCTGGAGGACAAAAAAAAAATCTACCCTCTATAAAGAATTTCAGCACAGAGGGATACAGTTAGCCAGAGGCATTAGCTACAGATTGCTTAAACCTTCAGTTGCTCTTGTTCCACCACAGCAGCAACACCTGGCTGCATCTGTGTCGCTACAGCATCATTTGAAGAGTCAGAAAAAAACCCAAAAAATAACAACTGCTTGAGGTTGCCAAAAAGAACATAAAAATGTGTTTCAACCTGTCCTCTGGTGTCCTCAGCCCCTCTAGTGAAAACTACAGTAGCTTACAAAGAACTGGCCTCAGGTGAAGGAAATAACGCTAGTACAAAAGCTGACTAACCCCTCTCGCTAGGGCCTTTTTAGCCCATCAGCAGCGTAAGCAGATCTTAGAAAGTAAAAGACCGACCTTTAACAAATCAGTACCCATAAATACAGAAAAGTGCAGTGTCAAACAGCTACGCAGAGGTGAGCCAGCACGGCACAGAAAGAATAAAGCATGCTGGATTAGTGTTTGAGAGCTTTTGCACAGTCAGAGCACTTGGGTGCTCTAGTTCCTCCCAGGGAGGAAGATTATGGTTCTGATCAGTTTGACATTCCTGCAGGTCAACATTTCTCACTCACCTAAGCCTGATCCACTGTATTTGAAATGCAACGGTTTCCCTCTCAAGAGGGACAAACCTCCAATTCAGGACAGCGACTCCCATAGGACTGGTACACAGAGAAGGGGACCATCCCTAGGAGTCAGCCAACGACTGAAATGCTTGTATCCCCGCTGGAACACACCAGAAAAAGACATGGTACAGGTCTGACCTAAAAGCAAAAAACTCTTCCCTGGCAAGAATTGCTGTTAAGTAATTCCAAGGTTACTGTGACTACAGCTTATGTGGGGCAGTATTATGCAAGTCAATGAGGCAGAAAACCACAACGTCATGCCTGTACTAGCCCCTAGATACAGCTGTCTTCACAGCATGTACTAGATGCCCATTTCTTGTGTTTCAGAATCCTGATTGTAGCTGCATATCCTCCAGTTCAGAGCTCAGAAACCAGTATTGCTGCTGATCAGACTGCTAGAGGTGTCAGCCTCCCTGCAGCAACAACTGCCTGCTCTAAGGCTGTGCGTAATAAGGCTTGACTTAACCTAAACCTCCCTCGTTGATTAAAACCACCAGTTTGTCTTTCGAGGAGACCTTGTTGATAAGGCGACTCTGGGTTCGGGCGACTTCCGTGCGCAAAGCAGCGCGCTGTAACTGTGTCCAACCATCTCAGCTTCTCCAAGTCTCTCCCTCCTGTGGCAGTCCGAACAGCTGGATGTCAGATGACACACACCAGAAGCTGATGCAGTCCTCCTTTTTGCACATCCCCGTGATGGCTAAGTGCAGACATGAAGGAGAAGAATCCAGAAGCTACGTGAACGGCAGAATGAGCGACTCCAGTGGGATACATTCTATTTAGAGGAGAAAGATCCTTCTATACTCACCCACCAACTTCACTGGATCCAACCTGTCCCTTCCTCATCAGAAGTTACTCCACACGAGCATACTTCCATAATGCAGAAGGATTTCATCCCACAGGACTTGAGGGATACGCAGATAGATGGTTTCTTTCTCCCCAGACTTAAAGTCATTTAAAAAAGATACAAAGGACTGCTTTTGGCAGTATGGAGGCATTTAAGATTTGAAAAATATGGAGTGCAGGACCCAAGTAGATGGGGAAGTATTCAGTCCTTGACCTAATAAATAGAGTAGAAGAAAATCTTCCAGGTGGCCAGTTGCCAAAACACAAAACTTGAAGTCCTGCAGAGATCTCTAGGAGTTTTAGTGCATCACCCTGTGTGGGGGCATCTCCTAGGATCCACTGCCATGCAGTTTCTCTGCCATGCACTTTTTGCCAGGCTCATGGATTATTTGGAATCCTGAAGTTCCTTTGCCTTCTTCAAAATCAGGTGGACATCAGAGATAGGATAATCCTGCATCAAAGAAACAAAGTGATATAAGTGTCTCCTTAACAGTCCTTGCACACACCGCTCCACCCAAGCGGGACAACCCTTAACAATAGCATTCTCAGCCACACTGATTAACACCTCTAAGCTTGAGGTTAAACATTATCTTCAGCTACTCCCCTAACTAACTGTTCCCTGGTTTATTTTGTAACTGATCAAGTCTGAATGACCTTCAAGAAGGCTTTTTATTTCTCCTCCAAGGGTACAGCTAAGCTGCCTTGATACAAGTACTATCTTCATGCCAGAGGGCTTTATCAAAGGCAGCACCGTGCTCAGTCCAAGGCAAGAACTGGCAGAATCAGAGATATTCTACTGTTCAGTGCAGGTGTTTACAGCCCTGGGCTCTTGCAGACCTCAAAACTAAACAAAAGCCACTTGCCAACAAACTTAAGACTGTTATACAGGGTTCACATCTTTGCTGGAAATCATTCAGTTATTTGCAAACCAAAACAAGGTTAAAAAAAACTCTAGCATAGAGCTTATTCTACAAGCGTAGAAGTTTTTGTGGGGTAGGAAGGGTGTGTAAGTGAAAAAAAAAAAAGTCTTCATTTTAACGGTGGTGCTGGACTTCAGAGAGCAGCACTGTGTCCCACAGACAGAAGACCAAAGAACATTATGCTCTGACATAGAGGCCACATAGCACCAAGATATAGCAGAAAAGGTGAGGGAGAGGGAAACAGAAGGAGGAGATTCAGACAGCGCTCAGAAAACAGAACTGACAGTGTTCAGCCATCTTCTGTGTATGGAAACGAAAACCAGCACAGGGAAAATCAGCAGCCTGGGGAGCAGGGACAGAGACACCACCACCCAGAAAGCCCAAGCAGTTAACTAAAAGTTATTTGTCTTTAGCGAGCTCATGAGGACAGTTTCCTGATGGGTGATGGGGACCACAGTGCACAGAGGCTCACACTTCCAGTAACAGCCATGCTCTAATACCAAGCTTGAGATTTCTTGCACACAACCATCAGAAATGTGGCAATTCTCTTCAGACAGGCATTCTCCTGGGATATCCTAGGGTCATCATGCTGTCTCACAGTATTATTTCAAGAGCTTTTCAAATTACTTCCCATTTCTGCTGTATTTAACTCTTACCTGTAGCAGCCTCATGTTCAGAGTGAAGTCTCCTTCCAGCAACTGATCCCGGATTAGTCTGAAAGATGGAAATTAATCCAGCTACTTCTGATTCTTTACAGAGAAACTTTTAACCATGGGCCACAGGTGGCCTTTATAGATACTTTTGAGAACATGTTCTCCATCGTGACAGATGACTACAGCCCGTTCACGGGACACATTAACCTGTGCCTGTAGAAGACTCCCGAATCCATGAATTTATGTAAAGGAGGGAAAGAAAAGGGCAGGAAAGAGCTGCTGTCACTATACTTACGTCAACATGGCACAACAGACGAGCAGAAGAAAATCAAAACGCTTGTCATCAGCAAAGAGGGAGTCCCAGATACGGATGACATCTGGCAGCAGGAACTCTTGGGACAAGAGCAGCGTCAGCCAGCGGAAGGCAAAGAACTGAGGTTTGATGTTCTGTTCTTGCTGTCAGACATGCACCAGGCAAAGAATGAGTACGTGCTCTCGGCCAGTTCCCTACAAGCAAGAGATGCACCCCATGTTGCCATCCCCATCTCCACCCTGATAGGGCTCCAGGCTGCCAACTCACACTGCAGCAGCAGCAAGGCCACCGCCTCCTTTGAAGCCTCTGGCATTTACATTGTATTGAGAGAGAGTATGAACAGCTATCTGTGTCTATAGACAAGTCAGAAAATGCTCTTCTCCAAGACATGGAGTAAAGGAACTTTTCCTGTCCTAAAGGCACTGGTTGGGTCAGTCTAGTTCTACTTTTCAAGCCACTTAAATGCTGTTCCAAGGGGAACACTGATCTCCAACCCTTTCCCCCTCAAAAGGGATGCTGTTTTGATCAAGATTGCCTCTGCTTTCCAGAAGTCCTATATTTACCACGAATTTACTATTTACAAAAAAAAGACAGAGATGGAGCAGAGCTCATACACATAGCTATAAGCAATTTTAGCCTGCAGCTTTTTTTTTCCCTCTATTTAAAAATAAAATAAAATAAATAAAAGGAGCCAAAATTTTAAGCATGTCAAATGATTTCAGGTCCTGACAACCCAGGACTAGCTGCAGCACCAGCAAAACCATTTCCTGCCAGCTGAACAGGGAGCACTTTATTTTCTCCCCGCTGAATGAGCCTTCAGCCAACACTGCAGGTTGTGTCACTGCACTGACAGACCAATTTTGGATTACACAAGAAACACATCCTGAGTTTTGTAAGTGCAACATGATTTGGTGAAGGACGGAGTACTAAGAGCAACTTTTCCTTCCAAGTTCTCCTTGGCCTTTGACACTAAATGGACTGCAAGATTTCAAACTGCTTTCAGCAAAAGCTGCCTTCCAGATGCTCTGCAAACCCTCTACCAAAACAAAAAAACCCAAAACATTGAGAGGTCCTCAGATGAAGAAAAATGGTCCAATTTGCTGGGTTTTGGTTTACTTCCACAGTGATTTCTAGGTCCAGTTTAACTAGAGTTAAACTCCAGTTTAAGTCAGGGCATTCAGTGGCAGAGGGATGACTTTCTTTTTAAAATTGTAATTTAAAAGACACACGTAATCCCTGTGATCTGAGCTTCCAAGGATTTTCACAGGAAAGCTCCTGTTTAGCCTGCTGAAAGCAAGAAAGCCCAGATTCCAGTTCCAACTAAGCTTCAACACAGGTGATCAGGGCCAAGTCACTCCAGAGTGGCAGCTTTGTGGCACTGTTTGCTTTCGCAGCCACGCACGGGAGGAAAGCTCTGCTGCGTCAGCTCCAAGGAGGCAGATAACACAGCCCTTGCCTAGGGGCAAAGTTCTTTCTACGCTCTCTCAACCTTCCTACTCAAGCACAGTAGAAGTTTAACAAGATGGGGTCACTGTTGAGTCCCACTCCTCACATTCCGACCACGACTCGGAGAAACACCGAGCTCCTCACCAGTTTCAAATACAGCTCCACATCTTTCTCCTTCAGGGTGGAATAGACCTTCTCCATTTTGTAGGTAATGCCACACTGAGAATCATCCAAGCTCTTAATGAAGTTGTCCCGAATCTCAGCCATTAGGTTGGTAAAGCAGAAAAATGTATCTGCTTCAGCGTGCTCTGAAAAAGAAGATGAGGGACGAGATGGAGCATCACTGACAGGCACCCAGATTTAGAACTGCTCTTGCTCAATAATCTGGCTGCTCTAGTGGATGCCAGTAGATCCAACAAGATCTCGGCTTGTTGGTCTGGCGCAAGTTTAGGCATTTTATTATTATTATTTTTAACCAGAAAAATCTACAGAGCCATGGCAACTAGAGAGCCTGTGTCAAACACAAGGTCTTCATGACATGGGGTCAGGAACCAGTTATCTGCTGGCGAGAGCACCATCTGCTCTGCCTGCTGCCCGCACACATCCTCAGAGCTCCGTGAAGCAGGAATCACCGGCCAAGTCCTCCCCTTCCACCCTCTTTCATAAGCTATGCACAGTACAAGCAAACAATTGCTTACAAGGCACTTAAGTTTCAGTCAGGAAGTGCAACTTGGATCCATACAAATCAACAACAACAAACACTTCCCATATCCTTACTACTCAGAGCCCACTGAGTTGTCAGTTCTCCAGGATCTTAAAAATTCCTTATTTCCTGCCCCGCACCCCATAATCAGTTGAAATATACTACCAGTATATTTCCAGATAGTTTTGTGTCACCTTTTAAAGACAACTAATGCAGCCCTCGGTTGAGTTTCCCAGCTCCCAGCATGGCAGCCTCAGCTGGGCACCAAGGCAGGTTAGTAAACATTTCCTGCAGGTCAGTCCCCCTGTGCAGCCCATCCCTGCACACCAGGGTTCTCCCAAGAGAGTCCCATTCCTGAAGCAGGTCTTCACATAGAGCATGCAGTACGAGAGCTGAGACGAAAGTCTCTCACCTTTCCACTCGCTGTTAGGGTCTGTAGCAAAGGTGTAGTAAAGAGGCCCCACTATTTCATTCATGCCCTGCACGTACGCGATGCCGGGGTTCAGCTTGGCATAGATGAACAGGATTCGCTCCACCACTTCCCAGTGAGCTTCACAGCCATTGGGCAGAACTTCATACTCGCTCAGAGAATTAGGAGGTGTTTTAAGAGGGGAGCTCACCTGAAGAGCAAGGTAAGACTAGGGCTGATTCTGGGTAATGAGCTGGTACAGTTTCTCACACGTGACAAGCTTGGCTCTTAACACACAGCTCCCCAAAAGATTTGGGCAGCATATCTTAAGCAGACAGGTATTCACACAGATCAAGACAGGTAACTCAGGAAGCACAAAAGCACTGAAGTCTGAGCACTGAATATATTGGAAGAATGAACCAGTCTGAACAGTTACAGTGTCCCCAAATCACAGCATAAGCTGCACTCGTGCAGTAAGAAAACATCTCAGTCCCATTTGTTAGTAATGGAGGGAAGAGACAAAGCTCTATTAGTAGCAAGCTACCTTCCCCAACAGCAAATATGTGCTGTTAACACAGTAATGCTCATGAGGGAGGAAAAAGACACCATGTTTCAGCAGATACCCAGCTCTTCCCAACCCCAGTGGTATGAGATCCAGGTCTGGAAGACCATGCACATTTAACTTCAGTGAATTTGCCCTTCAGTGCTTTGCTCCCATGCAGCAAGACATACAGGTCAGGAATAACATACCAATACCTTCCTGCAACTCTTAATTTCAGCAGGAGTCAGGAAAAAAAATCTTAAGATTAAATAAGCCCCTAATTCCTTACCAGGAATGTCAGCTGGTTCTTTACAACTGTCTAGCTACTAGAACAGGCAGCATTAGCTAGAATATTAGCCTAATTCCCTCACATATGCAGGGAGGGACAGGAATATAATGACAAATGATATTCCCCTTATCAGCTAGAATGCTTTGCCCTAGGGGCAACCCTCACGCAGCTCTTACATTTGTAACCCCACTGCGGTTTCGTGCCACTGTCTGTGACTTGAGTGTGGTCTGTTCCACCCGCTTGCGCAGCGTCTCAAACTCATTTTGAGGGTCCAGGATTAAGAGGCAGGGGTAGTCGGTCGGGCGTTGGAAGAATGCCATGTCTGGATACAGCCGCCTAGAACGGACACAGGAGGAAGTCAAGTACGAGAAGAGGAATTATGTGCCCTATCTGAAACAAGAAGCTTGGTTTAATAGAAAACTTCATTTTCAAAGCACAAAGCGTTAAATAAAACACTTTGGTTCAGCAACCTGAGTCATGACATACCTGACATCTTTGTCGATCTGGAGAAGCACTTCATTATCCTTGAAGTAGGTATTCCATCGACTGTCCGGGTTTGGATTGAGGGGCTAAAAAAGTGAACATAACACACACGTGAGTCTATCCATGGAAATGACTTTCCAGGAGAACATTTCCTTGCTAGAAGCACCTGCCATGACCCTCTCCTGTTTTTCAGGAGACCTGTAGCCAAGGTAGCCAGTTCCAAAGGACGAGACAAGGGATACACATATCTGTGAAAAGCTCCCTTCAGAACTATTGATGCTTTGTTAATAATTCAGACTGAAGACTACTAAGACATAAGTGCAGAGCTGGTACCTAGAAACGTTCCCTCCTGTCAGCAAGGCAAAACAGTCGGAAAGCTAAGCCAAGAGCAGCCAGGAGATTAACTCCAGAGCAACAGCTCGTAACTCTGGGGAACCTTCTGCACCATAAAGGCTGAACAGCACTTACATGATCTTCTAAGGTCACATCTTCCCTGGAAACACCCAGGTTGGCTTTGGCAATCCCAGGCTGGATAATCATTTCCTTCAGAAACTGGGAATACAGATCCCTTAAGGAGAAAAACAGGAAATTATGTGGAAGCAAGAGACTAAATCAAAGCAAGTATCCACACCAAGTTCAAATAGATCTTTTTGTACTACCCTGCTAGCCAGAGAACATTTGATTTGCTCTTCGGCTGAGTTCAAGTTAAGAGATCAATCCATCAACCCCACGAGACAGTCCACGGAACAGTGCATTCCACATAAGAATGCTTCATTGATATAGGTACTTAAATAATTAAGGAACTACTCCATTTCTCTACAGAGATCATTAGAAAGGAAGGAACAAATATAGATCTCCTCACCTCTGCTTCTTCAGCAAAGAGCTCCATAAGGCTTTCTCTAAAGGGAGGTAGTTCAAGAGTATCTGCAGAGACGAAAGACACAGAAATATATCAGTGTGTGGAGCATGAGCTACTAGATCTGCCAGATCAGCAAAGCAGACACGGCAGCTAGAACTGGCTCCCTCGAACAACTGAGAGCTCTCCTCTCTGCAGAGAGCCTGGTGCTTGGCCAAGGCACGGTCAGGAGTATCTCAGGGGCACGTTTTCAAAACAGGCCTTTTCGCATGGGAGGTCAATAGCAAACCTGAGCGAGGTCTGCTCCTCCCCTAATACTGTGCTCACGCAAAGACCAGACGGCCACTTTTTAGCATCCAAAATAATGACTAACCTGTAAATACTATTGCCACTGGGCCAAGCGCTAATCTCCACATGCTCATTCAGAGTGGATTTTAAACTCTGCATTTTTACTTGTGTTTATGATTTTATGCGCCCAAAAATATTTTCTGTGCTTCAGCAACCCAAAGCATCGCTTGCAGGAAACAAAAGCGCTCCAAACAAAACCCACCTTCCAGCACAGGCAGCGCAGCCCACCGTCAAAGGGGATTCCTGCGAAACACCAGGCAGAGAGACGGTTAATTCCCGCCGGCCCCCTCAGCAGGGCGCACGAGCGGCAGCGGGGCGCGTTTCTGCCGGGCATGAGACGTTTCCAAAGGGCCCCCCCCGCCCCGCGTCCCCCCGCGCGGGCCGGGGCCGCTCACCGCTGAAGCAGAGCTCGCGCAGCTTGGCCAGCGCCACCGTGGGCTCGCCCAGCACCTCCTGGAAGTCGGCGATCCTGCGGGGAGCAGGCCCCGAGGCGGCGGTTAGTGACGGCCCCGCTGCCCGCCCGCCCCCGGCCCGCCCGCCGCGCGGACCCACCTGCTCTGGTGCAGCCGCGACATGGCGGCCCCGCGCCCTGCGCCGCCCAAGCGCTCCGGCTGGAAACGAAGCGCGCGGGAGCCGGGGGGAACAGAGAAGGGGGGACGGGGGCGGGGCTGGGGAAGCCACGCCCCACCCGCCTACAGCGGGCGGGGACATCTCTGACCACGCCCCCTCCGTTGATCACACCTCCCTGGGGGAGGAGCGTCGAGTAGCCCCGCCTTCCCGCCGGGCCGCGCGTGACGTCACGGTGGCACGCTTCGACGTCATGGCGGGGAGCGCCCAGCTCCCCCCCCAGCGCAGACAACGCCGTGGCGCCCCCTGGTGTGATGTCACCGCTCCGGTGACATCACATCGGTGCTAGCTGACGCAGCCACGCTGCGGTGACGCCGAGCCGTGAGGGCGGGCGGGAAACGTGGGCAGGGCCCCGAGAGTTCCGGGCGGGCCGGTGCTGCCGAGCGGGGAAGGCGGCAGCAGCGGCGGCGGCGGCCGCGGCGTTTCCGGCGCGGCTGGCGGAAGTGACGGCGGGGTTTGTTGACAGCGGAGGCCGCGGCGGGGGGAGCGCGCCCAGGAGGACGCGGAGCCGCCCGCCCCGGGCTGCCACCCCCCCCGCCATCCGCCCCCTCCGGGCCGGGCCCCGAACCGCCCCGGACCGCCCCGCTCGCACGGAACCTGCGCGCAGGTCGGCGAGGCCGCCGCCGAGGAGGCCGAGCGCGCCGGGAGCGGCGGTGAGCCGAGGGCTCCCGGCGATGCGTGACCTTCCGCCGAGAAGAGGCGCCGCGTAGCTCCTCGGTGCAGCCCCGCAGAGGTCAGTGCTTCCCGCCGCCTCGCGCCGGTGACCGGGGCAGGCAGCAGGCTCGAGCTGCAGGTTTTGTGCAGCCGCCGCGAGGAGCTCGGTGCGTTCCCGCTCAGGGGTGGCGTTTTCTGCACCCGTTGCAGGGACCCATCCGTGAACAGGAATGCAGGGATTTGCAGCTGCAAGATGCTGAGTGAAATGACAGTGCAGTTTTCCTTCAAAATCTACCCCATGCCAAACTGTGTTTGCTGGAAATCTGTTAAAATCTTTCTTTGTAACTGATTTCTGACAATATTTATTATTTGCCCTCTCCTTGGACAAGTCCCCGCTGTTGGAAAATGCAGCTTTAATCATTTTAGTAGGGGTAGCCTAAATGGTATGTGGCTGGCAGGGAGCCGCAGGGCGCCTGGCTTGGCCTCAGCCTGGAGGAGAGAGATCGAGGAGAGAAGATGAGTCTGAAGTCCAAGGCAGGGCGTTATTGGCACAGGCATCCCCGGGAGCACCCAGAGCAGCACGGGGCCAGAGAAGCCAAGAACACCTGGAAAAATATAGATGTAGCACCCAAATAAGCTGTACTTGCAAGAGAGGCTGCCTGGAAGGCTGGTGAGAGGGGAGAGTGAAGCTGCATTTTATGGTACTGCAGTTTCCTTTAGGTCCCGGGATGGTGGGAGGGTGCTCCAACTCCACCGACAGAGATGCTTCAGTGGGTAGTTTTGTATCCCAGGTTTTCTACGGCTGCTACCTTGTCTCCAAGGGATTCAGTTCCTTCGTGCATGAATATGGCAGGGATTCAGGTGGAGAAAGAAATTGCCAAAGAGATTGGCATCCATAGTCCCGCTGCCTTCTCGATTGCTGCGTTTGCAGTTTCTGCTTCTTCCACATTTCTGTCGAGACACACACCAGCCAGCGCCGGTGACAGTCCTGTAGGCAGGGGACTTGCTGCTCTACTGCCTGGGGAAAGCTGCCTGAGGATAACGATTAGGCAAATGTTAATGATTCGTCAGCATCTCTAGTTCTTGTATGTTTATCGACAAAGCGCCTTGAGCTTCTAAGCAGAGAGAACGTTCATCAGCGCAGTCCCACTGCTGGCACTCTGCCTCCTCCCCCTGTCCACATGTCACATCTCGAGTCTGTGTAGAATTTCACAGATGAGGCACTGGCTTGTGTTATGTCAAAAGGACCATGGTTGCAGCCACAGCTCTGGGTGCTACTCTAATACAGGTAAGAAATCATGAGGGGAAAAAGCTCTTCTTAGGTGTTACTTTGTGGGGGGAGTTTAACAACTTTTTCTCTGCAGGGAACTTGGTTGGTAGATTTTGAGGAGCTCTGAAGTTAAAAGTGCTGCTGATTTCTCCTGGTCTCGGATCAGCCAGCTACACTGTGATCACCCCAGGAGCAGGGCCCTGAGGGCTGAGAGCTGCAGAAAGGCAGCGTTTGCCCTTTAGTGCTCTAAGCTGCTTGGACAAGGCCCAAGCACTGGCCTTTTCCAGCTGCATGTGATAACAGGTTTTTAGGGGGAATTTGTTTCTGAGTTCCCTGGCTGCCAGCAGTAAACAGGGAAAGGACATGGGCTCCAGGAGCTCCTGTCTGATGGCCCAGGTCAGCTGATGGGAATAGCAGAACGCATTTCCCTGCTGGTTCAGATATTCCTGTTGATCTTGCCTTTCTGGAAAGATTCTGCCCAGCAAGCGGGACTCGTTCTGGAAGGGAAGCAGATGCATCTCCAGAACAGGCACAGGGCAGAGCACAGGACACTTTCCTCCCACCCTGCAGTGCCCTGGTCAGGACCTGGAGGAAACTCCCAACACTGCAGCCAGCGGCCCCTATAATCCTCGACTCCTCTCCTGACATCACTACAAAGGACAGCACTGTTGCTTATGGATTTCCTTTTTCAGCATGACTCAAGATCCACAACCTTACTTTAGTTCTTTGTACCATACATATCACAAATGTCTGAGCTACAAAAGCACCCTTGGGAAGCTGTAATTTCATGTTATGACCCTGGCTCAAGACACAGTGACTCAGAAAAGCAGATTGTGCCCTTTAAACTGTGTCGTGAGTAGATACAACTTCTATGATTGCTGAGTTTTATTTAAGTTCTCTCAACTCTCTGCATCAGCTTTTGCTTGGGGACCTTTCTGCCACCTGAGCCAAGACCAGCAGAGAAGCTGCCCGAGATCCCCTCGGGAAGGGCCGCTCAAATTCTAGGTCAGAACACAGCAGGTCTTAAGGAGTCTTGGGATCGATACGTGATCCTGCCAGTTGCCTGTCGATGCATATAGGAAGGAGAAGTTATTGATCAGGCTCAAGTAAAGCCAAAAGACAAGGCAAAATCAGTACTGGTGCCTAGTTTTGTCATCCAGTTACCCTAGAAGGGATTTGGCCCGGGGAAGCAGGGCCCAGGGTGCGCATATCCCTGGCGAGGTCCAGCACGGCGAGGCCTCCCTTGCTGCCTGCGTCCTCGAGTGGTTGCTTTCTGCCATGGGTTAATTCCTTGGCCCTGGCACTGAAACACACCCTCAAAAAGAGAATTAATGAGACACAGAAGGAAGAAAAGAGCTTTGATTTGCAACTTGTGCTGCCCTCGTGTTTGCACAGAAATCCATTCTGCAGCAAAGGGAGGGATCAGACGGCCGGGAGCCCGGGCTGCCAGGCAGGCTCAGGCACAGCTGTGCTCCTGTCCCCCACAGAGACCATTTGGTGCCTGAATTTGCAAGGTTACCTCATCCTCAGTTTTAACTGGTCCTTTCTAATGGTGTCATGCCCCAGGCAGCGGCTGAATGCAGCATCTGAAAGCATCCCTGAGGGAGAATGGTGCCTGATCCATCCGGGGTGCCTTTGGAGATAGTGATTAAGGTGAAGAAAGCAAATTAAACACTTACTGTGTTGTCAGAATACTGCAGGAGTGAAGAAAACAGCACAGGAGACTTTAAAGGAATTCTCAGAAGCAGAGAGCAGGGGACACACAAGTATCCTGCTCTCTGCAGCCACAGGGTGAAGATAAGAGGTTGGTGACATAGCTAAAAACATTTTGC
This sequence comes from Tinamus guttatus, assembly GCF_059628265.1. Lineage (NCBI taxonomy): Eukaryota > Metazoa > Chordata > Aves > Tinamiformes > Tinamidae > Tinamus > Tinamus guttatus. The sequence continues at coordinate 293,787 of NW_028288760.1, read as the reverse complement.
AACAACTTTGACAGCAACGGCTGCTCAGCTGCGGCCAGAGGGGAGCAACTGGCTCCATGGCACTGGTGTCCTGCCTACCTCTAGGGATACAGTAATTGGAAAGGCACAAGTTTTCATGTCAAAAATAAACATTTCAAAAAAATTATGTGTGTGCATGAGAAGTATCTAGAAGGACTCACATTACAGTTGCTTCTAATGTGATTTGACCCTTTGAAAGTAAAGTGGAGTTTCTGTTAAAACCAACAAACAGAACAGGACTATCGTCCCCTAATTCTCCCTGCTTCATTATCCAGTATGAAAGAATAAGGGGCTTTTCCTTGCCCTTCTTGCAGGTCTTTCACACATACTTTCTTATAGCAGCTTGGAATGGTTTAAGAGAGCAGGTCCCAGGGAGCTGCATGCACACATGTGCTGCCATGCACCTTCCTTTGCACTGGACTTGCAGAGGAAAGCCAAACCAGTCAGTACATTCTCCTCTGGCTTCTGGTTTGCTTCGCACTCTAGTTCAAGGAGCTTGAAGCTGCAAAGAGTTCAAACATGAAACTTCACCTGGAATGATGGCAATCAGAATTACAGGCACAAGATAGAGGGCTGCCATGCTTGGCCTACACAAAGAATCTTCCCCACAGGAAATTTTGCGGTGGTTTATCCAGCCCCGTCCGAAGAGAACAAAGCAGTGTGGTTTCTGCTACTTCCCTTTCAAACGCCCTTCATCAGCCAGATAACCCGCACAGTGAGGAAACATTTTCTTGCTGTGTAGCCTCATTAGCCAATATGTTTCATATTAACTCATTCCTGCAGTGTCCCCAAAACCCTACACTGTCATATTATCCCTTGTTTACCAAGGGGGAAACATAAATACCACGGAATCAAGGGCACACTTGCAGAGAAGCCAAAATGCTGCAGGTTCCTTTGATGTCAGCCAGTGACTGGCTGTAAATACAGCAGCAACATCCCGCTGGTGCAACAGCTTTGCAGAGCACCTCCAAAATCCCCTTCTGAATACATCTGTTTTTCCTCTGCTTGTAGCTGTCCTGATGTCCCTGTAAATGCACCCTGGAATTTCCCTTGCGTGGAGGATCTTCTGAATCAAAAGCTTCTTTCTACGCTTCCCCTTCCAGTTCCTTCCTTCGAGATGGCATCCGACAGCCCGGAATCACTGATGACCCTGTGCACGGATTACTGTCTCCGCAACTTGGAGGGGACTCTCTGCTACCTGCTGGACAATGAAACTCTCCGGCTTCATCCCGACATCTTCTTGCCAAGCGAGATTTGTGACAAGCTCGTCAATGAGTACGTCTCAGGCCTGTGGAGAAGCTGTTGTCTCGTTTGGAAAAAAGTCCAGGGAAGGGGGAATGAGGGAATGAAGTTCTTTAGGAAAAACTGATGCATCCTTAGGATGCAAGGAAAAAAATAGGAAGGAATTCATAGGGCTTTTTTTTGATGTTTCATCCTCATATTGGAAACATGGCTTTGCTTCAACATCAGAACAAAGTGTCCCAAGGGTTCCTGTACCAATGTATGTTGTTCTAATTCTGCCAGTCACTATTTCCCACATAGATGAACCCAGAGTGAAAAAAAAAAATCCTTATTTGATTCAAGAACACCAGTAAGCAACAAAGCAGCCTTCCCATTTCCCCACCCTGCCATCATTAAAACTCCCAAGTCAGAGAAATAAGAGCACAAAACGCTAGCAGAAGTTGCACTTTAAGGCCACTGCTCTTGTAGCTTCACAAAGCAACTTGCTTCCAGGGATTTATAACCTGCCCTTCACAGTCTATCTCAGTTGAACCACTGCCCATGGATTCTGGCAGAGAACCCTGGCCAGCTAATTTTCTGAAAGTGGGAAGAAAAAGACAAAACACCAAATTGCTAGCTTTAAATGGGTAGAAAAGTCCTGATGTCCATGCACGCCAGAATCCAGTTTGCTCAGAAATACACATATGACCTCACATAATTTTTTTTCCTATGAGATTTTCCTAAGGGTTGTTAGTTTGGGGCAAGAAAATACCCTAGCCCAGTTCCCATTAGCCCAAAGGCTATTTTGGGTGATCCACAGGGAGTCTGCTTGTGGTCACACGCGTGTGAGCAGCACAGATGGTAGAGCTGTAGCTGAGCCTGTGCGTCATGCTGTGCTAACATCTTTGCCCCTGATACAGGTATGTGGAGTTGGTGAAGACAGACAGCATCTTTGAACCCCACGAGAGCTTCTTCACCTTGTTCTCGGATCCACGGAGCACAAGGCTAGCTCGGATCCACCTGCGGGAACAGATTGTGCAGGACCAGGACCTGGAGGCCATCAGGAAGCAGGTGGTTTTGCACTGACAGCCTCTAGCTGTCACGTCACATTAGCAGTGACATGTGGGCAACAGCTAGAATCCCAGGCATCCTGAGATTCCCAAAGCTCCATTCCTCCATTAGGAAAGAATCCTAATTCTTTCTTTGGGAGAATCACAGCATCTCCCTCATATCCCAAAGCCCCTGTCAGGAATGGAATGGGGACATGGAATGGCCAAGTCAGATGATACCTGGTCTTGGGCTTCTCCCAGCAGGAGGTAGCATAGGGAACAGTGGATGCTCCATCTATGAGGTATTCCTAACTGTTTGATTTCCCATCTTCCAGGATCTTGTTGAGCTCTACTTGACTAACTGTGAGAAGCTGACAGCCAAGAGCCTACAAACCTTGGTGAGCTTCAGCCACACACTTATCTCCCTTAGCCTCTTTGGCTGCTGTAATATCTTCTACGAGGAGGAGAACCCTGGAGGCTGTGAGGATGACTGTTTGGTGAACCCCACGCGCCAGGTCTTGGTTAAGGACTTTACTTTTGAAGGCTTTAGCCGCTTGCGCTTCCTGAACCTCGGCCGTTTGATCGAGGGGGTAAATGTGGAGACATTGCTTCGGCCTTTGGCCTCCCTTGCAGCTCTTGATCTCTCTGGGATCCAGCTGAATGATGTGGGATTTCTGACCCAGTGGAAGGACAGTCTGGTTTCCTTAGTGCTTTACAACATGGACCTTTCAGAGGAGCACATCCAGGTGATCGCACAGCTCCGTAAGCTCAGGTCAGCAGACTTCTTCCTTCTTTATCCTTTTCCCACAGATAAGGGCCATGCAGATCTTTTGGGAATGGGTTACTGGCGCATTAACTGAGAGCCACCCACAACTGCTTCAAGTTAGAAACTCTCCCATAAAGAAGCTCAATCATTGACTCACTGTACAATCGAAATACCTAAAACCAGCCTGGGTTTTGCTTGCAAAATTATATCAAGCACATTCACACAGCAGAAACTCCCTTTAAAAAAGAGAGTCATAGCATCTGAGAGATGGGGAAAATGGCTGTGATGTGTGCAGGTGCTGGTGTAGTGACAAGCACACTGTAATTCAGCCCTTGAAACTACCAGTCAAACACTAATGTCTGAATTTTAAGCCTGGCTCTGAGGTAAAAACTAGGAAAAACCTCTCCCACAGCTCCTCACACTGTCTGCTCTGCTCTCTCTAAGCACACTGTGCGTGAATGGAGCAACCAGGGAAAACAGCAGCCAAAATAAATTGGCACTCACGACCTAACCTTGCTGACAGTGGAATGACTTCCTGAAACAGAGTTGAGACAATTGCTATTCAAGCGACATAATAATGGTATCAGGAAAGGGATCCAGGACTTTCTGAGGTAAAAAGAGGGGCCTTACTGTTTAAGCAGAAGATAACTTTCCAGCGCCTTTAAAACTGACTCTGCTGGCTGCAAACACTAGGGGGTACTAGGCTTACACATGACCCAGAAATCTCAGAGAATCTCCTGGACTAAATGCGAGTAACTTAGTTCAGCCCTTGATATTTTCAGTGAAACTTGGTCCACAGCACATGGAAGTCTTTTTTTTTTTTTTTAATTTTTTAATTTTTTTTATGAACAGGACATTGACTCCTGTCTTAGGCAGTTTAGAAATCTCTCTAAGGAGTCTTAGCTACTGCTTGGCAGGTCAGAGCAGACCTGTAAGGGACACCGCTCGCACATGGCAGTGGTCAAGTTGTCCCACAACTCCTGTGGTGTCAAAAGGCTGCCAAAGCATAAATACTTAAATACCTAAAAGATACATGAACCAAACAGAGAGTAATGGCCTGGGGTAGAAAAAGAAAAGATTGCAGAGCAGACAAACTTGTGTTACTTAATTTGTGGGGTGAACCAACATATGTTTTGGGAGATGCAAAAATCCTCCAGTGCATCTTAAATCCCCAGGCTAAATTGCTCAGGTGGCTGCTGTGGTAGAGCTTGGGAAAGGCCGTTCCTGAGCCTAGAGCAATTGCCTTTGTGGTGGCCAAATGCATCGAGCTGCACTCTGAATAGGCTTCCGCCAGGCATCTGTGACTATGGTTAGACACAAGCCAGATCCTGCTGCCAGATCCTACAGAACCATATTGCTGCATCTCAGAGAGGAAAGGGGAAGAAAACGAAAACAAACCTCAGTTTCTCATTTTTTCCCCGGTAGAGTGGGAGAAGTCCCAGCTGATGCTTTCCAGGCTCTGAGCTGCTCTCTGTCATTTGCAGGCACTTGGATATCTCCCGAGACCATCTGTCCAGTTACTACAAATTCAAGCTGACCCGTCGAGTTCTAAACCTGTTTGTGGAAAACTTGGTAAACCTCACTTCGCTCGATATCTCAGGGCACACCATGCTGGAGAACTGCACTATCCCAAGCATGGAGGAAAAGATGGGCCAGACAAGGTAAAGGAACAGTAATTACTGATGTCTGTTTGGATGGAAAGTTTTGTCAAAATTGAACTAAAGACAGTTCTGTCTTCTGAGCTTTCAAATGCTTTAGGTCTAGTTAATATTAAAAAACAAGATATAACTGTTGCTAATTCTCCCTGATGCTAAAGACCTATATGGGAATCATTTAGTTATGATTCCCATGTGTGACATGGATAAGAGCTTTAAAGATAATAATAAAAAAAAAAATCCTACCTGTCTTCCATATGTATCTGAGGAAATATTCCAGCCCTTCTTTGCAATACACATCCTTCCAGGGATCTTTTGCAGTAGTTTGTACTTCCTGAGAGGACTCTGAACCCCTTTACATGTTTTTTACACAAAACAATCTTACCCCAACCAGAGTCCAGGCTCTTCTGAGGCATTTCTGCACTGAGTCAATACGTGCATGTTTATAGGAGAAGTGAGTATCCTTGAGACTTAGAATCTAAAGGTGGATTCTCAGATTCTACCTTTATGCCAGGCAGGTCAACCTTTGAAAATCCCAGTGCACCTCAGCAGAGAGGCACTTGGAAGTCTGTTTTTCCAGGTCAACCAAGAGCTCTGCTCTCCTATTCCCTGAACACTTATGAACAAAAGCAAACAAGCAGGACAGCATTGGCTCCTTTCCAAAGCTGGTGAAAAAGATGCTGGCTCCTGCTCAACAGGAGCAGTGCAGAGTGAATGGAGAGCAGATACCTGTCCTGTGGCAGGAGAGAGTTGAAACAGCAGGGTACCAACATGAGTGATCTCTTCTTTTCTCAGCATCGAACCAGCAAAGAGCAGCATTGCTCCCTTCCGGGGTCTGAAACGACCACTCCAGTTCTTGGGCCTTTTTGAAACATCTCTCTGCCGCCTGACACATATTCCAGCTTACAAGGTAATGAGGCAGCAAAAAATATTGGCAGTGGGTAGTTGGTGGAAGTTCAAAGAACAGCAGAACCACTGGCTGCCACTAGAGAGGAGTTCTCGAATTTTGGCATGTGACAACTGAGCTCTGACCTTTCAGTAGCCATTTGGTAATGCAGGAAAGCTACCAGAAGGCAAGACATGCACCTCAGTTCTCACAACGGGAAAATATATCTCTCTCAGAGAAGGGCCTGGGAATAAATCACCCAACAAGGTGTCTGTGCTTATTCTAGCAAAACAAGGATTTAAGATAAGGAGAAAGAGGAGTCTTACTTGTGAGCAGCATCTTTCTGCCATGAGGGAGCTATTTCTTTCCCTCTGGACCGAGCAATGACACAGCCCCTTTGCTCCCATCTTGGGCCAAATCCTACCAGCAGGATACAAAGGAGTTGTCCACTTTAACCTTCTGAATTTACCCTCAGAGCTCTCTTCTCATGCTGCCCTTCCTCCTCCATGCTTTATTCCTGACTGTTTTTTTGCCTCCATGCCAGGTGAGCGGGGACAAGAATGAGGAGCAGGTTCTGAATGCTATTGAGGCTTACACTGAACACCGACCAGAAATCACTTCCAGGGCCATCAATCTCCTTTTCGACATTGCCCGCATCGAGCGCTGCAGCCAGCTGCTGCGAGCCCTCCAGGTGAGCTCACCTAAGCATTTATCTTACCCTCGCAAGGGAGATTTTTCAAGCCCAGGCTTTTCTCTGCTCTTGCACACCACATCAGCTGTCACATCAGGAGGAAGTTCCAGTTGTGCAGTGAAACTGAGTATCTTGATTTTGTGAGATGCCTTTTAGGATATTCCTGCAACATCAGTGCACTGATGCTTCACTGAAGCTTCATGTTTCTTCTCTGCAGCTGGTGATCACAGCCCTGAAGTGCCACAAGGATGACAAAAACATCCAGGTCACAGGCAGCGCAGCGCTGTTTTACCTGACCAACTCTGAGTACCGCATGGAACAGAGCGTGAAGCTGCGGCACCAGGTCATCCAGGTGGTGCTGAATGGCATGGAGTCCTACCAGGAAGTCACAGTAAGAGCAGCCCAGCTTCTCTTAGCTGCCATAGACCTGCCTTCCCCATCTTCTGTCTTTAACCTGATGTAGCATCTTGCCCTCCAGGATATGAGTCAAAACAAGCATTAGAGAAGCTATTGCCCAGATCTGTTCCTTGCCTTCATTCCATAATACAGATTACACACAGGGCACTGTTTCTCCATGTGATGTTCTCCACAACCAGAGAAAGCAAGTGATGATAGCAAGGCTCCTTTTTAGGTGATGGTTGGGGGTTAAAGGGTGCACACAGCCCATGGCATAGATGTCCAGCACTGATCATGGTGATAGGGGGTGAAGATGTGCAAGCATTGGGGGCGTTGAGTCTATAGAAACTAACATTATTCCAAGGCACTGGACCAGGAGCTTGCTGACCTTAGATAGTACGATGCCACTGGGTTGTAGAGTGGCAACTGCTGCATGGAGAGGTTGTTGGAAATAAAGGAATGAAACTGGGCGATTGTGAGATGCTAGGGCGACAGTAAGAGAGAAAAGGGAGGGTACAGATAAAGCACAGTGATAGACATGAGGGTAACAGAAATTTTAGTTATCACAGTTAGGCAAGAAAATGGTTTTGGTACCCAACAGCAAGGGAACATGAGGTGATAGGATCATGTTTTCTTAGCCTCCCAGCCCAGTGTTTGCTTATTCTTGCCCTAGGTGCAGCGGAACTGCTGTCTGACACTGTGCAACTTCAGCATCCCCGAGGAGCTGGAGTTCCAGTACCGCCGAGTCAACGAGCTGCTGCTGAACATCCTCAACCAAAGCCGGCAGGATGAGTCTATCCAGCGCATCGCCGTGCACCTGTGCAATGCCCTGGTCTGCCAGGTGGACAACGATCATAAAGAAGCCGTGGGCAAGATGGGGTTTGTCATGGTTGGTATGGTCCCAAGTTGTCTGCTTATACTTAACCAGGCTACCACCATTCCCTTGCAGCAGGGCAGCAAGCACGTCCAGCCAGTGATTCAGCCTTCCAGTGTCCCAGCAGGGAACCTGTGTCCCAGCAATGCTGATGTCTCTTGGCACCTGTCCTTCCATCTGACAGCTTTTCCTGGCTTGCCAGCACTGGAAATCAGAGTCTCACAGATAGGCTCTGTGAGAGCAGGGAAGCAGCATGACCCATTACCCTCCTTCTTCAGTCCACTATGTTATTTTTGGAACTGATACGATCTTTGACATAGCTATTTCAGCATCTCCCCCGACTTTGCACTAGCTTCCCAATTTATGTCCACTCATATCCCACACCTTTCTAAGGACTTGCTCAGGCAACTGCTCTGATATAGTTATCACATTCCTAACTTTGCAAAACTGATTACAATGGATTTCACTGTAAACTTTGCAGCTCAGGGACTCTGACATAGTTCAACTCTGCAAATACCTGCAATACTGAACGTAACTCAGTCCCACTGAATCAGAGGAAGAGATACCAATTAGGTTTTCTACAGGGTCAGATTCTTAGACTGCATGTACCTGCTATTGGCTGCAGCCAGCCGGTTTTAAGCTCTGTAATTTCTGAACTGTTCTCACTCTCACCTTCCTTGCCTACAGACAATGCTAAAGCTGATTCAGAAGAAGCTGGCTGATAAAACGGTGAGTGTTTTCCCCCCAAAATATACACACAGAGTATTTTCTGTTCAGCCTGACACAGCCATGTTGATCAGTCCAGTACACCAGCCAGTTTTTCTACCAAACACTAGACATCTCAGCTGGTGCTATAAGATACTCTCTCCAAAAAGGAGAGGGAGGAGGTAGCAGGGAGGCAAAAACAACAACTATAAGAACAAAACCAGCCACTCATCAAAAAGCTGAAAGTAAATAACAAGGTTTTCTTACCTCTGAAGTTCTCTGGGGTGATGCCAGAGATGAAATGCAGGTACTTGGTTTGCACTAGGCTCCCACATTAACAAAGCTCTGTTTCTCTCCCTCTTTGGCTGCATAGTGTGATCAGGTGATGGAGTTTTCCTGGAGTGCCCTCTGGAACATCACTGATGAGACCCCTGATAACTGTGAGATGTTCCTCAACTACAGTGGCATGAAACTCTTCCTGGAGTGCTTAAAAGTAAGTATTTCTCATTTCCTCCAGAGGAATTCTGGCATTACTAGAAGAAATGCAGGTGCATGGGCACAATTCCTGGCTGAACTGATCTATAATCAGACCATCAGCATATGTCATTATATAATAAAAACTTGAATATTTTATCAATTTATTTCTATTTCATAGCCAACCACCCAATAGAAAAAAACAAAACTCACAGGTATCATCTTCCTCTTTCCCTATACTGTATTTATAAACACAGTCCCCCTTAAGCCAGGCAGCAGTGGATAAGAGGCCTCAACTCCCTCTTTTTAAATAACTTGAATGCTAGAGAACACTGCTGACTACTCAGAAATACTCAGCTTTTCCACATGCACTGCACAGTCTTTCACCAGAGCTGCCTGTTCTCAGCATTACTCACAGTCCTGCATAATCCATCCCATCTCTTGTTCTCTTAGGAATTCCCGGAGAAACAGGAGCTGCACCGCAACATGCTGGGCCTCCTGGGCAATGTAGCAGAAGTGAAGGAGCTCCGCCCGCAGCTCATGACCTCCCAGTTCATCACCGTGTTCAGGTGAATGCATCTCACAAACAGCTGGGCCCAGGCAGGGTAAAATGTGCTGGGGCTCTGCTGTTGAATCACCTGGAAACGTGTAAACATTTGATGTGTCAGCTTGCTTTCCAATTGAAAAAAATCACATAAAACTAAAAGGAAAGCATGAGACAGCTTGGATTGCACAGCTTAGGTGTGATACCAGTTGCAAGTTGAGTCCCTGAAGAGCACTGTGTCCATTTCAGGCCAGAGATGCTTCCTCCCGTGATCTTCTCTGATTGAGATCAAAGACATGATGCTTTTCTGTCTGTGAAATGTTGAGTAAGGTCATTCAGGCACCTCTAAGCTATCTCTTCTATCTTTGTAGCAACCTGTTGGAGAGCAAAGCAGATGGCATTGAGGTATCCTATAACGCCTGTGGGGTGCTCTCCCATATCATGTTCGATGGCCCAGAGGCCTGGGGCATATGTGAGCCGCACCGAGAAGAAGTAGTAAAAAGGATGTGGGCAGCTATCCAGAGCTGGGACATCAACTCCAGAAGGAATATCAATTACAGGTGAGGAATAGAGAAGCTTGGCCCACTTACCCAAGAGCTGGGTTTGTCCCGGGAAACACACAGCAGAAGACAGGAGGAAAGAGGCACGGCCCAACTCTGCCTAAGGTGAAGGAGAAACATCCTTAGGGACACATTCCTTAGTGAAGGTTTTACATGTTCTTTTAAAATGTGTCTGTCACACAGACTGCTGAAATTAGACACCTTGCTTGGCAATTCCTATAGGAGAAATATGGCAATCCAACAGATATTCTGTGGCACTTTTTGGTGAAATTGCATAATTCAGAAATCCAGGATCTGACTCTCTGAAACTGCCTAAGGTTTTGTTGTTGTTGTTATTTGGTTTTGTTTTTCCTGAGGTTTCTGTCCCTTTTACCTCTTCAAATCTGTTTCTTTCTGAAAGTCATATGGATTGCTGTAGCTTTCCTGTGGGGCATATTTAAACAACACAGTTCCTAGAAATCATTTCAAGAGTTAATATAACTGGTGGAATCCTCCAAAGCCCTTCATGTAAGAAGGCATCAGGTACTCTGCATTCCCACAGAGCTGGGCAGGGATCCAGAATGAGTGGTATTCCAATGCCTGACCTGCAGTGGAGACACAGTATTGTTGGCAGAAGTCACAGAGAAATCATTGCACATGAGCAGCCAGCTTTGGCTGGCTGTAATCTTACTCTAGCTGCTCTACAAAATGAGCAGTGCTTCTGGGTTTCAGCTGTCCTAAGAAAATGACTGACACAAGATAGAAATAAATTCCTGGACTCAGTTGAATTCTTTGCATCCATTTCTCTGGACAACATGTTTATGCTGAGCTGGTAGGGCCTGTAAACCTGCCAGCACTGCCATGTGACACAGGCTTACTCTTTGATGCCACAATCTTTGACATGCCAAGGGGATTTACTGCTGTGGTATGTATGAGCACAGAATTTGCACTGCTTTGAATGCCAAAGCTGCTGCAAGAAGCAGCCTTTGGATTTTTCACTTCTACAATATTTCTGTGCAGGTCATTTGAACCAATTCTTCGACTGCTTCCACAAGGGATCTCTCCAGTCAGCCAGCACTGGGCAACCTGGGCACTGTATAACCTGGTCTCTGTCTACCGTAAGTTCTACATTAGAAAACTATGTTCACTTCACTGGAAAGTGAACCTGCTTTCTGAAGGATCTGAGCTTGCTAGAAGAAGTCATCTTCCCAATTTAACTATATGCAGGGAGAGAGAACATTCTTTGAATGGTGGAGGAATGTCCAGGCAGCACAGCCGGAACAGAAATGATGACATGTAATACATAGCAAATACCTTTGATATTTCCATCCTTCTGGCAGTGTTTTTACATATTCTCAGCCATTCTGTGGCTGCTGTGTTCACAGCCAGAGTACCTGTAATGGGCTGACTCCATAAAAAGTTCTGAGATATCTCATGCAGCAAACTCCCCTCCTGCCACCCTGTCTCCTGCCTCTGCAAAGCTTCACAGGGACCTGTTTTATTCTTTTCTCTGCAGCTGACAAGTACTGCCCACTGCTGATCAAAGAAGGTGGGATTCCTCTTCTGAAGGACATGATTAAAATGGCTTCAGCACGGCAAGAGACCAAGGAAATGGCCCGGTAGGAAATCAATGAAGTGCTATCATCAAACACTCAGTTTAGCTTCAGTTTAATTTTTATTTCCCTATATTGAGCAAGTCTACCAAATAAAGGCCTGCACTAATGTTTATGAGGGGTGAAGCAGGAGCCTAGAGAGGTTTCTATAGGTGGGCAGTACACAAACTGATTGATAGTACACAGAGGGGTTTGATGGACACTAGGCAAATGGAAATGTGTTGTAGAAGTGACTTGATAGCCAGGGGAAACAAACCTGCTAGTTACATTTCTTATGCAGTCTTCTGTCATCACTCTTCTCCATACTTGTTCAATATACCACTCTGTCACCAAAAGAGCTGAATGTACAGTTAAAATGAGAATTTAAAAGATGGAGAGTCCACCACCTTCGTGAGCTTCCCCAGTTTACCTTTTTTTAACTGACCTGCCTTTGAAGTCCTCCTTTCAGAGTTTTAAATGCCAGCTTCAATTTCTAGTCATCGATAATGAGAGCTATAATTTCATACCTGCAGGAGGAATGAAACAAGAGAGGTAGAGATTACATGGGCATACATGCCTTTTAGGGGGGCAGCAGATGCTCCTTTAGGGTTGCTAAATGCTGGAGGTGACAGAAAGCTGCAGAAGCTATAGCAAAATACAGTTACAAGTTAAGCAGATTGTGTATAGATTAGAAAGCAAACAAGTGATGAGACAGCACAAGAATGATAAATTTCCAAATGGAAAATCCCAGATAGATGACAGAAGAATGAAGGGCAAATGCTTGTATGCACATTTCCTGATGTACTTCAGAGTTATCTGATGATTTGGGTATGGGGGTGATGAATGAATGGCCACATACAGATCTGGATGTATATAATATGGCTTGCAATTCAGAGGACATGAACTGCAACTGTGAGCTCTAAGCTGCTTCTGTGGAGTATATGAGTTTAGACTCAAATATTGGTTGATGCACATCTCAGGAAAGATACATTGCTTGGTATAAGCAATGTACATTTGCCTAATTACTATTATTGGCCCACTACTGTAATGCATTAAGTTTTTAACTCTGCCCTCTCTCCTTGTCCTTATTTTATCCATAGGAAAGTTATAGAGCACTGCAGTAACTTTAAGGAGGAGAACATGGACACTTCCAGATAGAGGCAATCACCTAGTGCCTCTTGCCAGCACTGTATCCAGCTTCTCTCTAATTCACTGTATGTAGGGAGGACTCTTTCTTACCAACTTGGCTGTTGGAAGGAAACTTTATGTGTGTGTGTGAGACCCTCAGTAGATGAAGGTGAACAGGGGAGGGGGGAGGGACTTTTTGCACAACAAAATGCTTTCATTAAATTAGTGGACTTTTTCGTTATGAAGTTTCAGATTGAAGTTTTGTGTGTATGATTTCTGTATAAAACAAAAAACAAAGACAACTACATTATGCATCTTTTAACCTTTTTTTTAGACCACACAGAAAGCCTCAAAAGACCTTGAGCTTGAAGACCTAGTTGTGTGATCGCTAACGTGACTTTTTAAATTTCCCACTTTTAGAAAATTCCCTTTCACTGTATTGCATGAGTAATGTCCTGTAATATCTACAAGAACACCATGAATTGGCATTGGCCACCAAATAGGGTTACAGGCAGTGATGAGTAATTTATTTGCTTAGAGAATTTGGGGAATGTGATACCACAGAGTTAGACCAAATGAACTGATTTTTTTAGTAATAACTGTAAATAGAGTAAACAGGGAAGAAAGTCTTCTGAAGCCTATTCATTCCCATAGCGGGATTTATAGAAGACTGCTTTTAGTGGAAGCACTGCTAACTCTACGTGGGTCTATCGGAAGTAAAACATTCCTGGTAAAGTCAAGTTCTGTTTTGTCCCCTTTGGCAGTACAGTAGGATCTGTCAGCCCACTCAGCCTCAGAAGGCCAGGGATGATCCGCAAAGCCCGTTGCACATCCTTGGCCACATTTTCTTTCTAAGGGAGCCGGTGCAACAAGGAACAAGGTTCATTCCTGAAGGGCTATGCATCTTAATTCCAGTTCTTAAACACCTTTTGAGTTGTGTTCTATGGGCAAGGGCTATAAATGCCAGAGGGTGATTTTCCACTCATCATAATAAGCTGTATTAGGCCCAAGCCAAGAGCACCCCTTGTACCATTTGTACAAGTTCCAGTAATGGACTGGAGGGGTTTTGCTCCTCTGTGGTCTGCATTAGGGCTAGAGCCATGCTCAAGGGCAAATCAGTCTCCTTTTGTAGAAAGTTCAGCACAGCACAAATGTTGTAGAAGGAAGTGCTGACATCCCCTTTGAGACTGAGGAGCCTTCAGGCACCTTTTGGCAGGTGGTCCCTTGAGATGGCACCTCTTGTTCCACCCCAAGTGTCTTCCCTCTCTTCTGAGGAACAAAAGGCCCTATTCTTACCTGACTCCCACCAGCACTAACCAGTGCAGTCCCACTCACATCAGCAGCTTTCCTCCAATTTATCCTGACGTACGTGAGAGTCCCACTCAAGTGTTCTTCACCTGTGAGACACTCCAGGATATAATGGCTGAAGAAGCCAAAGGCCAAAGTTTATCTCCCAGCCAGGCTCTCAATACCACATTGTGCAGTCCACGCTTAAGAGCCATCTGCTTGTTGTGACTCTTTCACGATTCACAAACCTTCGCTTGGAAGGGATTTTATGTCTGGTAGCAATGAGAGGAGACCGTGGCCATGTGAATTAGGACATTTCAGGCCTCTGAGATAGCACAGTAAAGCTCACTGCTCTCTTCCCTCGTATACATTGCTCTCAGATTTGACTCGCTGCTATGACAGGTTCTTCTAATGCTCAGTTAATGCTGTCATTGCTGAGCACATTACAGACAGATCCTAGAGACGCAAACTGACACTTTAAATGACAGAACACAGCTGCCCTGCAGAGGTTTACTTTTTCTGCCAACACGGTGTTACTCAATGTCTTTTTTTTTTCATTTTAACCATATGTCATTTGTTTTGATATTGTGAGATCTGTACTTTTTTCTTTAAGTATTTTTCAAACATATATATTTTTGTGTCACTTTTGAATTGTTTTCATACAGTCTGCAAAACTTGACAAATTATACTTTTATTGCAATCATTTGATTCAAATGTATTTTTCTGTCTTTCATTACTGTTCCTCAAGAATTTGTGTCTGTACAAGCTTTGAGACAAGGAAGCCAATTTCAAGATCTGTTTTCCATGTAGCGCTTGTTAATCTTTCTCTTAGATGAAAAGGTAGAAGCGGCTGCAAATATTGCTGACCAGCCTCTGCATTAGGGGAGTCAAACTTTGCTCCAGCTAGTGCCATCTTTTTTAAGTTGCCTCATGTGGCAGTGCCCACCGGGCTGGCTTCTTCTTTAATGCCCATGTAGTGAAAGCTGCAACTACTGAAATCTTAAATCAAACAACAGAAGCACATGGGATTCTGACTGCTGGTGAGGTGGGAGTGGAGCAGAAGGGACACATCACAAATGGGACAAGTATGAGAAACCGGTGTCCCCAGCATGTAGCTACAATGACTGGGAGTCAGCTGGAGCTCGAGAGTTCTCAGCTAGAGCAAAATTCACCCTTGCGCTGAGACCATGGCCAAACAATGAGGTTTCACCCTCAGATTTTGGCAAAACTGCACCAAGGTTAATGAACAAAAGATGACTTGGTTGCATCTAGGTCAGGATTTACAGACATAAGGGGATTGAGTTTCTTCACACTTGCACCCCTGTAAGTTGTCATTACTGAAGCCCCACTGCTGCAGCTGGCTGTGGTATCCCAAACTCACCAGTTGCAGGCTGCATAACACGTTTGTTTCACCATGTATAGATGACCCCGTTTCTAATTGCTCACATGTCGTCAGGCAAACCCTGATGATGCAGGCATGCCTTACCTTAGAATAAACCACAGCATGGAAATCCCTCAGTCAGATAGGCCAGCCTGCCAGAAATGCTTTGCTCTGTGAAGTGTGTCACTGCTCCCAGGGGGAAGGGGGACTTGCCATAAACTGACCTGTGACAGTTAGCTACACATGAGCTTTTGAGCCAGGCTACCAGCAAGATCAATTGCAGAGACAGCATTAGGAAAAAAAATAGCATCCCTGTCAGTATAATAAGAGCTTTGGCTGCAAGTTTCTATTTCTTCAAGCCAAAGTTTTGTGAGGTGGAAAATAACACGTCTTTTTCAGAAAAGGGCAAAAGAAAGAAAGGTGCTCTCAAACATCTGACCAATATCCCAGAATGTCTGTGATGTGGAGTTTGAAACTGTATCTCGGTTTCCCTAATTGTGAAACAAGAAGAGTTTTTGAACCCTAGACTTAAAGCTTGTGCTGTGAGTTGAAGCACTTTTTGGAGGCAAAGGGGAGCTAATGAATTGTTGCTGTAGATACAGTGCTGAGAACAAGACAGTTACCTCCAGCCATCACATCAATATTCTGCAAAGGAGGAGAGAGGAAAGTGGCTGATTTTTACAAAAGTCTTACATGAAAAGGGGAAGCTGGACACCTGAAATACTCACCAGTACCCAGAAGTTTCTCAATCCTTCCAGCTTTGCTGGAGCAAAAGAATGAACTGGGAAACTTAACTGCAGAGGGAACATTGAAGAGCTAAGGACCAGTCCTTCCCAGCAATCTGGAATGGGGCTATATCTGCTAAATGAAAATCAGACTGAAAAGCAGTTCAGAGTATGTCAAGATATGGCAGAGGGACAACTTGTATTCTGTAGTTGTCCCCTTCACACTCTTACACTTTCATGTTTTCACTCGTACATTTAATATTCAATAGCTTAGCAAGCAGAGCATGAACACAACTCAGTAGTTCTCTGCAGAGACTGTGCCAACAGAGGAAACCTCTACCTTGACTGTAGGTAGTTTCCTTCCTGGCTGGAGGATGTCTCCCGGTCTCAGTGGCCCAGGTCGGTGACACTGCAGTCCTCAGGATGTCGGGTGTTTGCCATTTTCTCTGAAACAGATAAGAGAGCAAGCTGGTGCTTCCCTTTTACAAAATCTGTGGAACTGGCATCTACTTGTGTGATGCTTAACACCAAGAAGTACCAGACTTGCTCATCTGGACCAAGTCAAGAAGGTTTAGCACTAAAGGCTATGGCTGTTTGTAACACTACAGATTTGTCCCGTCTGCATCATGGTGTTACCACCCTGGCACCTACCTGCTGGCTCAAATGCTGTCTGTTCAGCACTAAATCCTACCAGGCTTGTCATCTGCGCTGAGCTCCTGTTGGAGTCACTTTGGTCTCCGCAGAAGATGAGGGGGAGGAAGAATTTTGGAGTTGTGAACCTATTCCCCTTTGATGACTGCAGGAAGAAGGGCAGGGGGAATAGGGGCATTCCACTGAGGCACGACTTCAAACAATGGACACGGCCTTGAGATTGCTGAAGAAGCAGCTAGACACAGCGCAGGTGTTAAAGATGGCTTGTGCTGGAAATAAAAGAGAAATAAGAGAGAATTAAAAGAAAACAGCTTGTCTCCACGACAACCAGAAGGTATGAAGCACCGAGGTTAACAGTTGTCAGTGATGGATGAAAAGCAACATGGGGGCTGGCTGAGAAGGCAGCACTTCGCAAAAAGGAATGATGGAGATTTCCTGCTGAACGGAAATACTTTAACAGACTATATTTTGATTTTAGATAATTGTCACTAAATCTCTGTAATTCTTTTCTTGTTAAAAAAAAAAGTTTTTTTAGGCTAACCACATATATATATTTCTTTGTTTTGTTTCAGGAAAATAATCTCAGTTATAATGAGGAAGTTTCTGCTTTTACTCTGTCCATTCAGATTAATTTGCCTGATGTTGAGAAGCCTGGTTCAAATGCTTGTATATGGTGAAACAGAGAAAAAAAAAGAAAGAAAAAAAAAAGAAAAAGCACAACTGTTGCTTCCTTACAATTCTAAATTGATTTTTTTTCCTGTTGTATCCATTGGGATACCTGCTGTGTATTAAATCTAGTGCTTAATAATGTCCTATTCCTTTGGTCTATGAACATGGTTTACTTAGCTACGTTACTGGTTCTTTTAGTGCCATATATTTCATTAAAAATGGAAAGAACTGCCATGTGTTGATGGTGCAGTTCAGTGACTGTCGTCTTCATCACTCCAAGAGATGCTAATAGAAAAGAAGCATAAAGGAAGAAAGCATTGTTATGAAACAATGTGAGAGAAAAAAAAAAAAAAAAAAAAAAAACAGAACAATATTTCATTGTACAGATTGCCTCTAAACTCTGCAATGTATCTAAGCTTTGTAATTGGCAGAAAGTGAATACTTAAGAAAAAACTTCTAGCTTCAGCTTTTAGCTTAAAAGGCTTCTAGTTTAAAAGAGTCAGTCTGCCTTAATGCCAGTGTGACTTTCTTAAGAGCCTGATCCTGCAAGAGTTCAGCTTACAGGGAATTCAGTAGTCACAATAAACTTCCTAAAGGATCAGACTCTAAGTGGATTAAACAGGGAAGAAACCCTGTGAAACAGAACTGCCTCTGGTGAACTGATAATGTACAATTGTGAGGGAGATACCTTATGTTTCCAGCAGCATGACATTTCTAGCTAGGTATATACCCTAACAATCTAGATTCTTTCTACAGAAACCTGCTAATAGAAGCCTTCTGGAATTTAGCCTAATTTCCACCAGGCAGTCATTAGGTTGAAACACTTGAGAGAGAGATAAGCTCTGATCTCTGTAAGGCAGGTTTCAAAGCCTTAAGGAAAGATAAAAAGCGTAACGCATACCAAATTATTCTAATTACAAAGACAGAGAGAATACATTCCTTAAGACAAATTATTCTGGAATATCAGGATGTTTCTACTTTGAAATGGGTAATGCTGTTACTACTTAAATAGCCTCATTAAGCTTTAGATTTTAAACTTCTCTGAGATGAATAGAAAGACACTACCCACCTTTAGTTTTTTCTCCTTTTTATAGACAAAGCCTGATGTTATGTTCTGAGCTTCCTAGTGGTCTGAAAGGCCTCCTTTGTAAAGAAGGGAACAGGAACATTGTCAGGGCATTTAAAGCATGCGGGAGGCAGGACAGTCTCTGAACTTCTGACACGAGGTTTGACCAACACTGGTCCTGTCTGTGCAGTTTCTGGAGTAATTTCTGCAGCTCTCGCATTTCCCAAGGAATAAAAAAGGATAAAGAGGGATTTGAATGATTGTTGGGAAGGTAATTTTAGTCTATAATTTTTAATAGTATTTCAATGCTGTTGTCTTGCATAAACACTTCAGGTAACCTGTGGGGCCCAGTGCTCGACAGGAATCAGCACGGGGTCACAAAGCTAAAACACAGACCAAAATAATCACGAATATTACAATATACCAAATTTACCATTAAACACTGCCAAGGAATTGGCTGCTTTCCAGGTGCTAAATTCATAGGGAATATTATTTTTCCCTATTTTTTTTTTTTACTGGAAGGAAGCAAAACGAAACAAAAACTCTTTCCAGGGACCCCCTGCAGGCGGCTGAGGGGAGGACAAGGTGCCCCCCGCGCTGGAACCGGGCAGCGCCCAACGGCCGCGGGCGGCTCCGCCGAGCCCGGCTCCGCCTTGAGGGCGCGACGGCGGCGGCGCTGCCCGCCCGCCCGTCCTCCCTTCCGGGCCGGGCCGGGCCGGGCCAGGCCGGGCCGGGCCGGGCCGGCGGCGCCATGGGGGCCGGCGGGCTGCGGGTGCGGGCGGCGCACACGGCCCTCAGCGCGGCCCTGGCGCTGGGGCTGCTGCTGCACGGCACAGGTGAGGCGGCCGCTTCCCGCTCGTTCCCCTTCCCTTCTCCCGGGTTCTCCCGCTTTCCTTTCCCCCGCCCGGCGGCGGCTGCGGCCACCGTGAGGCGCCGCGGGGAGGCGGCTCCAACAACCGCGCTGCAGGAGGGGGGAAACGGCGGGACGCGCTGCCCGGGGCGGGAGAGCCGCGGAGCTCTCGGGAAAAACGCGTCTTCCCACTCCTTAACGGTGCTGAACAGCTTCGTTCCAGGCACGGAGAAAAATCCTAAGGGCTTTGCAGGGATTTACCCTCTCCTGTATATTTTTGGGGTACCTTTCAGACCTGCGAAGGCGAGAGGAGCGTGGTGAGCTGCTGCAGCCCGTGCTCTTCATCCTGCTGGTTCTGTGCTCCGTCCTGCTCTACCTCAAGGTGTCCCTCATGGATCCGGGTTTTGTTAAGGCTGATGAGGAAGGACAGGTAAATCATTTTAGGAAGGAAAGTGCTGAGGCTAAAAATACGTATTTGCTTTTGCCTTTTCCCTACTATGCTAGATAAAAACAGTCTGAAATGGTTTCCATTGCATTTAGCATGAAGGAAAGGCACACAAATGGTATCCCCTGGACTTTAAGTGCATCCTAAGGAGCATGCTGGCCTTGCAAGGGTGCTGTGTCACCCCAGCGCAGGTCCTCTCCTGCCTCGTGGAAGTCGTATGAGCCTCACTGTGTTGCTAACTGCTGCCAACAAGTACAAAGAGAACTGACTCAAAGAGCAAGCTGGGAAGGAGGTACTCGTGGCAGCTCTGCTTATTGACCTGCTTATAGATCTGTTGCCCTCTCAGAGGACGGACACGCAAACAAGCAAGGTAAACAGAGACGCCAAGTTACAGTACCCGAGAGGTACCCTCGGCAGGTTTGCTGCCTTACTGATTGTATAGGACAAAAGCAATGGTGCATTTCCATTTTTAATCTTCTACCATCAATTTAAGCATCTGGATTATGAATAAGTAGCACCGCTTTTACTGAAAGGACACAATAATGATCTTTAGAAGCAGAGGCTGAACTTGCTTATTTACATCCCAAAATGTAATTTGCGGGTCCAGGTGGTGTCTTATCAACAGTTATTTCTGCTTGAACACAAATACTCATTTGAATGGTTGCAGAAGCAACCTGTTATCTCTGGATACACCTTAATTATTTTTCATGGCAAGGTACTTACCTAGCAGCTTCTATACTTCTCCAGGAATTATTCTTCGTGGTAGAGATAACAAGCACTGTATACTCAAGAAGTAAAAGGAGCCAGACAGCTCAGTCATGCCGAAGGGGCTAATGGCTGCTGTTACTTCAGACAGCAGCACATGAAGCATCCTTAGTCACTCCCTCTATCTTTTTTGGTAGGCAGGAAAGATTGAAGAACAAAGCATGGTGACATCCCCGGTTCCAGGCAATATTAAGATGCGACGTTGTGGCTACTGCATGGTGAAGGTTGGTATTCATAAGACTAGAAGGGAATGGAAGGGCTAATCGAAAACTTCTGTTTTCCTCTGAACAATTGGTACAATTCTTGTTGCCTGTGTTTTCTTGCTTAGCCATTGCTCCTCACTGTTCTGTGGCTTGGAAGCATGACAGATCTGATTAATTCTGTCACAGCATCACTGTCTTACTGAAAAACTCATAGCAAAAACAAACACAACTAGCAAATTTATTTTGGGAACAATCCTAAACAGAAAAGTAATTGAGATGGACTGTGTAACTAAAGATGTAATGATGGAAATTTTAACCTGTTCCAAGGTTTAAAAAAGTCCCTGCTAGCTTATAGAAACAGGAATCTACTTTAGTCCACCATGGAAAAAGTATATTTTACATTCTTACTGCCATGCCAGTCGCAGCTTACTGTACTGACAAAGATAAAAGCTTATCTTGAAGTTATTCGATAGTCAGGAAGGCAGCTTAGCACAACATATAGCACCACATAGCAGCTGTAAGCTTGTTTGGAAGTCTAGAAACAACAAAACATTAAAACATAAACCTGAATTGTAAAACATAGCATGAAGAGAAAAGATCAGAGCAGTTAAACTAGTTTTTCAAGGAGATTGAAAACAGGCATTTCTAGGCTTTAGGCAAAGTGCTTCTTATCATTTTAATAAAATCCAGTATTATCTTAGCTTCCATGAATTCCTGAAGAGTATCTGCTCAAATAAATCAGCTTGCTGCAAGAAGATAAGCTAGCTTCAGGGAATGAATCACAGGAGGCATATCCACATTACTTTCCTCAGCTGTATCTTTCTTCATCTTTGTCCTGGTACTTGAACTGCTTTCCTCCCTAAATGCCTTGTGCTTGTGCAGGAGGAGACACTTCCCCCCTCTTTGCAGTCCCCTAAAGACATCCTATCCCACATCCTGCACACTAGTTTTTCAGTGAGAGTTCTCCACCTCTCTGCTCATGTTTTCCTGAAGAGCTGCAGCCTAGTCGAATAAACTGTTCGGCTGTTTGCACACTGGGCTTCCCGTAGAGGGAGATAATAAAGATGGGTGTGGAAAAGTCATTTAATTCAAATCTTGCCCCTTTTGGATCTATTCCATGGGAATATGATCCCGTTTACTTGTCTTAGCAACGTGACTATGTTGTACCTTAATTGCAACAGGGAATGCTTTTGGGCCTGCCTTGCTGTGGAGGGACAACTTTGCACAATGCCCTTTTCTACAAAATGGGAGTGAACAGGAGTGAACTAGGGCTCCTGTTTTGTCTCTTCTGCAGCAACCAATGCGAGCCAAGCACTGCCAGCTGTGCCAACACTGTGTTCGCCGTTATGACCATCACTGTCCCTGGATTGAGAATTGTGTAGGAGAGAAGAATCACCCTCTCTTCGTAGTCTACTTGAGCGTGCAGCTTGTAGTTCTGCTGTGGGCTTGGTACATTGCTTGGTAAGTCCTGAAGGCGGCAATTCTGCGCTTTTTTTTTTTTTTTTGATTCTTCTACAGCCCTACAAAGGTTTTGTGCAGAACAGAGCAGCCCTTTGATTAGCTTTTCATCTTCACCTTCATTTGCATCCTCAGCTCTTCTGAGACCTCTAAGCTGAGGAATAATTTTACAGAGCCCCTTCTCATTAAAGAGGTAGATGATACATAATTACTGAAGTAGAATCTGATAATAAAATCCAAATGATATTTGCTTAAGCCTAAATTTAGAAGAATTATTAACCTAATGAATTTTGTTTCACTTACTGTAACACAACCTTCCTTCTCAAATTGACGTACTGGAAAATCCAGCGGGGGTTAAGTTGTACACCTGTTCAGGACCAGAATTAACTAAGGACTACTGTATCTCATTTAGGAGAACCAGCATCTTTTAAGCCTCTTAGATTTTAAGAGTTTATAGCATATTAATATCTCTGCAATATACCAGTGATTTGTGAGTCAAACTTGTGTGCCATCAAGTTTGTTGGCTTATATAATTTAGTTTTACATCTTTAACCTTGAGCACATTTCTGTTTGAATTGAAAGGTCAGGACTCCACTTTGAACAGTCCTGGGACTGGCTGCAGCACAACATTTTCCTCCTCATCTCCTTCCTCCTGATAGTTGTATTCACCATTGTTGACCTGTTGCTGCTTATTTCACACCTCTATCTGGTCTCATGCAACACCACAACCTGGGAATTCATGTCACATCATCGCATCTCCTACCTGAAACATTCCGAGTCAGAGAATCCCTTTGACCAAGGGGTAATCCTCAACCTCTGGAGATTCTTCTGTTCATGCCACCTCACTACATGGGAGAAAATCTACTTTCACAGGGACAGTGAACCTGTCTAGTCACAGTAGAACCGACTTAATGGAAGTGCCAAAACACCTGCAGGTTGCTGGATTAAGTTTTACTAAAAGAAATGATGCCATTTCATTGCATAAAATTTCAGTACATAACAAACTGTGCAACTTATTCCAGAGCCTTCTCATCCATAAAAACAAGTTACATTTCTAGAAGAATAGTCAGGGTTATTCTTTATATGAGTGGCACTGATAAAGGGAAAATACTGGTCTGGGAAGGCCAGATTTTTTTGACTGAATGGAAATATTTGGTTAAACTTACTACTTTTGTTAATTGCATCCAGATCTCTTGAGAAGAAATACAAGAATTGTGGGAAAGAGCTATGTACACTTCTGTTCCCTAAAGGTTTCATTTCTTATTGCTGCTAGGAAACAGCAGGTCTTCTTACAGACAAGCAAGCCAGAATCAATATCATTTAATATAATGTGGCCTTTCTTCAACATCATTCTCACTGAGAACCACTGTGCCTTCTCACTAGTGCTGGACAAACAATAGAAAGTTTTGAGTTAAATGTACAGATAGTCAAAAGCAAATTTCATTTCAACTACATGCTTAAAAGCTCATGCTTGTCACAAAGGTTTGGGGTTTGTGTTAACTGCATGAGAAACGTCTGTAAGGCACAAAGTTCAGCTGGGATAATTAGCCTAATACTCTGTGATGCCCTGACTCACTTCCTAACAGCAGCATCAACTTAACAAAACTGTACACAGTCCAGAGACTGTTTTGAATGCATTTGGCCAAGAATGATGCCATTTACTTTACTAGACACAAAAGCAGTACTTGCCTACATTATTTCTGTGGACAGCTTCAAGCCGCAGCCTTCACCATAGCTTCTAGGGGAAAAAGCCTTTACTTAATTTATTATATATACCACAGGAAAAACAAACAAACAACTAATAGTAGAGGTGGTTTCTTCTTGCCTGGCTCAAGTAACGCTAGTCCAATACTGCTACCTCAACATCTTCATAAAATTTTAACAGAAGCATATAAAGTTTCAATATAAGAGAAAAGATTCTACATCCTGTTTATTTCTGTGGCATTAGGAGGTGCCAAGAGCTTTTCAGGATAGCAGCAGGATGACTTATTTTCCATTGTAATAGGTCATACTTCAGGTTTCCATGAAGGATTACAGGGAATGTTGCAATAAGTACTTCTGAAGTAGCAGCTTTAGAAGTGGAAAAGCCCAGGGTGCAAATTTTAGTCTCAACTTCTCCCCCCTCCACTTAAAAAAAAGGCCTAAAGTTATTTTGTGCCTTAATTTCCTTAACTCAGGAGTTAGCACCAATTCAGGAGCACAACTGGCAAGCTGATAGGGTGCACTCAGGGTTTATGAGCACTCAGGAAAGGAAAGTACAGTCATTGATATGTAACTGTAATCCCAAAGCAGTTTAAACAGCTGAAGGATCCCTTTTTTAGCCAGTTCCAGAAAGAGTTTGCAATCTGTATGCAGTCTGGCTTGCTCAGGGCAGAAGCTCTATCAGAGGGCTACCAAAATATTAAGAACTGTCTTCATAGTAATGATGTACAATCCCTAATGGATTGTGTAATTTATTCATATCACTATGGCACTACCAAAGTAAGGCTCATCTGCCACTTAGCTCTTTCTGGTTCTTCAGTTATCAGCCAAATAATATTGAAAACACACTACTGCTCTGTTTGGCAATTCTTTTTTTAACGCAGATGGATGGTAAATTGCAGTCTTTTTACTCTACTGTAAACTATTAAAGAGATTAAATACTCCTTTTGTGATTCTTTATGCCTCTTCCTTTAAAGCCCAAGTTCTAGCTTCTCTTGCGCTAACAATTCACTGTACTGCTTGCTTACTTTCCAGCAGTTCTGACCTTAAAAAAAGGCACAAAATAGCACTGTATGGACCAAAAACAAACCAAGCATTACTATTTAAACAAAGATGAGGAAGATCTGTCCTGCCTGAAATGGGCCATTATGTTACAAGGCAGAAACGGGAGGTTGAAAGCATACTCTGAAATTTTCAGAAGCAATTACACTTGGCTCTGACAATAGGAGAACTAGGTTCTAAGTGAATTATTTCTGTTACACGCTAACATATACTCTTACCTCTCTGAATCCTGAAGCGCTTAGACCAGACTTGATTTAATGGGGGCTACTCACTGGCTGCACTCTAGCCTTATCTCCAGGAATAACACAGTTGTGGTAAGTTCAGCTTCTGTCTATCTCTGCTGAAGATAAACCAAAGAGTAATAGCTGTGTTTAACTAGTTCTTTTCAGTAGGCTATTTCCTTTCTAGATTCTCTTATCTTTTTTTTTCCCCCCTACATGCTACTCTAATGAATAAGAAAAATGCATCTTATCAAGTGTTAAGTACACATGATAGGGTACCAGACAAATGGAACCAACTTTTCCAATACTAAAATAGTTATTATATTAATATTCAAATAATAGGAGATACATGCATAGATAAAAATGTCAGAGAAAATTTACTTGCAGTCATTTGAATGTGATAGGTGATTACCTGATGCAATATATACAACAGGAATGAGAAGGAAGGAGGAAATAAAATACTACTGTGACATTTACATAGAGAAATAAAACCCTTTTCTATAGAGCAGAACATGGTTAGCCCTGATCTGAAACACATTCCTTTTACTTAACACTAAAGGAGATGAGAAACTGCAACTTCATTATAAGGAAGAATATCTTTATTTTCAAGAATACCATGTGCAAAGCTGTGGGGGTTTTATATTTAAAAACAATAGCTAAGATTTAGCATCATCAAGTAAGAAGTAGTCTTTCTCCTTAAGATAGTTCATTTGGATCATTATCAAACTGAAACTTCATTATCTTGGTTGTATTAAAATCCATTCTTTCCCTTGCATATTATACCTATGAATAGGAATGTGCAAAAAAAAAAAAACCACAACAAAAAAAAAACATTACAGAAAGAGAACATTGCATATCTCTTCTAGAAAACAGGCAGGATGTTCATTCCCCCTGCTATTACACAGCTTAAGAGAGCTATGCCACTTACTGAGGCTCTTTGCAAAGAGTAACCTGGGAAGATTTGGTTTCATTAAGTCCAGTTTAAATTCCCATTTTCCATCTCTATTTAATGGCAGCAAATGACATACCCAGTCAAAAACTGACTACTACTAAAGGTAATTCACATCCAGTATCCATCCAAAAGCTGAGACTGAAAAGAGACAGGAGAGCAACTCAGCTTGTAAGACACTGTCTTCCCAGAGTCATCAGTACTACCAGTTCTGTGAATCCTTTTGATTTTTTCATTGCCCATGTCAAGATGATGACTTGTTCATATTTCTTTCAGCACAGCAGTCAAACATCTAAAAGATGTGCAGAGACAAAGTCAAAATCCTTGAAGAGAGCCTGTTCCTTACGGGTTAGGACAGCAACCTCCTCTGGAGGAGTCAGAATGGGCTTTTGCGATGTAAACTCTTCATCAAAGTTGCTAATATCAGTCGGAGCTTTTAAGGTGGGCACAAAAGGGGGCTTCAGTTTCCTGGCAAGCAAGGCATCCCAATCAATTTCCTGTAAAGAACAAAGTGAACAGGCCAGATTTCATAATTTTAGTGTCAATGTAAGATAGAAAGTAAGAGGAACTATTGCAGGCTGTCTCCCAGATAGGATAACAAGCCTAATTCCTACTAAGGAAAAAAATAAAAAATAAAAACCCATAACGCCAAACATGGTGCAGGCCAGGTGATATATTTCTACATGGCCCAAGGTCACGCATCAGAAGATGCTACAGCTCAAACTATATTCAGAAGGAAGACGACTAGAATAAAGCCAGGCATATCAGCAGACTTAGCAGCAATTGGTACCAACATTAGAGTTCTTCATTTACTCCACTGCAAAGCCAGGCAGGTACTTTGAGGTTAATAATTTCTAGTAACATCTTTGCCCAGACAGCCATGCACCCTCGAACCCAAGCATGTGCTTCTTTAACTTCAATTTCTCTTATGATTCATGTATATTCAGCAAATGCAGGTGTCAAATACTGGCAATCACTGTCATCATTAGACTGGATCTTTGACTGCTGCAGATTGACCTAAAACGGGGTATTTGCTGATGGCACAGAGGGTAGGTGTATTTACACACAGAAGTAGCACAGTCGGAAGTAATAAAGCTCCTGGGAGCTTACAGATCCCAGGAAACCCACTTGGCAGATGTCATTTCCAACATGACTTGAAACACTTACTGCTGACTAGAGCAACAAAGTGCAACAGAAACTACCATTAAGATGTCACTGATAACTAATGGAAATTTGCCTCAATATCAATATAAAGCAAATCACTCAGCTCAAAACACAAGAGATGAAGGGGAAGGATAAAGGGAGCTCCTACCTTAAAAAAAGCCTGGATTTTAATTTCTTCTGCATCTCTTTCCCCTGCTCCCAGTCTACGCTCTGGACATTTCCGAAGCAGCTGTAGAAAAAAAACAGTTCAAAATTCAACACCCAGAACAAGGATGGGCAGAAGTAATACTCCATTTTTGGCAAGGTTTTCAACTGCTTGTAGTAGTTCAGACATAGCTCTTTATATACAGCTTGCAATCAAAATTGTTATTGTTCACAAATGATAAAATTTCATTAAAAATGTCTTATCGGTAAGATAGCTATAAACTGCATGTAGCATCTCATCTTTATCATGCACACATGATGAATGGATCACATTTAAAAAACGATCAAGCCATCTCCATCAGATTACTCCTGCTCTTGAATCAATGCTTCACCATTTCAGAATTAGCAGCAACAGCCCTCAGTCAGAAGTCTGCTTAGTCATCCTGAGCCAGGAGAGTAGCATTTATGTAGAAAGAAAAATGGGAAAAATAACTACACATGTAAATTTTAAATGTTTCCCTAGACTGTGTAGGCAGCTCCAGATTACACACACAGATGCTGTCTCGCCTGAACAACATCCTTCTGGATCTGCTTAAGGATAAATGTAAATTTCTTGGGATCCAGAGGAACTCCCAGCTGTTACCTTGCGGATTATAGAAAGTGCCTCAGACGAAAGGAAACGTGGGTACCGGACTTCATCATTGACAATACTGTCAAAGACTTCTTCCTCATCATCTCCAGGGAATGGTGACTGCAATTGTGAGATTTTTGTTACTTAACCCACATAGCACCTCTTTCTTACTACAAAATAAGAGATGAGAATAGGCAGAGTTGTAGGGATTAACAAGTGGCAGAAAATATAAGCGAGAGAAAATGTGGTAAAACACTAAAAGTTAAAACAAAAAGGCCAAGGGTAAGACTGGGAATATCAGACTGCTAGAGCTGTTTTCAAAAAAAATCATATAGAGGAGTAGAAGACTCATAGTTTGAATGCATGAGGAGCTCCCAACTATACCTGAAGTTATTTTAAACGCTGAATAGCTGTTGGCCACTTCCACCAAATTTTTACCTCACATGATCAGGTACAACCCCAAGATTGCTTGGTGAAGCTCCATTAAAGAAAGGTGGTCTTACCTCACCAACAAGCATCTCATAAATGAGTACACCCAATCCCCACCAGTCTACTGCACGGGTGTACGAGACGTCTGTCAGGACTTCTGGAGCCAAGAATTCCGGAGTGCCACAGAAGGTGTTTGTATGGTCTCCAAAACCCATTCCTGTTGGGGGGGAAGTGTGGTAAAATCCAGCAGAAACACGCAGTCCTATCCTTTGAAAGCCACATTGATAAACTAATGCTTAGCCCTTAGCTGTGCAAGAGCTCTTTATCTATTCTGGTAAATGTCATTTAGACTCCCAATGGAGTCCCAACAATAACACCTCTGAACCCAAAGTAAGAAATATACAGGCACTTCAAAACAAACAAACAGTGAAGCTTCCTGAAGACTCCACTGCTCACTCAGAAACACATCTTGTATTACTCTACATCCTGGCTCCTTCTGGAAAAAAAATGTATATTGTAAACTCCTTGGTAAGTTTCCCGAAGAGCAGAGACAAAAATATTCTTTCGCAGTTCATTATGACCAGACAGATAAGATTCCTTTAGATAAACACAACACTTAAAGAGGACCACCTCCATATTTGTACTTGATAATGCACTACTAGAAGACTGCAGATCCTAAATGTCATCTTGACAGTTCAACTTGGGATTCACCAGAATGACTCACCTTCCTTACACAGTCCAAAATCTGCAATTTTCACAAAGCCATCAGCATCCAGGAGTAGATTATCTAATTTCAAATCCCTATGGGCAAAGAAAGGGAAATAAAACAGCAGATCAAGTCTGGAGATGGCCATCCAACTAGTTTGTGCTTCCTGCGAAAAAGGCAGATGTTAGTAAAGAGACGTAAGTTAATTAAATAGTATTTGAAAGATTCCACCCAAAAAGCTATTTTACTAGCATCTGCCTCCTAATGAAAGGCTCATAAAGCAACTTAGAGCTACATGGGACTTACTCATCTGCTAAAAGGGCATCTCACAGTAACAGGAAAATTACTCAACTGTCTCAATCCAAAAGAAAGCAATGGCTTACGGTTGTCCCCAGAATGTATTGACTTATCACAGAAGATGAATCACCGGCAACACGTCAGATGAAAATCTAGATGACTTTCTTTACCATAGGTAATGAATACACAAATGATGAACATGCACTGATAGTAACAGGAGATGGGGAAGGTAAACAGACAGAAGGATCAGAAACTCTAGAAAGACAGTGAGATCCAAATATGTAGCTGCAGGAAAAATAAACTTTCGGGTTGCTGAAATGTCCTGTACTTGATTCTTTGCTGCATTACCTATAAACAATTTTCTTCCCATGCAAGAACTGGAGTCCCAAGACTACGCAGGCCGTATAAAACCTAAAAGAAAAAAGTAATAGTTACAAGGAAAGATACATGTGAATCAAGTTTAAAAAATTACAGTGCCTGTAACAGTAGATGAAGTCTGACTCACCGAGCCATGTGCTCTGGAAAGATATCTTCATGTATGCGCATCATAAGATCACCACCTGGGGTATATTCCATCACAAAACAAGCATGATGAGGTGTCTGAAAACAGGCAAACATATTCACAAGGAACGGATGATCAGAAGAATTGACGACTTCGAAGATTCGCTTCTCGCAGTTCAAGCTGCCAGGATACAAAGAATGAAAATGACTGTTAAGCCTTGGCAGAAAGTTCTGATTTGAGAAAGACAGAACGACGAAGGAAATCTTTACACCTTATGCTGCAGATATAACAACAACAATAATAATTACGTGGCCTTCTACAAATATTTATCTTATATGCTTCCATCCCTGGATTTTAGCCTGTTCTTCAGGTGAATATAATTCCACCAGAAGCTAGGCAGCAGCACTGTTATAAGCATCCTGCTACTTCTGATTTTAGTTTTAAGGGCGCTCATAACCTTAATCGTACCAAGACTAGCAGGTGTCATTCCTACCAACAGTTGACTCAGGTGCAATAGTGCAGTGTCTGGCAATAGTACCACCTCTAAATAAAGCTCACCTATCAATTTCATCTCTGTTAATAATATCTTTTTTCTTCAAGGCTTTGATAGCATACAGCTTCCCAGTTGCTTTGTATTGGGCCAGCAGCACCTGAAAGATAACAGAAATGTTGTACTATTGTTCTCTGTATCTGCATTGCAACAAACCTTTTGGTACTATGTTTCTATTCAGACTTGGAGGCAGAAACCCACCTTCACACCCACAGTCCTACCACTCTCCTCCACCAAGGCTGCATTTCTGTCCTACCTTCCCAAAGTGTCCGCGTCCCAACATGGCAATACAGTGAAAATCCTCAACCTGAACTGCTCTTTTCCTGCAGGAGAAAAAAAAATAAAAAATTAAAATCTGAGCCAATATCCAAATGATGTAGAAGCAGGAACCAAAGAAGTGTGCATTTGTGAGGGCAGAAGCTCTGTATGACAAATGTGCAAAGCAAAGAGCTGCCTCAGCCACTCTTCTAGGCTGGAATGCTGGAAAGTTAAGACTTGCTGCTACTCAAGGAAGTGCTCTGCCACTGAGGAAGGGAGCAGGGCGCTTTAGGTTGAGGAAACTGCTCCCAGCAGTAGCAGTCTCTGCCTCCCATCCCTACTGGCAACAGGAGCAACAATTCTGCCTCTCCAATGCTCACTTCCTGCTGCTTCCTACCCTTGGGGTAGTAATATTAAATTTTGCCTACACTTCCTTCAGCAGGCTCAACAGGAATTGTGATAATCAGACAGGAGTGTGCACATATCGAGTGCTGGTAGGACACAGGCATATTGAGACAAGAAGCTCTCAAAGAGGAATTGGAAACAAAATGGCAGAAAAAAAAACAGACATAAGGTTGCTGATATATATATATATATATATATATATATGCAGCTGAATAAAAAGATGCTATAAAATGTTTTATCAGTCACAAGGTGTTTCCAGGGAAACTCAGGCTGCAGAATTGCTTGAAAAGAATAATACAAAAAGCAACTAAAAGCTTTAGTCCAGGATCATCTTTACAGAGGAGCAAACGCTCCGTTCTCCCCTGACAAATGAAATGAAGGGCTCTGCACATGCTCCCTCCCTACCCAGAGGGAGGGTAGATACATGCCTGACTGCATCTTCCCTCCAAGGTTTTGGAGATGGAAGCCCTCAAAAGTGATGATGACCTTATGGGTGTAATTCTATGATGCCACCTATGAAGTATTTAAACTATGTGAAAGTATTTGTTCTTTTTTTTAAAAAAAAAAAAAAAAAACCTTCGCGCTGCGTATCCCCATCGTTTAAATGTTACAAATAACTGACATAGGCTATAAACAACTTACTGTTTTATGCCTCTGCATATACATAGTGAAAGAGAATGCATTTTGCATACCAATAGAGAAAGAATAGTGTAAGCAGCATCAAAGGTATTTTGGAAATATTCTCCTGTAAATTCAGACATGCCCAAATATGCTACACCAGAAAATTTCCAACACTTAAGCATGAGGATCTACGTGAAGACAGTCAAGTGATTTTATCTTCTATTAAAAACAAACACACCTATTACATTGTACTGTATAGTCTATTTAAACAATAAGTATTGGGGTTAATAAGCAGGTAAGGCTCAGCAGATGTTTGGACAAGGGAAGTACAGTGGTGACTTCTCCTGGTACTGCCTACACTTGGTACTAAGAGTCTGCTGCTGAGAATCCAAAGTATATCTTTTGGACAATTTTAGACTGCACACACTAACATTTCAGCCCAATGCCTCTCACATGCATCCCAAGAGAGCCCCTGCTGTCCATCATTACCTTAGGGGTGCCTGGGTTGGAAATCCTTCAAGAGTGGAGTTGCAGTACTTCTCCTCAACATGCAGCCTCTTCAGGCACTAGGAACCAAAAGTTACTGTATGTCATTCTCTGGAAATGCCAAATCGGACATGAAAACCCAAATTCTAACTTCTTCCCATGTCCCCATCCAGCACGACAACAGCCCTTGCAATGCTGCAATCAGTCATCATATCTGCTGGGAGAGCAGCAGCATGAAAAAAATACAATCTATGGCCAGATAAGAGTATCCCCATACACCAGTGAATAGTAATAGTATTCTCGCATCTATTTTGCTTCTCCAGGAAAGGCAACTTATAATAGTAGCTTTTATTTATATATAAATACACACACACATACACCCACATACATTGATATGTATGGATATATGTGGATGCAGTTCTTTTCTGCAGACACTGTGTCAAAATAGCTCATTGGACTCAATCTCCAGAAATAAGTCTCCAGTATTTCTCTAAAATTTTGTAATAAAAGTAAGAACTACTGAGCTTTGAAAGAAAAAAAAAAAATCCCTATTGATCCATGTGGTTACCGGAGAGTCTGCAGGAGATGATGCTGACTCTTTGGAGTTGGCCATCATAAAAAGGCGTGGAGGTTTGCGTGGAGCTTCATCATCAAATGTAAGCTTAGCCACAGGAAAGTCACTGCATTTATAAGACAAAATTTAAGGAGATTGCCTTGGAGCACATTGTACACACTACAAATACATTGCTGGAAGCAATATAACAAAGTTTAGTTCATTTTAACACACTGAACAGCAGAACTCCTTGACTCACACCACAAGTCTATAAAGTATCAAAAATAAATATGCTCTTCAAAATCAGTGAAAACAAGCCATTAAGCTGTTGATGATTAAACTGTTGATGGATAGACTTAGGTTCAAACACTAGACCTCCGGTGCTATGAAATTAATGCCGGGTAAGTACTTAGAAATAAGTGATTCTCTAATTAAGAAGCAGCTTCACAAATAAAATTCTCGCATCAAAATCTTCACATCCAAAGTTGCAACTGTATTTTAACATCTATTCCATGCCCATTCCAGATTGTCATCTAGCAATAATTGAAAGAGGACTTACCTAGTCAGTTTTGACACTGAATCAATATGACTTTGCAGAGGAACTGGGGGGAAGTCTGTATGAACAGGATTGTGAAATGAGGGGCTCAGGCTGCTCAAGGAACTACACGGAGGGAGGAAACTCATCATCAGGCGACCCCAAGCTGCAACACTTATGTTCATTTGAGAAGCTCGGAGAAACTCTTTCCCTGGAAGAGTCAACGTCCCAACACCAATGACATTATGATGCACAAATTACGATCCCATGAATTGTTATATTTTTTATTCAAATACTCAAATATTCAAAAAGGCAACCCATCCCAGGGAAAACAGGCTTTCTTTGGGAGACGAACAGTTAATAGTGATAGAGGAAATAGTAAATCTGTTTCATCAAGTTTGGCTCCCTATAATGTCATAACATAATCCTCAAGTAAAAGCTACATAAGACATGAAAAATATTTTATTGTAGTCAAATTTTATTTCTACACTGTATTTTTATTAATGCAACCCGTTAACTAGAAGCTTCTGAAAACATCTTGCAAACACTAAAACATATGCGATCTTCTTATTTTTACTACTCCTTGAAGAACACAAATACAGAATTTAGTTTATCTTCACTGCCAAGAGTCCCCAGTATATAAAGTCTTAGCTTAGCTAGACTAACAGGAAAAAATGTACTGATAAAAACATGTACACATGTTATTCAAGACCCACAGCTATTAATTTGAGATGTCAACCCCAAAGCTCTGAGAAACAATCAGCACTCTGCCCATGCTACAGTGTTCTCTAATTCAGAGTTTACCAGAAAATCCTTCAATACCTGTTCTTTCTTCAGCATCAGCACTGCTGATTAAATTAGCAATACCCAATACTCAAGCTGTGCTAAGAAGTCTATTAAAAAGCTAGTAATTGTATCTTCCTGACACTTAATTATGAGTGGAAATACCGCTGCGATATCACATTACATACCGTACTGCAACCAGGCTGTCTGCACTTCTTGTGACAGAACAAACTTCCACATAGTAATAAAGCCCACTTACTTGCACACAATAATTAGCAGGCATTTTAATGAGTCTCACAAATTTAAAGGGAGGAGAATGCATGCTGGCCTGTTACTGCAAACCTTAGCTCTCAACCCACTCACACTTGCTAGTAAGGGAGTGAGTTCTCTAGCAGTTTACCTTTCTGTTTGGGGAAAATGCGTTTCTGTCGCTGCAGCTTGGGCCTTCTCTCGATGACAGGATTACAGAACATCACCTACCAGAGAAGCAAAGGGGATTTGTCAGGACACGTCACCTACCCTGCACAAACTTGCACACACGCCTGCTCTCTCATCAAACTCTCCATTCATGGCTGTTCGTAAGTGAAGAGTCTCTTCTGCAGACAGACTCCAGACTGTGTTATTCTAGCTTCACCATCTAAACATCTGTTATTTCAACTGTGGTTTTAGATGCTGGAATTTTCTGCTACCTGAAATGCAGAAAATCTAAAAAATTAAGAGCAATTCATATCCTAAAGTTATACTGATTCCCATGCATAAGGAACTGCTGTATAACGCAATCATTTACAGGGCTGGAGACAGGCCATGGGAATAATTTAATTAATTAAAAAGAACAAATTGCAAGTATAAAGTCAAGATCCTTTTGGAAAGGTGAACAGAAACTTTTGTCACAAAGTATTAAATAATGAGGCTTTTAAGGGATTATGTGGATGATCTCGTACTTGATGATACTTCCAGCTCTTTATTATTAGCCTAGAAAGATGACAAAATAAACACACCCAGAGGGAATCTGGATCTCTGGTTCTACAGTCTGCGCAATTCTAACATGGCCATTAAGCCATATGTTTAATTAAAGCGTCACCAATGACTCATAATGAAAACAAATAAAAAGCAACGGACTTCACAGAGCAGCAGTGTAATTACAGAGCAGCTCTGAAGAGTCACTCCAGGTTATGGTATGCATAAATCCTATAGTATCATGGTGCTCCTTGTTCTTATATGTGATATTGACCTGCAATTTTGATGGATTTGGGGATTCTGCCCTTCCAAATTATTGCTCCTTCCACTCTAAGCTGAACAGCTGCACTCAAACCAGACAGGCTTCTCTGGAAAAGAAACAAGGCTGAAACCTGTACCTCTGCAAAAAGGACTCCTTGGGGTTCCAGGGAGAGGCACATCCCATGGCGTTCGTTATCAAGGAAATCATCCAAACGTAAAAACTTCACTGCACAGAGTTCTCTCCAGTCCCTCCAATAAACTGCAATTTCTAGCTCACGAGACTGAGGAGGAATTAAAAAAATTAAAAAAAATAATAATAATAAAAAAAAGAGCAGTTACATCCTGCCCCATGCTCTGGACACGGGGTACACAGACACAGCTTTTCCCCAAGCAACTTTCAGAACAGATCTTTATTTTACTCTGTAAAAATCTCAGTAAACTAGAGACTATGCAAGAAAACTTCCTTAATCCTGCCTTTTCCCCATATTTTCTGACCTTTTCAGACCCTCCCAGTTACAGATCCTTCTGGAGATGGCTGTCCTTGCTCCCCATTTTAGATGGAGCTGTGAGAGCAGTTTTGCTGGCAAGACGAAATAAAGCTGCTTAGATAGGGAGAGAGGGACAACAGATGTTGTTTGGGCTGAAGCTCTGCCACAGATGCATCGCCTTGGGGGGAAGACAAAGATAACTGGCACATAAAAGGGCATGAGGACAGTGCCAGTACAGAGTTGAATCACATGGAATGGCAACTAAATGCGCGAACCAAGTCCAGTGAAACAGAAAAGCAAATTCAACCCAGGGGAATCTAAGGCAGTCTTACCCGGTCCAACTCAATGACAAAGCTCTGGTCCCATGCCTGGTTATTGACTGGTCCCCAGTTTGTTTGGCCAACCACTTTATTGTCCACTTTGAGCACAGCAAGGACCTCATCTGGACAAAGGAAAAAACATACATGATGGAGTTCTAGGAGGATTAGGCATAATGTGATTCATTCTCTCTTAAGTTTGCAGAAAACAGATTTCTCATAATTACACTCATATCAGGCTAAGGTAGCAATTATATGAACCGAGAGATCCTATGCCCCAAAACACCACTCACAACCCACCAGAGAACCCCATACTCACTACACAGCTCTTCATTCCGCAGGTACTTTCCTGCCACGCTACGGCCCTGGATACTTAGGCCAACTCGTGTTCGGGTAAGGGACTTCAGATCGCCAGGGCTGCCACATATGGGAGAAGAACTCGTCATTCGGGAACGTCCTGGAACATTTTCCAATAGATTCTGACACCCCATCAGTCTCACTTCCAGTGTGCCTGAGGAATTTCAGAGCAAAGACTGTTATTCCTAACAAGGCAAAATGATTCCAATCAGCCTGTTCTCACAGAGGGCCAAGAACGTCTCAGATTCACCATTTCTTGGTTGCAGCTCAAATCTATCCTAGATTATTAGTAGCCTGCAAATCCGTACCATTGGAAAGCTTTTACTGGCCTGCAAGAAATAAGTCCAGTTCCTAGAAAAATCAAACATCCGTATGAAGAGGTATCACAACAGCAAGAAGAGACACAACCCATCCTTTCCAACAACCTCCCAACAACAACATGCCATGCTGGATTTAAGTACCTGTAAGAGCTGTGGGTTTGATGACTGAAGTAGGTTGGATGTTGCCATGCTGAGCGCCCAGGGAGGAAGTATTCACTAGTTCCTGCTTGATGAGCGCTTGCTTTGGGTGATCAGGAGAAAGCTCACCAAGCTGATGTTCCAAGGACAAGCGCAGCAGATCAATCTTCTGAGAGGACTCGTGCAAGCGACCCTGAGCCTAGCAATATGAAGCAGAACAGAGAGCAGTCAGAAATTTTGAGCAAACAGTCCTTTTCCTGGTAATATATATATTTTTAAATGAACTTTAAATGAACTGTGAAAGCCAGCCTCAACAAAAAAGCTGGCTGATACTTTACTAATAGGTATCTAATTAATCTAACTAGTAAGTTAAATATTTTCCCTTGACCCTGAAACACCATCAGCCCCACTTCCAATATTCCTGAGAAATTCTGGGAAAGCAAGGAATATTATCCATAGAAAGGAAAGTGATCTCAATCAGTGGGTCCTCACAGACAGTTGGGAATTTCCCAGATTTGTAACTCTCGGTTAATGTCTCTCTCTCCTCATTCGTCCTAAATCATTCAGCTGAAGCATGAAACACCTCTCTAGAAGGTGTGAACAAGCTCTCACCTCGGCCAAAAACTTGCGATCCTGCACCCGGCTCCCTCCTAGGATCTTCAGCACATTTTTTGCCCCCTCAGCTACAGCTGCTTCAATGCGCAGGTGATGTCTCAGCTCCTCAATGCGCAGCTCCAAAGCGCTGATGGTGGTTCCCATCCTCACTGGTCATTTTGGAGATAAAATTTGACAAAGATGCAAACTCATCTAGTATTTGGGATCCTGGAGCTTTGGCCACTTCTGTGCCAAGATGTATCAGTTAATTAAAACATCTTACCAGATGGATCCACTGCATCTTCTATCCCTCCTGCTGACTGAGAGACCTTCACAATGTGCATGCGGATTATTTCAATCTTAGTCTTGCTGTCTTGAAGCATCTGCTGAGCTGTAGCCAGCAGCTTCCGCTCCTGTGGAAAGAAAGAACAAAAAACACATCTCAGGCAGAAGTGGAATAAATCACCCTTCCACAAAAGCCTTCTCATAACATCCAGTTGTTAGAGATGGGCTTAAGCTCTTGATGCATAAAACATGCACCATCCAATTCATTTCCAGTTCCCACTACTCTCTCGAAAACTGTTCACACACTGCAACAAGCCTGATGCACAAACATTCATGATACCAGTTGTCCCATGGAATAACATGACACACTCTTACAGTGCTGAACACCAAAATACAAAGGATTCAGTCAAGCAGGCTTCACAAATTGATTTCTTTCACACTCCAATTACCAGAGAGACCCTGTGCTTGAGGACTTTAAATACTAAGTGTGTTTCAGGAATCCCTATTCCCACATGGTTTATTCCTCCTTACCTTGGATGTTGCATTTGAATATAGCTGGATCATGTTCTCAGCACCTTGTTTCACTTTCATTTCAACATGCAACTGCCTTTTCAGAGCTTCAATCTTTCTGGCCATAGGGCCTGGAGTCCTCTCCCAAAGACAAGGATCTGGAGATAAAGAGCCATCTGTGCAACAACACAGTCAATACCATTAGGCATCTTTTCCTGTGTTATCTCACTCAGTTATAGTCAATCTATAACAGAAGGTTATGTTATAGAAGAAGAGATAAAAAGATCTCACCTACAAAACTAGCTGCAAAGTACTATTTCAAATGAAGCTCAAACACCTAAATATTTTCTAATTTATTGGTGACCCAGCATTAACAAGCACTCTTCCAATTTTATAAGCATTCATCCCATCAAGTACTTGGAATTGAAGAGATTTAAACAGAGTTTCTGCACAGCTGAATATCCATCTACAGCCTCCTCCTGGACATCATCCATACCCAACACTCTCACGTGGAATGAGAGGACTCACATGGTCTTCTCCCCACACTGCTCTCTTGCGTTGCCTCTTTTCACCTTGTTTGCCCCAGTCCTAACTTTTCACTGCACAGCTAATTTCATGAGCTGAGTATCCACAGGAGAAACGCCCACTACTCATGAGCCTTAACAGAAAATAAATAGAGATGAAGCTATCTAAAGAGATTTTCCTGCCAATCATGTCCCCAAACCTACCTATCTTACTCTCCTCCTTGTCTGTTATTACAATCCTTGCATTAAGTTCCTGAAGTTCCCAGTGCAGTTGCTCCAGCTTCCGGTTGGAGGATTTCAGAACATGTTCTATATGCACAAGATTTTTCTTGTCTGTTGTCACTTTGCGCAGGTTTTCTGCTCCCTCTTTAATTTTCAGTTCCTTCTGAATAGCTCGACGAATTAGTTCCTTCTCCCCCTCCAGTTTTTGCTGGAAGCTTGGATCCATCAAGTTCACCCCATTGCCCAGCTGCAAGAGACAGCTGCCCTGCAATCAGGTAATTTTGGGCAAGAGAATTACAGAGATAAAACCACTCACTAACTTTTACAATACAGCAGTACACCGATAATATTATACTCCTTTTTATTTAGAAAAAAA
Source organism: Tinamus guttatus (assembly GCF_059628265.1). Classification (NCBI taxonomy): domain Eukaryota; kingdom Metazoa; phylum Chordata; class Aves; order Tinamiformes; family Tinamidae; genus Tinamus; species Tinamus guttatus. The sequence continues at coordinate 254,403 of NW_028288760.1, read as the reverse complement.
TGTCCATACAAATTATTTCCCTTTCACCAGTTTTTGATGAAGACAAGCTAGATTTAAATTCCAGCGGTCTGAACTCAGCTTTGATCTTTATTCGACTTACTATTTTTTTAAACCATAACGAAGACAAAACCTCACTGAACTTGCCTTCTTGTTATTTAATAGCTATATATAGCTATATCACTCCATTATCACAAGTCAGCTGTTATTTGCCCTCGTCCTTGCCTTGATCAACAGTAACTTTTCCTGATATTACATAGTAGATACAGATTTTTACCTGAATACGTCTTGACACTGACTCTCCAGAGACACCAACCAACCAGTTGGAGCATTTTATGAATGTCACGACCATGCGTTATCTCTCAGCAGTCATCCCAAAGAAGAAATATGCAAAACATACATCTGTTTTCACAATCAATCAAGCAAAAGAGTGAACTTTACCTTCAGCTGCATTCAAAAAAGGTAACCACAAATCATCATTCCACTCCCTATTCTACCTGTGATTTACATGCAGTAAAGCTTCTTTAAAATGATTATTATTTTGACTTGAATTCACAGCATTCGGGCTGTTTCTTGGCTTTGTTTTATATACTACTACTGGTTCTAAGAGATGTGTCTCAGCAATAGCCCAGGACAGAGGTGCTCCACAGGCAGTTGCAGCGTAGGTGCAATTCACTGACCAAACATACGCCCAGCTCAGGCGCTGGGAGGACTTTATCCTTGAAGATGCTACCCAACAGTGGAACAAGCAGATCCAAGCAAGTGCTTATGCTTTTCTCCTACACAGGAGGAAGGGCTTTAAGGCATTCATTTCCATTACTATATTAACAGCTTAATGTTAATTACTCATCACATTCCGCACTTCAATTCAAGAGAAAGGGTAGCGCAGTCAAGCTCCACATTACTGATTTAATATCAAACAGTGTGTCAGTGACTAAAGATAGAACTCAGGAATCCTGACTTGCTTTCATATTCTTTAAAGGGTTGACCACACTTCCAACAATAAACCACACTGGTTTTGTATTACTCATATATGTTACTGCTTTTCAAGAATATATGATGCATCCAAAGCCATGCCATTCACACAGTAACATACAATTATTTAATTACATTATTACTAGATTTTGTTAAGCACCTGAAAGATCCAAATTTCCTTGATCCACTTTCGCTACAATTGCAGTGTCATGGCAAAATAATTAAATTAAAGAAAGAAGAAAAAAATATCTATTTTTAAAATTGGCCTAAAACCAAGCTGGGTCTGCAACAGACATACAATAGCCAAAATAGGAGTTGTTCGGATCGGTAACAAAACAAAAAACTTCAGACTAACATCCTGATTCCAGGAAGTTCTCGCCCAATTAGTAAATCCAGGAATTAAGCCAGAGCTTTGAAAAACATCCAGAAAGTTTCAGGAGGAAGGACTTGACTCATGGAGTTCCTGAGTCACAGGCAACCTTTACTAGCTGAAAGCTGGAGAATCAGAAATCTCTTTCTCCAGTTTGTAGTAAGTGACTAGAAGTTTATTTGTAATTTTCATTTAAATAAATATTAGGAAAAGGCATAGAGATTTATTTTCTCTCCAACCACACAAACGGGTGGGAGCTCAATCCACCCCTTGGATTAGCCCAGAGCAGCAGAACAAGTAGCTGGACCAAGATTAACACCAAGAACAGTATTGAACCCACAGACCTGGGTACTGATTCACAGCACGGTTAAAGCCTGGGCTGCTGCCAGATGGATTTTCCCCCTATTTCACTCTCTGACAAAGCCTAGCCCAAATGCCAGTTAATGCATCATGCTCATTTTCTATATATATTTAAGATACAAGAATGGTATCTCTCATTAAGTGTTTCTTCTCCATCCAGAGGGTATCATAACAGACACATTTTTGCACCAGGGAGCTAAAACACCGAGGACAAGGAGCGAGCTGATTTCGCACCAGGGTTGTTGCTTTTGCAAGCGGATTCAGGAACTTCGGCAGGTGTTTGGATACCGCTGCTGCTGCCCTTGGGCTCCTCGAGAAGGTCGGTCCCTCAGGACACGTCTTCAGCACAGTCCCAAAACACGTCCCCAGCTCACACAGTGCTACCCATGCTGTCTTAAACTGCTTCGATACCTACAGCCAGGGCTCCACTTGGGTTCACAACACCCCGAAACGCCTCGTTTGCTTCCCAGCTAAAATTTAAGCAGTACCAAAGCTGCGCTGAGGCCTTTCGGCTGCAGCCCCAAGAGACCCCAACCCCTCAGCTCTGCAGCCAGCAGGACAGGGAGCTTCATCCACACGGATCCCAAAGCGGATCCAGCCTCCACACACGAATCACCCGGCAAACCCTCTCGCCCAGGCGCTTTAACTCCCACCTTCCGCACGACTCCTGCGCTGCGGCGACGAAGCCCAAGCGGGGCAGGCTCACGGCAGCCCTTTCTGAAGGGAAAAAACCGCTGCTCCATGCAGGTAAAAGGGCAGTCGCAGCTCTGCCCGATCGCCCGCTCCGATTTCTGTGGTACTGGGCAGTCGAGATGGGAGTTTGAGATGGGAAGAGGCACCAAGCTGGGGAGCAGCAGGGGCAGCTGTGCCCAGCACTCTCCAGGGCTTTTGTTTTCTTCTCCTCCAAAACAGCCTTGAAATACCTCAAGGAAGGGAGCAACGCCCCCACTTTAGGGATGCTCACCGAGAATTATTAATTAATTAACGCATTTCCCGGCAATAGGGGAAAAGGCAGGGGTAGGGTGGGGGTTCTGCTTCTCTGTTTCCCTCAGCCCGAACCGCCGCCACGACCCCTCGATGCTGAAGAAAAGCGGAAGCTTCTCCCGAACAGGCACCACGTCAACCCAAACCCCGTTTCCTTGGGGAAAACGGGCGCGGTTTTGAGGGGCCGCTCCACACCAACAGCAACGCCAACGCCAACGCCCGGCCCGGCCCGGCCCGGCCCGGCGGCGCCCCCCGCTCACCTGCGCGCCGCCCGCCGCCATTGCTGCCTGCGGCGCCGCCGCCCGAAACCGGCACTTTTTCAAACTCCGGCCGGGCCGGGAGGCGGCGCCGCCAGCGCCCTCTCGCGGGGCCCCGGCCGCTCCGAGCGGGGCCCGGCGCGGCGGGAAGGCGCCCGCGCGGAGCCGGGCAGGGCACCCGGAGGGGCGGGAGGCGCTGAGGAGACGGCGGTGCCGCCCCCCGCGCGCGGAGCTGCCGGGGGAGGGAGAAGCCTTAGAGGGGCCCGAGCCCTCGGTTTTAGCGCGTTCGTGCCCAAAGCAGAGGGACTGACGGAGCGAGAGCTCCTAACGCGGGGGCTGCTGGTTTCCCACCGTCCAGGGGATGCGGTGGTGACGAAGGCCCGCGGACACCCCCAGCCCAGGCCCAGTTTTTCCATGTTGGGAAAAATTAGGTTGTTCTCAGTTTAAATACCGCCCCTTGACCTGTAACTTTGAATCCCTGCTACTAGACGTGGCGGTTACTTCCTCTAACTCTCCTTGAATAGGATGCTTTCCCTGGAAAGGAGGCGATACCTGCTGCCAGTCCTGGGCATGGAGCAGCTTTTCCCTCTGCAACGCTCCCCCTCCAGAGCCAGGATTAAGATATTGGGCTTCAACTGCATATTCGAGTTAAAAATAACCCCAAAGCATCGACAGGCTGACAACAGGGCCACCTAAACGTGAGTAAAAAAGTATAAATAAATAATCACCCGCTGCTGTAATGTCATAGTGTCACACAACATTGATATGCTGTGTGTCATAGGCCCAGTGTTTAAAAGGGGGGAAAGAAAATACTTGTTGCTTGCAGATATCTTCTAAAATCCCTCCCCAGCAATATTACATAATGTCACTTGTTATTGTAGTGACAGACTTTTTCTGGTCTAGAGAAAAACAGACTTCCCAGGCAGAAGGCAATCCTGAGTTAATATTATTCTCACACGTACACCTTGAAAAATATTCCTGGAAACACAAGTGTTTTCTTTTGATTTATTTAGAGCAGGTTTCTCTAACATAAGTGCTTGTAAATGCTCTGCAAGTAAGTTTTATTAATAAAAAGAAATGACCAGAAGAAAATCTAGCTTAATCTGGCTGAAAAGGTGTGAGGTTTCTATAAATGTTTAAACATGCTGCCGTCATTAATAAAGTGTCTTCAACGTACGAAGTGGGAGATCCCAGATGCCTTAGAGTCCAGCCCATACAGCCCAGCACAAGCCCTTACTGTTATAAATCCCTCTGGAACCTGTTGCTCTCTGTAACAGGCTCTGCAGCTCCCACAGAGGCAGCTGGCTCGTGGGTTCGGCATTTCCCCCCCGTTGGCTCTCCGTCCCACAGACAAGGAGTGTCACCCCTGGGAAGTGCCAAGCAGCCGCCTGGCTCTTCCTCCTCCTACTGCTTTGCCAGCCGGCTGGCAAGTGCTGAAGGATGCCCTTGCCTCGTGGAGCTGCCTCCTCAGCCAAGGGCGGGAAAGGGAAATTCCACTCAGAAGCCACTTTGGACTCACCAGCCCTGCACTCCAGCTGCTGGACAGAGCAGGCACTTGCCCACCCGCATATTGGCCTCAGCAGCTCTAGTGGGGCAGCAGTGCTGAGTGCTCACATAGGGAACAGGAGATCAGGGACTCTTTGCTAGGGAACAAACTGGAAACAGCTAAAGAGCCTCCCGAGAAGACAACGCTACCACCGCAGCTCTCGTCAGGCGGGTGCTGCCAAAATCCTTGATGCCTCCAATGACTCCCCTTTGTGCCCCATCTGGGAGGTATGTCTTAGATGACTCCTGCTGCTGCTGGCATACATTCGGTCAGAGGACAGGGTGATGATCTAGGGAAAAGTCTTGGAAAGTTCCAGTTCAATCCAAGAAAGGGAGGACAAGAGATTAAGCACAAATCGGCTCCTAGAGGAAGCTGCTTGTTCCAGAAATCACTTGTGACCTCCTCTCACCGTCACCATGGTGGGCATCTGAAATTCGTAAGAAGTGAACACTGTTGGGGTCACCCATAAAAAGGAATACAGAATATAGAGGGCTTGACTCACTCTATTGGGAATAAGAAAAAAAATCTTAGAAACAGTAACATCAAATAACTGTTAAAGGCATTTTAATTCCTTCAACCAGGAAGAGAGCTTGAACGTACATCAGAGAAATATGTTTCTTTTCATTCAGTTCTGTCTCTTTTGGAAAACAAAAGCATGCTTTCAAAAGTCAGGAGTACTACTATTGGATAAACAAAGTGTTACCTTTATGCACCTGATTTAAAGTAGAGCAAACAGAAGCTTACAAATTCGGATGAATGGCATAAGTGACAGAAATCAACTCAGATAATGCTTGTTCACAAGGACAAAAACCGTCAACAACTACAAATAAGCACACAGACAGTCTTTAAAAAAACAAACAAAAAAACTTTCTAACTGTATTTACATACCCATGGATATATTTGCTTGCCTTTGGCAAGAAATTACAGGCAAAATATGCCATTTGATAGTGATTAAACTTCGGATTTAAAAATAGCTTGAAGCTTAAATCATACAGCCCCAACACAATAGCTTAATCTTTATCAAACTGCCTCCTTCTCTATATCCTGAAAATTGAAATCAACTTCCAGGTGTGTCAAGTTTAATTCAACAGGATTACTGGATGCAAGGAGCTCAAGCCGTGCTGGGAAATTGGGGATGGATGTTTAATCCGAGTGACTCCTCCCCTCCTTTCTTACCCAAAGCGCAAGTTCTATCTTTAAATGCTTTTATATGCATATAAAAATTAATATCAGTACTGAGTACTCATTACATATATTCAGATAAATTAGACATTAAGCCAAGAGTCAGAGCACATGATGACCAACTGTAATAATTCAGCATTGCAGAGAAATTTGCCAATTGCTACTCATTCCAATTGCCAGAAAATAAGGTTTGCACGTAACAAATATGGTTTAAAAGTTTACTCTTTAGCTATTGCTAGGAGTAAATGTAGAAGATTCACAGGAATTTCTGTATTATCAGTACACCAGCAAGAGTGATTTATCCCTGTAAAGTCCTCAAAAATGTCTTAAGAGTCTAAAATGTAGCACTTGGTTAGTATTTTCATTTCTTGACCGTGGTATTCATAACAGAACATGAAGCTTTGATTACTTTCAAAACAGTTTCATAGGTTTGTGCTAATGAGGGAGAAGGCTGTAACAACTGTGGCATGGTATTTTCCTTAAAGCATTAAAATAAGGCTAGGAAAAGCTTCTTTCCTTCAAGAACTGCAATCAATTAGGATTACATAGATGTAATAGTCACATAAGTGACATTTGTGATGCATGACAGCAACTAAAGAGTGCATTTACCCTCTACCACAACAGAGAGTGGACTTCAAGAAAAATCAAAGAATAACTAAATGAAAAGGAATTTAAATTTAATAGACTTCATAGTTTTAATTCTTTCTCTGTAGATAGTAGGAAACTCTTCCCGCTTAGCATTTTACCTTGAATGCTGCAAGATCAAGAGCAGAAGCTTTTGCTGAGATGGAGAAAAAGAAAAGAAGTAGATGCTTGTCTCATTTTGCATTGATCACATACAGACATTGGGTTGTCTCTGACAACTGGATTGCATCCAAACCTGGATCAGGCATGTACAGAACACTTCTTCCCCCCGTTACTTGGGCATGCTTCAAATAGAGATTAATCTTATTTTGCAAAGTACATTCTAAGTGCCCCCAAAAAGGTTGTGTTTGACTATAGCAAGTTCTGGGAAGAAGGAGGACACAAAATATAACAGCAAGTCTTCCTAGAAGACAGTCTTCTCTACACACCCAAAGAGAACTAGCTATTTGAGATTAGCTGATACAACAATTTAAATATTTTCAATTGCACAGCATGGTAAAATAAGTTTCATTGCACTTTGTGCATATTAGAATGAACAAATTCTAACTTAACTTTTTTTTAAGTTAGAACTTAACATTTATTCAAATGCCATCTCCTTATAAGTCCAGTTTAACTAAGGCATGTATACAGGCTGATACCAAGGAAAGAAAGCAGCAAAGTAGTGGCTTCCTTATAGTTAATATAGGCATCACTAAGAATTTTGCTCTTTTAAAAGAGCCTACAGATTAGCTTATACTTTAAGATTTCCAACGGAGAAGACTTATAACAAGAGAAAACAAAAATATTACTGGGGAACCTCCAATCTTCACTCTTTCCAATTTCAGCCTACACAACTTTTTTGTTCATTTACTGGAGATACAGCACTGCACATTGCTACTAAAACAAAGCAAGTGATTTTTCTTGTTGCAAAATCCAAGTATAAACATCTACACCTTCACACAAGACATGCAACCACGGCCCTGCCTTAAAGAGCTGGGCAATTCAAGAGAAGCAGAATGTGCATTAACTACCAAATGAAACACTCTCCAAGTACTGAAATAATAGAAACTAATTTAACTGATGATCAGTTCATGGAGCCATAAGGTTGCCTCACAACACACAAATCCTGACCAAATGCCAGAAAAAGCCAAGAAACTATAAGCAAGTTCAAAACAGGCTATTAAAAACTTTTCTTTCAGTGAAGACCAATCAGTCCCTTTGTGTACACATTTAGTTTTATTGTAACAAAGCAACTTGTACACTTTAACGTTTAAAACTCAGCATTTCTTTCCTTTCCAGTGAAACAAAAAAAAAACCCAAAAATAAACCAAAAAGAATTTAAAAATAAACAAGAACAAAATTACAATAGAGAATGTCAATTCCAAATAAGATCCTACAGGTTCTGCTGATTCTCCATCAAGTGGCAGGGCTCAAAGTCATCATTAGGAGAAGATTTTATTTTAAAAGTGTCATCTTAAACTGCAAGGATGTTTGTTAAACATCACAATTAAACATGCCAAAGGAGAAGAAGCCATGTTGTCAAAATGCCCACTTAACCCACCCAAACATCTGAAACCCACCCCCGCAGACCTTCTATAACCCCTTTTTTTTTATTTTTTCTTTTTTTTAAACAAGAGAAAGTAGACAGATACATGTTGGTAAATGCTAACTGTCCATATTCACATAGAGACACAGTGTAATCTCTGAGCCCAATATACAGAGAAAGAAGGAAAAAAGCTAGATTCTATGCACTACTACACAGGGGCCTAGCACTCTTCAGCTTCCAGCAGAGTGAAGGGAGCAGAAGGTTTTCTTTTTTCCCACAGAACATGGTGTGTTGATTCCATAAACAGTTTTTGTTTTGCGACAGAAAGGGATAAAAAGGAACTTGAAACAGAAACTGGTATTCTTCTCCATTGTATTCTGCTCAAGGTATTTCCCCCAAAATAAATTGTGAACCATGGTGTAGAGGAGAGAAAAAGAGACCTCAAGAGAACAAGGCGACTGAGCACAAGAAAAAAAAGACAGCAACTTGCTCCCAGGGACTGGAGAAAAATTAAAAAGGTAAAAAGGGGGGGGGGGGGGAGGGGGTGGAATCCATCAGTGTTCTATTAGTCATCTTCTCCTTCATCCTCCTGTTGAAAGATAAGCAACAATTAAAAATATGATCACCGAATTGGCATAATGCTGACTTTCAGAGGCAATAACCAGAAATGTTTTGCTACCCTAGAGGCTATAGCCTCATAGGAGGCTGTAAAGTTGATCTCTCTCCCTCTTCGCTAAAGAGTAGCGACACTTTCTGTGAGTATCTACATAGGAGTCAGTTAATAATGGACTTTGAAATTACTCTGTAAAATAATTCATCTTTCAGATGCTAACACACTTACTAATATAATATATCCCAATATTTTTCATTCAAAGAGCATGTAGAATACCCCCCTTATCTCAATAAAAGTATTTTTTGCTACTGAAATTTAGATGCGTCATGTCCAATTACCAGGAACAAATGTTCTAAGTTTTGTTTTACTAACATCTTGTCTATGGAATCCAACTTACTACTAAAGGAAATTTTTAAATTCTGAACTCAGAGACGGATTTTATATATAGCTGACAATAAACCAAAATAAACTAATAGGTGGGAGGATGACAGAACTAGACACATCAATAAAAACTAATTAGAAGTCTTGCTAGAATGTTCAGCAGTTAATAACAACTTCATTAAGCTAAACCGGACATTAACATTCCAATTCTCCTAGAGCACTTTCCTTCTAAGTTTACGAAGACTACTGATTTGCACTTTCATGCAAACACACACTCTTCTCTCTACACTGGAATTTAAGGTAATAACAGTTCTGTTTCACCTCCCGAAAAACTTTACAAGTGATTGTACAGAATGAAAAGAACTACCTTATCTTTGAAACAATTACTTGTTCTTAAAAGAGGGCTCTATTCTGATAGACCAGAGAAATGGAAATGAGGGATGACAAGGCTCACCTCTCCTTCCTCTCCCTCATCATCATCTTCATCTTCCTCCCCCTCATCTTCATCGCCTTCTTCATCAATATCCTCCAATCCCTCTTCCTCTTCATCATCATCGTCATCCTCCTCTCCCTCCCCTTCTTCGTCATCCATATCAGGAACCTTAAAGACACATATGCAACATTAACTACAGTGATCAAGTTCAGTTTTACTCGCACGGTGCTATCACGGCTACGGATGAGCAGCTCGGTGCTGTAGTTACCAAGTAGTACTGTAATGGATTTGGCCAGATGTCATCCTTGATGACTTCTCCTAGTTCATCAGCCCCCGCATCAGAGTGGTCAGTGAACCAGGTAAAGAAACTTTCTGGCTCTTCATGCTGCCTCTTTCTACTGGCTTTGTTCTGTGTCTGGCTTGAACGCTTTGTCAGATCCTGGAAAGAAAGTGAAGAAATTCCCTTAAGAAATGCTCTCTACATAGCATTTTTTTTTCCCTCCAAAAAGCACCATTTAGAAAAGTACTTGGCTAAATAACCACAGGAAGTCATTTACTCCCTTTTCAGGGAAAAACGTTTAGGAAACATTGGGGACCCAAAGGACTCCCAGCAAAAGACATGAAACAGCCGCATGACCCAATTGCATTTCTCATGAACAGGTCCCAACAACATTAAAAACACATCCGCTTTCTTTAACGGCCTCCACTGAAACACTGAAAACTCAATAGGACCTCGAGTTTTATTTATGCTTCTGCATATGAAAATGTAAGTGTGACAAGTGAAAAATGAATTAATATTACGACTTCTCAAAGTCTAAATACTCAACTATTATATACATACGTTTGAAGAAGCACTCAGTATGCAGGCATCTAAGCTCAGTCTTCATCTAGCTCAACACTGGGATGAAGAACTTCCTATGCTACTCATCCTAAGATTTTATCCTTTTGAAATTTTCAGGCAATTTTTTTGCAGGAAATACAGACCACCACACAGCACAAAAACATCTGGTCACAAGTATAGTGAGCTCTACCACCTGCCACCATACCCCAGAAGTTTGGTATGTTTTCACCAGTGTGTTCCCTCAAATCCGGGAAGTTTATTACTAGCTACTATTTTAATCCATACTTTCTTTGATCATACAATATTTCAAAACTTCTAATATTTGATTTTTCCATACAATTTTAACATTTTTAAGTTTACATTGTTTAATGAAGGACAATACCAGAATTTGCATGAATTTTGCAGTATGTTGTAAAGATCATTCAGTTAGGTCGTACTGGACTGTAACTTCTGGGAAAGTTCTAGTTCTCAAGGAAAAAAGATGATTTTTTTTCTTCTTGGTCTGAGGGTGACAAAACAAGCAGCAGTTTAACTGCAACCCTCAGTTTTTACTTTTAAGCAATCCTTTCAAAACCTTCAGGATGACATGAAAGTGCTCCCAACTATTATGGAATTTAACTACAGAAAATTAATTTTATTTGAATACTATCTAGCATTCAAAAGAGATATACCCACATTATCTTGTGGTTGCAACCTGGCCCAAGATGTGGTGTCTGGAAGGAGGGAATAATTAAAAAAAAAAAAAAAATCCAGACACCACACCCTGACCTCTCCCCCAACCCTGCTACCCTAACAATTCCTTATTTAACAATTGTATTAAGGAAACATCACCACCCACTGTCTAGATCCACTCTAAAGAGAGAAGCTGATGTAATCATTAATCTCTCCATCTGGTCACACTTTTACTTTCACTGGTGGTGCTAGACTGAACAAGAGAATTAGCTACAGCTCTCCATGTAAAGAGTATATTCCAAATCCACAAGGTAGGCACAAACGGTGCATGTAAAAATGTGGTGAACAGGTTGTAGAAGGGAAAACAAAGTAGTCTGCATCAACTGCCTAAACAAGCATAATGGTGAAAATGGCTGTACTACGTAGAGCAGCTATTATCTCTTCCAAAGGCATACACATACCTTCCCGGATTTCCATTTGATCTCAGTTGATTTTGAAGATGGGTCTCCACTTTCATTCAGGTGAAACTCTTTGGAGAGAACTTTATTTTCAAAGTACGGATTCTCATCAAAATACTGCAGAATTGAAAGCGAAGAGTTGAAACCAGGTAAACATAAACTAAGTTAAATCAAATACTACATGGATTAACTAAAGAGACTGTATTGCAAACTATGGCCTAATATGCAATTATATTCAAAAAAGAGGCAAAAAAAACCTGCAAGTGAAAGAATACTTAATATACTTACAAAATCTATTCTGTAACCTGATTTGATATCTTCAAATTCTGTCACCTCAACTCTGGTCAAATAATGCAGTGCCTCCTCATCTTCTTCTCCCAGCAGTGCAGATACTAAACCAAAATGAGTAATCTTGCATTAACAAAGTTATGAAATTTTCATCACAGATGAACTATAAATTAACTCTAAGCACATGTATGTATGTGAAAAAAACACATACTTGCCAGATGCAACTTGCCCTGTCCCTAAAAAAGGGATAGAACAGTAACCAAGAAACCACTATAATTTCTGTGACCGTGCTAAGATGAAAAGATTATGTTTGCTTGCTGCAGTACAACATTAAAAAGGCAGCAAAAGCTTCTGAATACATCTACCCTTAGACCTAGGTCTGCCCAATCCAAGCAATCTACAGTCTTGTTTTTGCCTCCTCAAACAGTTATCACTAGTCCTGACTAAGTGGCTCACCTCCCAACCAAACCAACTCCCTCCAAATATACATATTTATATATTTATATTTAAAACAGTTAGCTAAAGGAGAAAAGCAGGAAACTTGTTGCTTGAAATAGGGGAGGAAGGTAACTACCATAAGATTCTAGTGATCAAGATGTTCCTTCTAACAAATGCAAAAGGTGTAAGACTTACAAAAACAAACTCTAATACAAGAAGTGTTTGCATATAAAGCAGCCTTCTCTGTCAATGTGTGCTGAGTGACAATTCTGAACAACCTCAGAGCTAAGAGGCTCAACACAACAAGCAAGCAAACACTGAAATAAAATTTACAGGGAGAGGGGAAAAAAAAAAAAAAAAGGCTACAGCCTATTGAGAATATACCTTGTGGGTGGTTGACAAATGTTGTTACCCAGAAATTTGGGATTTTGGCGATCAATTCTGACCTCTTCTGGAAGAATGGTTGGCGGAGTTTGTTGTATTTCTGTTCTACTTTCAAAATTTCCTCACTGGCTTGTTCATTCAGTCTACAATAGAGATAGATACGTTAGTCGCAGTGCCACAGGAGAGAGCACTAAAATCTAAACATTCAGTTTTCAGCTAACTACTGATGATACTATTAAACTAGGCAGCCATGCTCAACAAATGAGGGCTGTCAAACAAAAACCTGGGGCCCAAACCAGTAAACACTACTAAAACTCCCCCCAAAAACTACTAGAAGCAGTCTAATTATTTTAAATAAGCATTCTTAATACTAGTATGACATAAAGGATTCAACCCTTAGCTCTTAAACATTTTCTCTGTAAAATACCTGTAGAATGACAGTGTGTAACTCTTATCATCTGCTCTTTATAACTTTTGGTCAGGTAAGCATGACTCAAGCAAAGAAAGCTTCCAACCCACACAAGTAGAACCTTAAAATGTAACATGTAACTGGTTTTCTAAAAAGGTAGAGCCCTGATATTTCAGCTGCCTCATATGGTCAGAGCCCTAGTACTTGCAGTACTTGCTCTAGGACACTGTGCATGGAAATAAGATCCATCAAACATAGAACCCAGAGTTTTCAGATACAGAACTAGTGCTCCAGTGATATTTTCTACATATTACTTTATAAGCACAGGAGTGCACAATAAAAATATTAAAAAATATATATTTTTAAAGCGAATGCTCTGTTCTGTTCACAAAGATTAAGACTTTTTGGTGAAAGAGCATAGGTGTTAACCTGAAGAAGCAGATCTCTCATTTAAACCGTCACAGTGACTTTATAATTTTAAATCAAGTTTCACTTTTTAAATTACACAGAGTTAAACTAGAAATCAGACAGTGTTACAGAAGTTTAGAGTCACACACAAATACCCTCTATATTTAACCAGGTCAAACATAAGTACATCTTGGGGGAACTTGAAAAGTGAGATCTACTAGTAAGAAATATTTATTTTAATAAGAATTTTTAATTAAAAAAATGCTAAAAACAAACTTTAAAAGTGCTTAATGTTTACCTGTCTATTTCATTCTGTACTTCATCAATGTGTTCAATTGCTTCCTGTTGCTCTTTTTCTGAAAAAGAATCAAAAATGCATCAAAATCCCTTAACTCTGGGGTCAAACCAATCACCTGAAGAGTTTTCCCATAATATACCTCCCAGAGATCTACTTTGGAAGTGTGCAGATGTTTCTGACAGATTGCCTGATGATTACTAGGCCCCATAAGGCTTCAGCTGCTTCCAGGGCAAGCTATAACTTAAGTGCTGAAAAGTTTGCTAACATCAAACTCTAATCAAGCACGCCACAAAAATTCTCAGCTCACATCCCTCCATACGGATTTACAAGTCGGCTTAAATTATAAGCGTACCACACGGGATTAATCATGATTAAATGAAAAAGTTCAAAGTCATAGTTTCTAAGCCAAACGTACTTGACGGAACGTGCAAATACCAAATAATTGAGCGAGGACAGCAATGTCAGTAGAAATAGAAGGTGATCTGTCGCCGGTTACACTAAAACTCAGAAGACTCGACTCAAAAGCGTGGTTTTAACTTTAAAAAATATCCTAAAATCACCGTTTGGCGGCTATTTCCTAAGCAGAGCTTCCCCTCGGCAAGGGCTGGCAGGGCGCTCGGTTCGCGGGGGGCTGTTTACGCGGCGCTCGGGAGATGAATGAGCGGCAGCGCGAAGCGGCCGGCGCGCCGCGCGCTCCCGGCTCCCCCGCCAAGTTCCCCGCACGGCGCCGGGGCCCGGCTCCCGCCGCGGGGTCGCTCCGGCGGGCGGCCCCCTCCGGCTCGGCGGGGGCGGCGAGGCGCAGCGAGCACGTGCGCGAGCGCGGCGGCACGAGGAAGAGGAGGAAGGGGAGCCTCGCGCGCTGCCTTCCCCCCCGGCAGAGAGGAAACCGCGCGGGCACGTGGGGGAGCGAGCGGGCGGGCGCGCGGCTCCATCGGCGCGCGGGCACCGCGTGGCTCCCCGCGCTGGCGGGCGGCGGCTCCGCTGCTTCGCACGCGGCGGCGGCGCGCGGAGCGGGAGGCGGCCAAGCATCATGGCGGCGGCGGCGGAGCACAATGAGGCTCCGCGGATGCTGCTCCGGGAAGGAGGGGGGGCGGGCGGCGGCGAGGCGGGGGATCCCGCTGCTCCGCCGAGCCCGCAGCGCCCCCCGCCCGGCCCCGCCTGCGCCCGTGGGGGGAAGGAGGCCGGGCCGGGGAAGCGCAGACAAAAGGGCGCTAACATGGCCTCCTCCTGCTGCCGCTGGGGCCTGCACATCCGCCCGGCCGACCCCGCGCTCTTCCCGCCTCCGGCCCGGCCGCGGCCCGTGTGGCTGGGGAAAATGGCGGTCGGTGCGGCGCGCTGCGAGGCGGAGGCCGCCATTCCCTTCCCGCCCCCGGCCAGGCCTCACCTGAGGTCTCGTCGGCCCCATCGTGGTTGGAGTTGAGCTCCTTCTTACTGACTTTGGCCGCCGGCGCCGACATGTTGGTGGCTGCGGAGCGCGGAGGGAGGGGGCTGTAACGGGACTGAGCGGAGGGGGGGAGGGGGGGCGGGCACAGACTCCTCCTGCTGCTGCTGCCGCCGCCGCTGCCACCACCGCTGCTGCTGCCGCCGCCGCTCAGGCTCCCTCCGCCGCCGGGGCGCTCCCGCCTCCTCGGCCCGGCCTGGCCCTGGCGCTCCCGGATCGCAGGGGCGGCAGCGGCGCTCGCACTGCCTCGCGCTCCCCACAGCCACCCTCGCCGCCACCGCCTCCTCCTCCTGCTGCTGCTGCTGGCGAGGGGCGGGCGGCGCGGCGCGCATGCGCAGCAACCCCCCCTCCGGGGCACGGCGGGCGCAGCGCGCAGGCGCACCAGGCGCCCCCCCCCCGGGCGCGGGGGCGCGGGAGCCTCACGGCGCAGGCGCGCCCCGCTCGCCTCCTCGGGAGAGGACGAGCGCCCCGCTCCGCGCACGCGCCGACACCGCCTCCTCGCCGCGGGCGGCTCGCGCGCAGCCGCAGAGAGGCCCCTCGCAAGCCCCGCCCCCGCCGACCACCCGACGCTGCGCGTTGATTGGCCGCGCCTAGCGCCCTGAGAGGGGGGCGGGGCTCGGCGCGGAGACACAGAGGACGGCGCGAGAGGCGGGAGGAGGAAGGAGGGGGGAGAGGAGAAAGCGAGGAGGGCGGCGGCGCGCGCAGGTGCGCCCGCGGGGGGGGGTTAGGGTGCGCGCGCGCATGCGCATGAGCGGCGCGGCCGTTAACGCCGCGCGGCGGCAGCGCCTGAGGCGGCGCGGAGGAATCGCCACCCGCCCGCTCCCCCTGCCGGAGCGGGGAGCCCTGCGGAGGCAGCGCCCCGGCGGGATGCGTGAGGTGGGAGCTGCTCCCCTCCGGCAACTCCCCTCTCATCGCGGCGAGGCCAGCGCTGCGGAGCTGGAAGCTGACCCAAGGTGATGGCTTCGGGCGTTACGCTTTTAAGGGCACGGTGGCCCTGTCAGTCACAGGCAGCCCACTCGGTTAGTGCGGGAACGCCGCTGCATAAGGTCACGGAGCCCAGCCGCCTGCCAGCACACCTGCCACGAGCTAGCAGACTTAAAATAACCCTTTTTGCTTCTTTCCTGTCCACTTGTCATGAAGGAGCTCAGTGCAGTTTCAGAGTCAGAGTTAACTTTTTAAGTGCAAAATGGAGTTAACAGCTGAGCTACTCTTACATGAAAAAATGCAGCATATCATTCCCAGATGAATATCATGATAAAGCTAAAAGACAAGTGCAGCTTTGATGAAGTAGGAACTTGCCTTTTGTCGTTTGCTTTCCAGGCAGACTATATTCCGTTTCTTCATCTGTTTCCTTGCCTCCTCTCCCAGTTGCCCTTCCAATTCTCTATTCAATAAGGTCCTGCCTCCTCAGCCAACTCAGTCATTTTCTGATTCATACTCCCACCTGTTGTTTCTGCCTTTAAAAGCTCAATTGGTGCTCACTTCCAAATCCCAATTGCTTTCCCTTTTGTATTCCCAGCTGTCACTTCCCACCAGCTAGGTCTTTGCTTCCACTGCCACCCACAAATGCTGTGGCGTGTCCATAATTCATACTGTGCTTCCCCATGCAAATAGCAGGGGAGAGGAACTGCCATCCATTCCTTCCGTGCTCTCATTGACAGCAGTAATTTCTGCAGTGAGCTCTGCTGGATGCAAAGAGTCACCAAAGCTCTCCAGTGTTAGAAGTGCAAAATTATCAGCATCTGTCTCAAGGCCTTCTTGAAACCCATCACACTGAAAAACTTCTCTTATGCTTTATCTGCATCTCCCAAGCTTGATTAATATGGATGACTTTACAGTTAAAAAAACAATGTAAGTTCATGTGCGTTTTCTTGCTTCAGGTTTTCCTGAAGCCTCTTTATTATGCAGTTGAATCTGGTTGGTGCTTTTTTTCCTCCTCTTTTATCTCCTATAATTTACTCTAGATCAGTCTGTAAAGGACCACAAATACCTGAAATATGGGGCTTATGTTTGAAAGTCAATTCCAAGCAGGAATATCATGATCAAAGCAGCATCTCCTACTCCCTACTAGCATCCCTTGTTTATTCTATAAATTACTACATATACCTGCAGTATGCGACTAGTATGTTCCATTGATGTGTCTGAAATCAAGGAATCTTGAGCCTTAGGTGCTCAAAACAACACAAGGATTTGTATATCCTACACTAAAACTAGCTATTATATGAGAAAGCATAATGCATTGATTAGAGTTAATTATATATTTAATTTTGAGAAAGAAAATATAAACCCATGCTTTCCATGCAGTAAGAGAAAGCAGATTATGTTTAACTTTTTTAAAAAAGAATAACTGTCCTTTCAGTGTTACTTTCTCTCCTGTTTTGCTTGCTTGCTTTCATTTAGTACTTGTGCTGTTCTCAGCTTCCTAATAAAACTTTCATCCAAACTGATTCTCCGTTTTCTCTCTGTCAAAAAAGTTATGTTACCATCAGTTTCTTTCTCCAGTCACCTCCAAATCTCCAATCTCCTTTTACTCCAGCTGACCTGTTAGAAATCATTTTTTTTTCTGGGCTTTTTGAAAGAGACCTCACTTAAACAGTTCAGCTGTCAAAACTGTCTAAGTTTTGGGGACATTTCATTAAATGGCTCGAAACAGAAGGTGCTTACATGTTCCTGGGCTCAAAGAATTTGACAACAATTTCTGTGCTCTCCTCTCAGAACAGATCAATACTTTTTATAACTTCTTTATAGGGATGTAAAGAAGTAAAACTAAGCCACTGAGTTAGAATAGTTTGAGTCCCAGGAAAGAAAAGGAGAGCAAAGAGCAGCTTTTGCACCTGAATTGATTTACTGTTTGTTCTTACTGCATTGTTAACATATATGCTCAGGGGGAACATGACTCAAGTATTTGTGAAAAAGCAAGTGGCAGCACAAGTCTGAGCTTAGTCTAAATCCGTTCTGTTTTTGTATTTGAAAGTCCATGAAGTCTTTTTAGAAAAAGAAAGAAAATGGCATTTAGGTCCTTGCTGTTAAATGAGTTCTGTTGCTCTACGATAATTTTTCAGAAACAACACCTGACACCTCATAGGCAATACTATTATAATATTTTAATATAAAATATTATACTAATACTATAAATATATAAACATTAGGTGTTTAATAGATGCAAATATTCAGTCACCTCCTTTCACCGTTTTCCAATATTTTTCATTACCTGCAACTAATACCTAAAGCAGTTTCAGTCCTTGAATTGAGACTAGACTATACAATTATAGTCCTATGGTATCTGTGATGTGTTGATGTAATTAGAGAAGATTATATTCCCCATTCTCTAACCTTCTTAAAGTTTTTTCTCATTTCATCAAATATAAGATGCTATTTTTTTTCCCCTGAATTACATTGTCTAAATACCTATTCCACCTACATCGCAAATAGCCCTTTTCCCTCCACGTTACAGTGGTACAGTTCGAACTGTTGGGTGATTAAAGCTGCAAAAATAAATTGTGTCTGGTGTTTTTCAGACTCACTGCAAGAGTACTCCAGTGCTGACAAGTAGGGGAGTTAGATCTTTGCAGCTGTCAGGATGGCAGTGACTTTGTCAGACAAGTAAGGAGAATTTGTTTGGATTTTCTTTTATGAATATCTGGAGCTGGGAGGGAATAATAGGTAATGATTAATGACCCTGGAATTCACATAGGGTATAGCAGTAATATCTTAAATATATACAAAATCAAGCTGAAGGATTCTGGAATAGGGTATATGCAAAAAATACTTATTGCTGATATGTGGAACATCACTGCTGTTAAACAGCAGTCTTATCTTTCAGTTAAAGATAGAAAGTAAAGAAAAGCTTTTCAGATGAAGTTTGAGAGGGAATATAATCACCATACTGTAGTTTTGCCAGGACAAGGGGACTACCATCTTGCTCTGTTATTGATTCAAAACACAATATTATACATGTTTTCAAGAACGGAAAAAAGCCTTTTCGTAAAGATGGTCTCAGATTTGCTCCTTAATGTAAAAGCTCAGCTCTCATAGTATTTCTTTCCTTAACTGGGTATGCTGCTGCAAGACAGAGACATAACTTGTAATCATGCTTAGTTTCTGGAATGTCAAGTCAGCTGTGAGTTTTAAACACAGACCTCTAATTTGGGGAATGAAAGAAGAAAAGTGTGCTAAATAGTCTCAAATACAATGTAATGATGTGTGAAGAAAAGAGTAAATTTCCTTCTAAATATTTATGCAGTGTAAAATGAGTGTTTGTAAAGGTTATGCAAGTCAATATTATTAATAGCAAATTACGTTTTTATAGAGCCTTCCACCCCCAAGAACTCACAGCATTTACAGAAATTATTATAGAAAAATGTAAAGCACAGATCATTTTACCTGCTGCTGAAATGCAAGCAACTACTTAAAAATTATACATCTATGCTGGGTGCCTAGTCCTCTACAAAAAAATGTGCTGGTTCAGGCTATAAACTAGGAACAAAGATCTCCCCTGGAGTACAAGGCATTTTTAAAGTATACGAAAGCTTTTAAATTACTTAGTACTCCAGCATGGTGAAGGCTGCAAAACATCTCGAGAAGGCATAAGGACGTACTTGATAGTAAAGTCTGCTGGGCATATCAGTGCTCGCTCCGAGCAGCAGGCAGAGACGCTCCGGCTCGTTTGCTGCGTGTAATCAGTTTGACAGCCCCCAGGAATTGCCGAGTCTCCGTGACCCTAGAATGACAGTTTGGCACATATATTAAACAGGCAAATACCTCCCCTCCAACTGTTTATGCATCTCCACTAGTCACAGACCTTCCCAGTCAGGCACTCACATGGGGACTGAACGGTTAGATAATGACTGAAGAATCTTCCACGTGTTCTCACAGTTGCTGCAGTCTAAACCCTTGGATGAAAATATTTCTGGGTTAATAACTGTCCTTCAAGCAGCATGATGATTCAGTAGCACAAACAACAAGGAGTGACTAATATTGTATTGTTAATAAATCCAGTGATTATCTTTGAATATATTTTTAAGCTCTCATTAGACAATTAACTTAGTCTGATTTTTATTTTTCCTATACCAGCATTTTAAAATTAGCAGAGCACTTATAATCCATGGAGAGCTGGATGGTCATGTAATACTTGTTCTCATTGTTCCTGAGTGCTTGAGACAGAGGCAATCAAAATATTAAACAATTAAATTAAATTCAAATTCAATTAAATGTAAGACTCTTCTGAACATGAGATAAAAGCTCTTAAGATATGAAGGTACTGATGAGCATCTTATTCATATTTTTCACATAAGCCATCTGCACTGCTTTGAAAATGGTGCACAGTTGGGAATAGTGGAGGGAATTGATCTGTGTCTTCCAGACTAAACATGAGCTTGGTTATTGGAAAAATTCACTATTAAATTACACTCTATATTGTGAAATTAAGAGTCCCTTCCCAGAGAGTAGTTTCATTGGAGGGGTTCCCCACGTTCTCCTTGGCTCTCATTCAGATTTTATATCTCAGACATTGATGTTGTCCTATTTCTTGACTCAGTTGGAGCCCTGCATCTGTAATAGTTAATTGACTGTGGCATCAGACACATACATAGATGCTGTTATTAACCGAGCACTATTGAGTTGCAATTTTTAAAAGCAAAAATCTTTAAATATCACCTTGTTGCCACAAATGCATTACCACCACTTCCAGATGTGCACATCCATTTCCTTTTGCCAGAGGAGTTTACAGTTCCAGTCAGGATCTGAAATGTACAAAAATGTACAAAAACTTCTGTTTGAAAACATGATATGGGATTTGTAAATGTGGCCCTGCAATACCTGCAACACCTGCAGGGTGTTGCAAGGGCAGATATTTGGATTTTATTTATGTCTTCACACAAAAGGATATTCTAACCTCATCAGTAGCGTTACGCAATTACTAGTTTTGCAGGACTGTATTAGGCCATTCCATCATGGGTTGAGGCAAGGAAAGACTTTAACCAGATTCATGGAGAGAAACTATTGATATCTGAGTTCTCAGGAGAAGGAACTTGTGTTTCTATCTGGGAAATATTAAACTAACCATACAGAACATTGCTCTGTGAAGAGTGAGGACATTTTAAAGAACTCTTTAATTTCAAGTTGGAAATATTCAAGTATTTGCAGTGTCTTGAGTCTTGTGTGGGAGTATAATGACAGAAAAGGTGAAACAAAAAATATGTAGGAATCTGTCATATACAGATTTTTGCTACAATAGTATTATACATATTATTGCTTTCACCTGAGAATGTCAAAGCACTTAAAAAAAAATCTGTTTAAATATGAAAAGCTCTTTGGGAAGCAATTCTTTTATTGATAGGTTAACTTAGTGACCTCCTCAGAGCCAGAGGCAGCACTCGGGAATAAAACTAGTCTTCAACTACCTGAAATGCTGTGTATGTTGCCAACAATGAAGATCTGCAAGAGGAATTGGGTAAACTGTGTCAGTCTACGCTTATTGTTGGTAGTACAATAGCTCTGAGAGTCAAGAGCTCTGAGACTAAGATGGCCTTGTGCAAGGTGCTATTTGAACACAAAACCAAAGGTGATTGAATGTAATGTCTTTCAGGGCATAGTTTGACTTTTTGGGAAAAAAAAAAAAAAAAAAAGTCCCTGCCCCATGCATTCCCCAACATACATGCCTCCTCTCACATTATCCCCAAATTCAGCTAGTGCAATTTTTGTCTGGCCCCATGTTAATTGAAATCAGTTGATTCAGTTTAAGTAATCCGCATAAACCCACCTACTTTTACCTCAGAGATGTTCATGCACCTGTAACAGTGCTAGAAGAAAGAGGGTTGCTTGAAGGCAGAAAGAATGAGAAGAAAGTAAGGAACAGGTTGCCCAAGTTTGGTTTACTTAAATGAAATGTTTGTCAAACTGTCAACAAAGTTGCAATTGTTGCTTGTGTGAAAAACAGCATATTTCTGTTAGCTCCGTTTAAATTAATACAAGCAAGTGGAAGGTACCAATATATGGAAATAGCAGAACTGTCATCACAAGTGATGTAAAAGTTTTCAGAGGAAAATTTCACGTTAGTGGCAAGGTCATCTTTCTCCTTTTGCATACGAGAATACTCTCAGAAGCATACAAAGGAAACAGCTTTCAACTCCATGTTCACTTCTGCAGTGGTAGGACTGGAAAATAATTTCATCTGCATTTATAAAGAGGGGGTAAAACCTCTTCGTTAGGAGGAAGAAATAAATAGAGACCATTTCCCTCCCACCACAGTTGTACATCTATTATCTGACTCACCACTTCTATGATTCCTTCTGGCAGCATTAGTTTTACTGCACTGGAAATTCAAGCGTGTGAAAATATTCCCTAGTTTCAGATTACTTGGTTCTCAGTTTTGTTCGGGTCAGTATTCCTTCCTTTAGGCTTTTGGAACTAAACATTCAGAAAATACTGGATATTGCTGTTCTTAAGCCTTGTGAGAAGGACCAGCACAGGAGAAAGGAAGGGGGGAGGGAAGGGAAAGGAGAAATGAAAGGGGAGGAGAGTCCATATCTGAAGAGAGACTCCAGACTACAGAAATTTTACTGACATCCATTCAGTATCCAGCGGGGTCTCCTTCAAGGGCTTTTACTGAGATCCAAAGACTCTTGCAATTCACAGAGGCATTTACATGCAACGTTGCTCTCTGGGAGCTAAGGTATAACTGTACTCCTGGATAATAATAACAAAGAATATTACCAGACTCCTATTGAAATGTCAACCAGGCACTAGCGTTCTAGAGAGTAACAAAGAGATGGTAATATAATTAATTATGAAGCCTCAGTAGCCTCATTAACACATCTTTAGTGCCCAGATCTTTGAAAATCAGCTCTATAAAGTGACTGTCAGAGTTAATTCCTTATAAATTGCCTCCTGCCACATCCCAGCACTGCGGCAAGTTCTCTCAAGCCTTGTCGATGCCAAGAAATATGGACTTAAGTAGTGATGCAGTTGTACTGGTGTTACTGAAGATACAGGCTGTTGTGTAAGCAGTAGTTTGTCAGGATGGAATGGAGCAAAATAAAAATGCCTTTAGGCAACAGTTTCCACAACTGGTAGCACAAACAGGAAAAGTTTGAATCACTTGATTAAATGGAAAATTAAGGACAAAAGAAAAACAGGAATGAAAAATGTCACATGTTTTGGCATTAAAAATGTTTCCAGACTTTTTTTTTTTTTTTTTTTTTTCATTTGAGGATCATAGCCAGTTTATTGCCCTCTTTTCCTACTGCCTCTACCACAGCACTTCAGCTTCAGACTTCATTACAATGCATGCTCCCGCCCCATCCCTCCAGTTTATGAATATTTATTTCAATAGGCTTCGGCTGCAAAAACTGGCACAGAATTGGTGCAGTAGTGTCTTTTACATTTCTCTAGAGAGCCATATTCATGCCTTCCTGTGCCCTGTTTTGTCATGATCTCCCACTGATTTCTTAAGTTAAACTGAGGTCACTACTTGTCTTGGGCTCCCTACATACACACTAAAGGGAAAAAGAAATACCCAAGCTCAATGTGCTCATGGTTCATTCTATTATTTCTCAGTGCACCAGGCTACTATCATACAGTCCTGCTAAAGGATTTAAAGGTGCTGTCTTCTAGAGAAGATTAAAAAGCAACTTATCATTACAAGTCACCCATCATTTTTTGCAGTAGTAGAAACATTGTTATATCCAATTTGTTTATACAGGATATTCTGCTTCCTTTCATCCATCATCTTGTCAAAAGCATATGAAAATCTTCTGTCCTGCATAATATTGTAGAACTGTTCTGTGTTTTTGTTTATGTAAAATATTGTAGAGTTGCTCTGTTTGTTTGCATAGTGTCTTCTGGTATGCTTTGGAATAGTTGTTATCTTTGGGATAACAGATTAATCAAAACGGCATATTTTTATTTGCCATTTCAGAACTGGCTTTTCCACTAAGCATAGAAATATTTTGCAGATCTAAAAGTGACAATATGCAAACTTTCTAAATGGTGATGGAAATTTTAACAGTAAAAGGAGTTCTTTCAAATATGACTGACTTTCTGCTGTTTACTACCATTATGGTAGGAACCTGATTTCACTCTTCTCTCAAGTTATGTGTTCCTAACCCAGCAAAACTTTTATGTAGTGATCAGGTGTCATTTGGTATTTATATAAAACACATAAGAAATGACAATCAAATGCTTGAAATTAAATACACACACACATATATATATAAATCCTTCTGAAGAACAATCAAAAACTATCAGGCAAATTCTACTTATTTAAGTCTAAATCTAATGGTATTAAGCAGAATAACCACGTATTTCTGTGTGTACTTTTAGAAACAACAGTTCTACAAAGAACAATCAAGTCTATTTAGATGACTAATAACTGTAATGCTTTTTGCGATAGCCAGGTGCTTTATACATATTAAATAACACCATAACAACTATTTGACGTACTGTAGACATGGAATGAGTCGGTGAACTGATGCACAGAATACATAATTGTCATGCATGATTATTGAATATGGGATTAATTTAAGGGATCCCAGTGCCTTCTGCCATGTTGTTAGCACCGCAAAGGATTTGCTACCTTTAAGAGTGGCATGCCACTCTGGCATGCCAGATTGTATTTTTATTTCTGAGATTAGATGGTGAACATGCTGCTACAGACTCAGCAGGAACTAGGGGATGCTGTGTTTAAAAAGAGCGAGATGCTGCCAGTCACCTTATTGCCAGCATCTTGCCTCTGTCCAGGGCAGAGGCTCCAAGCTGCCACCGAGTTTGGAGCATTGTAAGAGTAAGGAATTGGGATCCTCAGTCTTTCACAGATGCCTCTTCCAATATGTCATGGCTCTCGGGCCTCTGCCAGCTTTTGCCATTCAAAATCTGCTGCACGTGGTCTTTGCGTCCCTACAGCTGCTTGCTGACATCTACAATAAATAGGCTTTCCCTATGCTCCTTGCCTTTGGCCTCCTTTGGCTAAAATCTGTCTGTCTCATCATCAAGACAGGAATTGATACAGGATAGGTAATACCTGTATGTGTAAAAAAAAGGATCATATTTACAAGGTTTAAGGGGAAACAAATGCCAAAATTCTGTAGCATAGTAGATCTATGACCTCCACGGTGGCAAATTATTTTTATACCATGTCTCTGCGTAACGTAACTCCACAAACAAGCTAGCATGTTTTCTGACAAATTTAAAAGTAACTTCAGTTACTTTTTAGTAACACAGCCTTAGGCAACCTACTCCGAATCCATGCAAGGACTTGAACCTCCCTCATTAAGCTGCTGAGCATCCAGTTGGCTACGCAGACACCATGTTCAGTTGTGCAGACCTTTCTTTCCTTCAATTTTTGTAAACATGGGAAGACCTGATTTTTAAATCATGAATTTCTAACAAAGATATAGATGTGTAGCCCATGAAGCACATCCATCCAACTTTATCAGAGAGGGTTTGAAACACCAGTCTGCAATTCAGGACATGGATCCGATTCTTTGATGTGCTATAAATTCCCAGCATGATTTTACAAGTTATTTAACACCTGAATTTTTCCTTGTTTCACCATCACTATATGCTACAATTTCACCATCTGCAGTAGCATGATGGGGAGCTGCTGTCACTAAAAACTTTTAGGAATGGATTACACCAAACTATTAGGGAAGTGATTTACTTTTCAGTAGGGCTACAGAAATAGAGATATCCAGTGCTTATTTTCCTTTTAGATAGTATCTGCTTATCTGTCCTCTTGCTTTTCACTCTTGTAAGGTCTTGATTATTCTCTAGGGATATTCCTGCATAACAGAAGCCTCTAAGCCTTGGTGACACTAACCTCTAGATCAGGAGAGCAACCTCATTCTAAAGCAGAGAACACTCAAGACCAAATTCAAAACTAAACCATATAGGAGTCACTGGGAAGATGCATTTAGAAATCAGTTAATCTGTTCTCCCATATCAAAACCAAAGAGGAACAGAAATATTTCTTCAAAATGTTGCAAACAATAGATTTTATTAAAAAAAGCTCTAAGGCAAAGAGATAAAGTGAGAAAGTTATTAGTGTTCAGTTTGCCCCAAAAATCGTAACAACTGTGACACAGATTTTAAACAATATGACCCCAGGTTATCCTGAGCAAGTGCTGGTATGTTTAATCTGCCACCTATAAATACATAAAATGCAGTGAGTTGGTGATGATAGTGGTGATTTTGCAAGTGACTTGCAGCATATTAATAGGTTGTTTCAAAGGCAAATCATTTTGACCCTGAGCTCTCCATGCAATTCTACATCATTCTCTCCCCATTTTCGCTTTTGTGCTAGACTCCCATCAACAACTCTTGCTATTGTACCTATTTTGCAGTCAGACAAAATTTGGGCTTGTGCTTGAATGACACTGAACTGACTTTAAGACTCCTAGTAAGCATAAACCATGCTGCCTACTCAAGCGGATTCAAAGGCAATACAGCTAAGTTCTCATGCCTCCTCCATATCAAATTTGTCGTGCTACGCAATACGATAGCATGAAGGTTTGAAGAGAACGATCAGGGAAACAGAACTGGGTATTGCTGGTTATTCCAGTGGTGAAGAGAATTGGTGCTGGAATGAAATGCTTTTTTGATGCAATCCCTTTGTGTTGTTTAGAGAGGACTTTTTTTTTGGGGGGGGGCGGGGGGGAAGGAGTACAGAAGTAGGGAGTTATAAATGGCAATATGTAACAAGCTCTGTTCCTCTGAACAGTAGAAGCATCAATCAAAAAAAGCACCGTCTTTGTTCCCATTTTTCGAGCCCCTTGCTGCCACTGCAAGCCCCTAAGAGCTCTTTCTCATGGCCAGTCACACCAGTCTTGTTTCTACCACGTGTGTTGTCTTCTTGCTCTTTACTTGCATCTGTTTGAGGAGGGGGAAGGTGTTCAAGGGGAAGGCTCAAGCACATCACTCTACACCATGCGTAGAAACTGCAGTTTTGGTTATCTAAACAACTGAACTCAGCCATTTAATTTATCTGAAATACAGGGCAGCTCAGAATTGTTATTAGTATGCAGACTGTATGCAAATCCCTGCTTGTAATATTTATTACCTAGCAGTAATATTTCTTGGCAGTTCTTAATGACACCAGTTAAGTTAATGATGACTGGAGATGATCCATTTGTAGATTATAAATATTTCTTTTAAGGATAAGAACTTAAAAACACTCTGCTGTCAGGTTCAAATACTTAGTACCAGTTATTCAACAGAAAGTAAACCGAGATAAAAAAAAAATCTACCTCCTGCACTTACTTTTTGCCATATGAGAAGCCTTCAAACAAAGCTCACTTTACATATTTTTAATGAGTTGTTGAATTTGAATAGGAAATATATTTCCTATTCATTAAGAGACAAATCATTGTCACTGTTTTGCATCTTCAGGCAGAACAATCTGCCGAACTTTTTTTAAAAAATAAGCATTTCTCACAATAGGATTTCAGCAGTAACAGAAACAGAGCATTGGTTTATGATACATCAGTTTAGTTTCTGAATGAATATGTGGTGCAGTGGAGCCTCAAGTATTTTCTCCAGACAAGGAACAGTAATCCTGCTGTGATAGAAGTAAGGCAGTGCTAAACCCACAGCTGCAGAAACCTGGTTAAAAATCTAAAGGAAAGTTAATGCAGTTGTAGCCTTTGGTATATTTCACTTGCATTAAAAACTGATAAAAAAATGAGAGCAAAGGAAACTTAGTCACTCAGCATTTTAATGCGTACCCTGGCCTTTGAACTGGAAAAATAAAACATAAGCCACGACGGAAAGCAAGGACATCAGAAACACCCCTCTGGGCTGGACCAAGGCTTCTCCCAACCCACTTTTCCATATGACAGTTGTAAGAACAAATAAGCAGAGATGTCAAGGGCCTGCAAGGGGACAGGACTGCAGAAGGCGGTCAGGCTGGTGTCCTCTCACTTAAGAGGGGCCTCCAGTCACCATTATCAGGCCTTTCACTTGCACCAGCTGTGCCCCAGCATGGGAGCCCTTATTGCAAGGTTAACCCCTGTGCTCATCGGGGCAAAAATTGACCACTGGGCCAACCAAGAACATAGAAGAATGTTTCTGAACTGTACAAAATATTATGAAGACCTTCATGAACTAAGGGAAGTTGTGCAGGGGATGCTTAGCACAGGCTTGAAATCTGCAAACTTCTGTTCCACCATGCCTTTTTTCCCCCTTTTTCCTCCCTTTCTAATGTAGGAGCCCCTTACTTATCAACCTCCTCCTGCTCCAGTTTCACTATCCAGAAAACAGCTAGATCCTTCTTCATCATGCAAGTTGGTCAAGTGCTTTAAAGCCCTCCAAAGAGCTCTGCCATACACAGATCTGCATTCGCTGCGGTGGGACTCAGCCTGCTCGGTGTCTCGCTATCCCGATTTCGGCTTGCAGGCCAGACTCCTTCCCAGCAATCGCAGGAATAGCTCTGCCGAAGTTAGCGCATCTGTGCCTGTTTATGTCAGCGCTAAATTTAGCCGCCACGCTCATCACTGCACGGCTCCAATAGCGTTACCGACAGAACAGACCCTCCAAGCACAGTTAAGTGCACAGAGCAGTAACCACCAGTGGAAGCCATTGCAAACCAGCATATTTTAGCACACAGGAACAGCATGACCCTCATCCCCTCATGCCTGCGTCCGCAGGCGGGCATTGGGGCCGCTTTTCCCTGCTCATCTCCGCACAGGAGCAGGGCCCAGCTCCGGCAACCGCACTGGGCTGCAGCCCTCAGGCGCAGGGGTGCAACAGCAGCTCTACAAGGGGCACGACAGCCTCCGCGGAGGAGCTGCCGCGCGTCTCCGCACACGCTCGGGGCCGGGCGGCCTAGCAAACATGGCGGCGCCACCTCAGCACGGCCGGGCCCTTCCCGCCGCAGGGCCGAAGCCCGCGCGCCCTTCGCCAACATGGCCCCCGCCCCGCGCAGTTACCGCCTGGGCGCTCGGGGTGACGTCATCCCGCGGCGCCATCCCGCGTTGCCATGGGAACCGGGGGCTGCGGCAGCCCCGTTGGGGTCGCTGCCGCCGCCATGTTCGCGGACGGGCCGGCGGGCAGCGCCGACGTGGGGTCGCTGTGGAGACGCGCCCGGGACACGCGCTGCGAAGCGGTGAGAGGCCCCCGCGCTCGCCCCGCTGCTCTTATAGCGCGGCTTCCTCCCCAGCCCCCGCGGCGGGCCCGGCCCGGGACCTCCCCGCGCCGCGGCCCCCGCCGCTCTGCGGGTACCTTCAGTGCAGCCCCTTCCTGCAGCCGTGACAAACCCACGCGCAGCCCCTGCCGTGGCCGTGCCCCGTTGTCGCTCCTGGATACTCGCTGCGTTTCTCTTTCACTCCCCCCAGCCCAACTGCCGAGGTCTCTGTGCCTCCAGCCTGGCCGCATGAAGGCCACAAGTACTAACTAGCACCCAGGCAGTTACACTCGCCTGGCCGCGAGCCTGAGATGCCCAAATATGCTCAAACATCTCTGCCAAGTGACAAAATAGCATCTTGGGCACCGCTTTCTTTCCGTTGGGATTATAGAGCCCCTGTCTCCTCTTCCTAGAAAAGCTGCCAGACGGGGCCCATTGCGACAGCAGAAGCGGCGGCGCAGACGGGCACGAAGCGGGAGGCCGGCGTGCAGACGGAGCTGGGCGCAGGTGCTGCCCGGGACTCCCTGCAAGAGGGGCCCGCGGACGCCGCTCGCCTGCTGGCCTTCCTGCAGAGAGTGGAGGACACTGTTATCAAGGAGCTCAGTAAGAACTGCAGGAGCCATGCCTTCGATGGCTTCGAAGTGAACTGGACAGATCAGAATGACACAGTAAGTCAACAGAACTCAGGTCTGTGTTGTCACCTTGCAGAGCTGGTTGCAGTGGCTCTAACATGTTGTGTTTCTTACCACTGGGATTGATCTTGCCAGATTTTAATAGTTAGAAATTACTAGTCTTTTTTTTTTTTCCTCCATCCTTTTCCTTTGCTTGCAGTGTCACCTTGCCTGCTAAAACTGCTCTTGCCATCAGTGAGCAGCAGCCTGGTGGGCAGGAAGCCTCCCCTGGGTACAGTCTTACTACAGGTTCAGCAGCCCCTTCCAGGTGTGCCAGACTCATGGTTGTCTAGGAACAGTTGAAGTCAGTGATTTGGCAACTCCTCCTACTTGGATTATATTTGTTTGTAGCTTAGTGTTGAAGAGTGGAGGCGATTGGTTTCTGTCTGTACATGTTGGTGCAGTCATTTTCAAACCATTGCTTATTAAGCTCAGCCAGTGCAACAGGCTGCCCTAAGTCCCTGCAGCCTGGCCTGTGTTGCTACCCCCAAAATATGCAGTCTGTGAGTGGCAATAGTGGAAGGATGGCTGCTCTGGTAGGGTCATGTGGAGTTGATGTCTCCCTTTAGGAACTGAGCTTCTTTTTCACTTGTATATCTATATGCTTCTTAGGCTTCTGACCCCAAGATCATACGCAGGAGCCAAAGAGATCACCTCTCCCTGTGCCCAGAGAGATTCAGTGCGGGGATTTGATCTCTCCTAGGTGTTGTGCTTGCACACGTTGTCATACCCAGAAGCTCAGCATCGAAAGCTGCAGGTCACAGGTGTCTCGTGGAACGCGACGGGGGCCGTCGTTGCGTGCTCGTACGGCCGGTGAGTATCTGAGGGGGTTGAGCGCAACTGAGGGTCGCTGAAAATGTGACATTTTCAGGCTGACCTACATTTTACATATGTTCACTTTGTCTCCAGCAGTAAACCAGATACAGACACACCTTATTCATGATGAAAAAAACCTAATCCCTAGTCAAAAAAACCCAAGTCTCAGGGCAACTTTAAATTTCGATTATTATTATTTAGAAAATGGATACGTACATGCAACACTGATTGGTTTCTGGATAGATTCTGCTTGGAAATAAAATATAAACAGCAGATGCACTTGCAAATATACATGGGTGAGGTTTAGAAGTACGTGCTTATCTTCTTTGAAGATCTTACTGTTTTAATGTGGTCTCTTAGCACGTTAGATGCACCTGGCATCTTTTCACACATGCACCTAATGCCATGGACATGTGCTAACAATTAGTTAAGAAGAGCTAGGCCGGCCCTAAAATAAGGGTTGGACAAAGCATTTACCCAATGCAAAAGGTATGTGTCTTTACCTGTGTTTCTTCTCTGTGCCTTCCACTGCCCTTACTCTTCTTTTCTTCTGCTACTGTTTTCTTAGACTAAAAGTCCTGCAAAAAGAGCATCTGTGAGTAAAGGTGTAGGGAAGAATAAAACAAGAGAAACACGTGTGTTTCTTGTCCCTTCTGCTCTCCTAACCTACAGGTATTTTCAGATTATAATGCGTCTCTTAGGAGACTCCCCTTTGATGAGCAGGGGTGCAATCTCTGAACATGTGGCTGCTTTTGGAATCTGCAAAGTCCCTTGGTGGGGAGTTTCACAAATCGGCTATTCCCTGCATGAGGAACTGCTCTTTTTATTTGTTATCTCAAGCACTACCTCAGTACAAGAATTAGGAGCAATAGGTAAAGGCAGTAGAGGTTAGGCTCAAAAGGGCTGCTTTTGTCCTGGCCACTTGCTGGTCTGTAGATCTCCTTCCCATCATTTTCTTGCCACAACACGAGTGTCAGTGTGGTGCTAATGACAGAGTACACGGAGGTCCTGCACGTAGGCCCTTGGCACTAGCGCCCTTGCTTGTCTGAACATCTTTTCAGATGCTCTAGCTCAAAGTACCTTTGTTTGGGAAACCTTTAGCTTTAGAAAATGGGAAGCACCACAGGCATTCACTGGGATCTAGAGAGTAAATGTGCAAGTGTCTTGTCACTTCTGCTCGGGGCAGATGGCTGGTAGTAGTCATTATTTTGGATGTGTTCTGTCTCTTGTCAAAAGAAGGTTACATTTTGATAACGCATGAATGGAACAGCTATGAATACCAAAGAAAGCAGAGTGGCAGATGCCTTTTAGAATCTCCAAATGAAAAGATTCATGAGAGCCACTTATTTGTGACAAACAAGTATTGAAATTTGTAGCGCTGGAGTGCAGAGCACGTTCATGTGCAGTAACCACCCTCAGCTGGTGGCTGGGAAGGAAGTTCCATGTTCCTGTGCAGGCATCCAGGCTTCAGCTCATGCTGCTTAGCTCGGGCCACGAGACTTGGTAAGTCCTTCTCAGCCCTGATCAGGCCTCCAGGGAAGACATCTCCTCTCTGCGTGTGTTCAGATCCTGCTCTGAGAGCGCTCTGGTCTCTTTGGATTTTGATTCTCAAATATTCATAGCAACTTTCTGTAATGTGCCTCTTACATCATTCCCATTACTTGAACAGTTACTAGGTCCTGGAACAGTGAATCACGGCTGAGATTTGCTTGCAGGCACTTAGCCCTGTATGTGCACTGACGTGGACTGTAGCTGCACTAGTGTGAAAAGCAAGTTTAATCACCTCAACTTCTCTTGACCTCAGTTTTCTTTTTGTCTGCAAAATAGCCCAGGCTTCACTGCTGAATGGAACATAGCAGAGCCCCTGGCAGTAACCCACGAGATGAGCTGTAGCCTTCTCTCCTGCAGGTTGGATGATGGGGACTGGAGCACAGAAAAATCCTATGTTTGTACGTGGAACCTGGACAGAAGAGGATTGAACCCACAACGCCCTGACCTGGTGGTGGATGTTCCCAGCTCGGTTATGTGCCTGGCTTTCCATCCCTCCCAGCCTTCGCTGGTTGCTGGTGGGTTGCCTTTGCCTTAGCTCTTATTTGAAATGTTCCTGTATTTCCTGTAACTTGCATCTTTCAGCTCAACATAAAATTTCTTGGAAAAAATAAGGGTAGTGTAGCGCCTTGCTCAATGGAACCAATGCTCCCTAGTGAGCCTAAATGCATCACTGGTCGTTGTCTCTGGACCCTGGGACATTCCTTTCAGTGATGTCTGCCTTGCTATCACCTCCTCGCAGAGAGATGCCAAAGGCCAGTGCAGCTCTGGTTGTGAGCAGGAAGAACGAACTCCCTCAGTAGCCGTGTGCTGTCTCACAGCAGAGCTGCCCGTGCCCCTGTGCGGGTGCCAGGCCCCTGCCCCTTTCCACATTTATTTATGTTCCTGCACCCTCCGTTCAGGACTGCTCCTCCCAGGACTCTGGTCATGCTCATGCACAAGCCTAAGCAGCAGGAACCATCATTCACAGTTGCTGCCCTTTGCATAATTCATGTTACGCACTGCTAGAGCTTATATTTTATTGGCACTTTCATCCTTTTCAGGTGGCCTTTTCAGTGGAGAAGTGGTGGTGTGGGACACCAGCAGAACAGGAGACCCCCTGATCTGGAGGACAGGCATGACAGACGATACACACACGGATCCAGTCTATCAGGTAACAGACTGTCCGCAGCACAGCACTGGGGAAGGAGAGAGCTGCCCTTGCTGCTTCATTCCTTCAGTTCTTGCACAAATTACTGATGCTTCCTCTGAAGCTCTCAGGTGGGCTGCTGTAGTTCAGCAGTTTTGGTCTCTCTTGATTGGCTCCATTGGCTATTTTTTTCCCCAGGTCTAAAGGGACTGCTATGACACTGAACAAGTATTTTATGAATTACACACTTTACCTGTAAAAATAACTTCTTGGTGTTCAGGATAAATGAGGAATGGGCTCATTTCCATGCTGTAATTGTTCAGTGGTGCAGAGAAATCAACACTATTTGCAGTCTTTTAAACATATAGGTAGCAAATAAGGACTGATCCTTAGTAGGAACTTAAGCTACACAAAAGGTCACTGTTTGTTCTTGCAGTCTGACTTCACTGGTAGTTTGTCTGAGGCTTCAGAGCTCCTGACAGACCTGAGAGAATTGCTGATTCTCTTCTGCAGGCTAAAATTATATTCCCATTTTTCAGGAGCATTTGTTACTTCCAGGTCTGCTCTCCTACTGCAGACTGCTGGCTTCAGTTCTACCTGTCCTAGGATCTTAGGGTCGAGGTAGTTTGCTTAGAACTTGAAGGTCAAAATTTGCCAATGATTAGTCTGAATTAAGGGGTTTATTAAAAAAAAAAAAAAAAAGGCAGTGCTTTTTGACCCTCTTGGGGACTAAGGTATTCAGGCGCCTCATAGAAGCTGGTCTGATACCAAGATTAGTGGCCAGCCCCTGGTCTTGCAGGGACAGCGGGGGTGGGTTGCTGAGTGCGCAGGGCAGTTCCGACAGCCCCTCTCCTCCCGAACCCGCTGTGTTTGGAGCAGGTTAACTGGTTACCAGCCGGGAAGCACAGGAACCACTTTCAGCTCTTGAGCGCGTCCACAGATGGAAAGATCCTGGTGTGGCAAGAGGAGCGCGACGGCCGGCTGGTCTTGGCTGAAGGATTCGCCCTGGTGGCTCAGCAGATCCCTCGCAGCATTCAGCTCAAGAAGGTGAGCTCAGCCCTTCAAAGAGGGCCGATTTGACAAAAAAAACCCCACATCGTAACCCTAGTTTCCAGCGGCAGAGTATGCCTTTCGCATGAGAAGAGCGATGTAAAGTCCTTCCCACCAGCCACGCTGACCCTTGATCAAGCCCCATGTCCCTTGTACTGAAACCACCTCTAGAAAAGGTGGGGACAGCTGCTTTTAGGAGCTGCTAGGATGGAAAACTTGCTTGTAATATTAATGCACGCAACTCCCCTTGCTGGAGGATGCCGCAGGGGCTGAAGGCTGAGCAGTGCTGCACGTGTCACAGCTAGTGTGAGCTGTGCAGTAAAAGCTGCTTGGGACCCGGCCAGTCTGGTGCCAAGCCTGGGACTGCCTGGGTGCTCCACTGCAGACCGCAGCTTTGGGTGTTTTTCTCGTAGCTCGTGTGGGGAGAGACGGCCGTGGGCGTCACGTCGCTCTCTTTTTCGCACTTTGATCCATGCGTGTTCGTTGTCGGCGTGGAAGGCGGCTTTGCCCTGCAGTGCTCCACGGCAGCCAGGACTGAGGCTCTGCAGCGACCAGGCCGCTCCCTGCCCCTCAGGGCCCCGGCAGAACTCGCCTTCTCCCCGCACGGTGGCCCCCTCTACTCCGTGAGCTGCTCGCCCTTCCACAGGCAAGTGCTGGGAAAGCACCCGGGTAGCGCGCGCTGCAGCCCAAGTCACCGGATGGCTCTAAACACCCCCTTCTCAAGTGACCCGGGGGCACAAGCTCCAAAAAAAGGGTCTCCTGGCTTCCCGGATTTGACAAAGTACCTTCCTATGGCAGCAGAAATGGTTATTTGGCTGGTGAAGCTGCGCCCCTATCTGTGCCACAAGGGCCCAGCACCCAGGTAACATCAGATACTGTCTCCACTCAGGCCCATGTAGACCATAGCACTTTCCTTTAAGATCCTTCAAGTTATGTTAATGCCAAAGAGCAATTTCAAGTAAAGGGAAGGTGCTGAAGAACAGCAGATTATTTCATCAGCATAGAAGTGATGTGCCCTTCACAGGCCTTACTCACAGCCGCCCAAGTTGGAAGTCTCTAGCTGCAGTTTACCCAGCACCCACATTTGATTTGCCTCAGACAGGCACAGCCAACAAGGGCTCGCTCTAGATCAGCAGCTCCCAGGCATCTCTGGCCCACAAACCATCAATACCCAGCAGACAACAGGAGCCCTCATTAAACTTAATTGAAAGCACCAACAAAGCTCTGCTTCTGCAGAGCAGCTGCAGGCCAGGGCCCAGAGCAGAGCTTGGGAATCGCTAAGACACACCTAAAAAACAGTAACATGGGCCTAGACCCTCCTTCTAGAGTGTTTTACTTTATACTACAGCCTATGAAATGCTTATGTTTTCCAGGAATCTCTTTCTGAGCTGTGGGACTGATGGACACGTTCACTTACATTCCCTGCTGCAGGCGCAGCCCCTCATTTCTGTTCAGTTATCAAAAAAATACCTCTTCTGTGTACGCTGGTCTCCAGTGCGACCACTGGTCTTCGCAGCAGCTTCTGGGGAAGGCAAGTAGCTGTAAGGAACCTGGTCTTAGAGAGAAGGTTAAAGTTTTGGGCTGTTTTTTAATTAATACAAGTCAATTACTCTGATTAGCATTTCCCCTGAGAACAGTCACCATTGTTGGTACCACACCCTGAGCACGCTGGGGTCACTCCCAGCTCCCCAGGACTTCGGCAGCAGTTACGGCTGTTTTCATCACACCATTATTGCTGTGGCCAGAACAGTTCCCTGGCAGGTGTGTGATGTAGCATGGCAAGATTACTGTAGCTAATTCTTAGTAGTAAAAAAAAAAATGCCAAAAACAAGAAAGCTGGAACTGTTTTAAACATGACCTCAGGAAACTGCCCCAACTATATTTGGGTTAAGGGGTGGATATTTCAGAGCTGAAACGAGCCTGCCAAAGCCCTGCCAGTGGAAGGAGAAGTCTGTGCTGTCTTGGCACGATGGCAAGTGTCAGTCTAGACAGAGAGAAGGGGCAACAGCTACAGGTGCCACACTAAGGATTTTCTAAGGTGCGGTTCTTCAATACAAAAGGTGTTACAGCAGGAGGTGTGACACGTATTTGTTTTAAAGGAGAGGTGCAGCTGTTTGACTTGGAGAAGAGTACCCAGAAAGCTGCCGTTTCCATAAAGCAGACCCCAGGCGAGAGCCCTGTCTACTGTTTGGAATTCAACCTCCGGCAGCCTCAGC
The DNA here is from genome assembly GCF_059628265.1 of Tinamus guttatus. NCBI lineage: Eukaryota > Metazoa > Chordata > Aves > Tinamiformes > Tinamidae > Tinamus > Tinamus guttatus. The sequence continues at coordinate 217,952 of NW_028288760.1, read as the reverse complement.
TCTTGGCAGCAGGAGACGCCACCGGTGCCGTCCAAGTCTGGCAGCTCAGTTCTGACTTCACGGAGCAGGGACCCAGGGAAATGAAGCACCTGGAGCAGCTGGCAAGCGAGGTCACCGACTGAAAGAGCAACGTAACCGGGTGCTGGAAGCCTCTTCCAACTCTGACTCCAGAAAAAGCTGCCCGTTTACCTCATCCATAGAGTCCAACTGCAAAACACACCTATTTTTGACAGCAGGCGTTTCATTCAAATAACAGTTGAATTTGTATTTAGCTATTAAACACAAGATGATGTATTTGGACCAATAACTTTTATTGAAGCACACTGCAATATGTTCATTTTCCCTAGGAGAGTTTAAGCTAAGCTGTTTAGGTTACATCATAAAGTAACATTGATTATTGTAGAGCACAAAGAGAGACGCATGCAGAGCTATAGTCGGCAAACGTAAGCGTGTTCTTTGCATCTTTTGGAACTAGTGTTTTGTATCAATTCACAAAAAGTGAACGTGTAAATTCTATGTAGTCGAAGGAGGAAGGAAGTTCTCTGCCCTTGCCGTCCATGTAGGGCTTCATGTGAGAAATGCAGTAATCGGCTTGTTCCCGGGTCAGGTTCTGAAAGACAAAGACAGCGCCGAGGTGGAGACAGGCGCTTTGTGGCTGCAGCTGGAGCATTTTCAAACAGCCCTCCCTTTCCTGGAGGCACCTGGGAGCAGAAGCTGCAGCACCAGAGCTAGGGCTGGCAAAGAACCCTTCTGGCTGCTGGTCTGTGCTGTTAGTTAAAGGCTGGAAGGGCTGACCCGAGTCTTCCCACCAAGGAGAAGACAGAACAGGTAACGCACATGAGGAAGGAGAACCACCTCTTTATTTCTCTGCCAGCCAGTGGGATTCAGACAGGAAAAACTTGCTGTCTTGGCAGGGAAAGGAGAGGGAGGAGGTGTTCATCCTGTCCAAGCTTAGGTACCTAAATTCCTCCTCTGAATCACTGTTTGGAGAAAGGGATTCATCTAGTCTCCCAAACAGAGGAAAGTAAAAGTTTCTGAGGACAGAGGCTGTGAACACACTCCCTTCCCAGGCCTCTGAGTAGTCTTTTTTAAAAAACAAACAAACAAACCCCACTTTAACCCGAATAGTTATCTGTCAGTTGAAGCTTTTCCTCTCCTAGAGGCACGCGGCAGCTGGGTGCAGCCTCCACCATCACTTCTGCCCTGGTTGCAGGAGACACCTCTGCACATTCAGAGCCGACAGCCACAGTGACCCGACCCTCCCAGCACCAGACAAGGGCTGGTCTTTGCGAGCAGAACTTGTGACCAGAGAGCAGCCACTTGGATACTCACTTGGTAGAGTTCCTCCTTGGTCACATAGGGCTTCCCCTCTGAGCTGAGGGCTCGGAAAGCGCTCTCGATCTCCTCGCTGGATTTCACATTCTCAGTTTCCCTGCTGATCATGAATGCCATGTACTCCTGCAGCGAGACGTGTCCATCCCTGCCGGTGAAACAAAGGGCACGTGAGTGCTGCCACCCAGTAATACCCAGCAGAAAACATTCCAGACCTAACCTTCTGGGAGCAGATTTAGCTGTGCTGGGAGCAGTGCAAAGTCTAACAGAGGAGACTTATCATCAGCTCCGTTTCCTAGAATAAATTTCACAAATGTCGGTCTTGCATTCAGAGACCCTTTACATCAATTGGTAGGAAAACAACCACAGCAGTAACAAGCTGCCCAAAACACAGATGATACCGATACAAACATTCTGCAACAGAAAAATAAAACCTCCCCACCCACGTACCGGTTAGGATCTACGGTGTCAAGAATAGACTCGAACTCCGGATCCGGCTCTCCTTCCTCAACCATAGGAAGGTCGTATCCAAGAGAGCGCAAGCAAGACTTAAACTCCTGGTGATTAAGGCGTCCAGATTTATCCTTGTCAAAGTGCCTAAAAACAAAAACTTGTGTTTTAAGTGTCAAATCTTTGTAGTAACTGACTGAAAGCTACGTAGAGGGCTGAAAACTGGAACAGATGATAACTCCTGTTCTTACACGTGTAAGACACAAGTTCTTTACGTTGCTTAATGAGCAGCGAAACCCAGCTGTATCCCCCAGCTGAGATACCTGGACACAGATGGTTCCTGCACCCCTGGGCCCACAACCGAGCACGCCCAGCGGAGCCTCCGGGGCGGCTGTACCAGCCAGCAGCAAGGGCAGCTGGAGGCTCCAGAGATCAGAGCAGCTCAGCACAAACGTGAGCCGACAGAAAAGGAGCCGCAAAGGGATCAGTCAGATAATCCTAGCTGTGAATCGAGCCATCCGTGTGCCAGAGGTATCTCAAGCCTGCCCTGGCTTTCCCTGCGACTCACTTGAACATCATGCTGAACTCCTTCAGGGCCTCCTCGGTGACTCCAGTTGTGTTTCTGAAAGGGAAGAAGCAAAACTAGTGAGCGGGTCCTAACCCCAGACCAGCACCGGTGTCGATCTGCCCCAAGCCAGACATCTGCATCACAAGGGGAGAACCACTGGTCGGACAGCACGCTGCATCATCAACCACAGCTCAGCGCAAGCACCAGTTTTCCATGATCTCCTAACTGCTGATCGCCAACACAACCACTCCCCAAGCTCCCAAGGGCGCCCCTCCAAGGGGGCCGGGAGATGCCCTCTACACTTCCCGGTCTAGTCAGCCCACAGCAGATGCACCAGCACAGACCGCGCGGAGCTTTGACTTCTAGACGAACGTGCGCGTCATCCGTCCCCCCGCGCCTGCGCTGGACACGCTTCACACCACGCAGCGGGAAGGCAGTACCGGGCTTGGATCTGCTGCTCCAGGTTGTGCTGCATCCGCATTCCCAGCTGGTCCAGCTGGTCCCACTGCTGCGCCAGCCCCACGGTGCTGTGCTCCGTGTATTTGTTGTCCAGGATAAGTGCCTCTTCCATGGCTGCTCCAAGGTCCTCGATCTTCTTCAGCTGGCTCCTCATCGCTCGAATCTCCTGGTGCTTGCGCTGTTTATTAGGAGAGCAACAGGATGTTATCAAGGAATAACATCCTTGATGGGCTGAGCAGAAACAGCCTGTGCACTCTGTTTTATTACACTATTCCTTTTGTCTGCTGGAATTACAAATTTACACATATTTACTGGGATCTGGAAAACAATACTCAACATATAATCTTCATTGTGTTATTGGAAACCAACAGGATCTGTGTTCTTGAGGAAAAATACATTCTATTAGGAAAAAAACTCAAAATACTGTATCCTTCCTGCTCTACGCCGTCATTTAGAAAGTAAGAAGAAAAACTATGTTAGAGTGCTACTTAATGGCTTGAGATACAAGTAGACATCTGATATGTGAACAGATAATCCCAGTGGTATTCAAAACCATATCATTTCAGAATTTTACCATATAGTTACATATACTTCCTTCCTCCCTGCATGGTCCCCGGTAGCTCTTGGGAAAAGCATTTAACCCCAGGTGAGCACTGCTTACCTTAGTAGCTTCCAGCTGCGATTCCAGCGTTCCCGACTCCTCCACCATACAGGACCTAAACACAGAGCCACAGTGAGAACGAGCTCTTCTGCTGCCCAAAACAGCACGTGGGGCTCGAAATTAACAGTCCTTCTCACTGCAGTACGTTTCTCCTGTACATATGTTAATGCTGGTTTTGTGTTTTGATTCTGACTCATCCTAAGTAAGGCAGATGTACGTACATCTTTAGGCCTCATTGCTCTACAGAGTTAATTTCTAGCCCCGTTTGAAAGGCAACACGATCAGTAGCCACACTTCATGCCAAATCCAAAGCACCTACTGCATCAGACCCAACAAAATTAGGAACTTGGTGTAGTCCTGCCCCACTCCACTGTGCTCAACACACACACGCACACACAAACTACAGGTGATTCACTGGAGCTGTATTTGCTGGTGGGATACAAGAGCTCTAAAAGAGAGGGGAAATAGGGGAAAAAGATTTCTTGAAAACTACTAGTTTGGTTCAGATGTGATCCTAATACGGCATAATCACTACAGGACGCTGGAGACCCGCACTACACTGCTGGGCAGTGGATATTCCTTGTTTTTCCCTCCCCGTCTCTCCTGTCCTGCGCTCAGAGACGCTGAGGCAGCGGCCCTGACCCCATGTGGGTCTACGTGGGCACAGCGGCCCCAACGCGAGTGGGTAAAAATCACCATGGTCACAGCCGCCAAAATGCACCTTGAGGGACTCCTTGCGGAAGGCCTCTGGATGCTGACTCTATGCTCTTGGATCCTAAGCAATGCTCAGCAGCAGCTTTGTAAGAACCTCCGTGCTTGATTATGGTGAGAGCTGATACTAAATGCCCTGTGCACGGGCATCAAGTGTGGGCGCTGCAGAGACGGGCTGTGCTGCTGCTTTGTGACCCTTGGGGACTCAAACCCCTGTCACTAAACCCAGGTTCTCATCCCCACCAAAACCTTTCATCCTCCTCCTAAAGGCTCCTGTGCTTCTTGAGAGAGGTTTCAAGTGCTGAATCACTCTGTAGCAATGAAAATGCATCAAACACTTGGGTGTTTCTCAGCCCCAGGGTTAAGGCTCAGGCGCAGTTTAAGCAGCCGAAACGCAGCCCCGCGGCCCTGAGCAGGAGGCTGGGAGCCAGCCACGGAGGGGGACACAAACCTCCAAGCATCTCTAAGCAGTGAGAGTTAGTCGGAAGGAAAGCGAGCCTCAGAATTAAGAGTGCATTTGAAAAACCAAAAGTGAGGTAAGAAAATACAAGGAAAAAAAACCTTCCAGATAGATCATCCCCAACTTCATACTGATAGACACGAATGACACGACGATACGCTATGCTAGTCAAAGGAAAGAAAGCAGGTAAATTCCAAAAAGGAAGAAGGAAGGGCAGAGGAAAGCACATGCCCAAACACAGCCACAGCAACGGAGCCGCACTCCAAGCGAGCACCGCCTCGTGGCAAACAAGCAACCGCTTAACGGAGAAAAAAATACCCAAGCGCTGGGCGCACAAGTAACTGTTTTCACGTGAGTTACGAGAAAGGGAGAGTCGCTAGAAGGACCCAGGCCCTGCGGTTACCTCAGTGAGCGGTTCGTTAGAGGCGGCTCTGCCCTCCCCCAGAGGAGCTTCCCGCCGGCGACGCCAGGCGGCACCCGGGGCTGCGGCGTGAGGCGGCCGCGGGACAACCCCGCGCGTCTGGAAGCTTCTCCGAAGCGCTGCCTCCCCCCGGCCCGAGGCTAAGCCCAGCCAATGCCTCTTAGGGCTAAATCTGCATTTTTAATCCATTCACACAGAATTAAGGGCAAACTGCCTCGCGTATCAGTGGCCTTCTGGTAATTTGCTCAACAAAAGCGCTTGGCACACTGATCTTGAACCCTGACCCCCCCCATCTTGCAGTAAATGGCTCCTTTCTTTAAGCTCATTCTTGGACACCAGAACTAATCCACGACACTGCTTGACAAAAGAGCAGAGAATTCAGCACCCGTTCCAGGAAAATCTGCTTGGTTCCATTAAAGCGCACAACAAAAATGGGGCAAATTATTTTTATCTGGCAGAAACAGCAGGACAGAAGACACTGTGATCATTACGGAGCACATCAGAAGCACAATTATCTGCAAAGAATTCCACCCTTTCATCAGGAAAAGCCTCACTTTATGGGAAAGGCCCCTTCTTCCACACCAGCACAGGGTAACATACAAACCTCGGCACCAGCCTCACAGTGTTTGTTAATATTTTATATTACAGCTTGGTACAAAGCTTTCTGTGTGGCTGATTTTTAGAACAAATTTAACCAGATAAACCCTTCTCAGAGGGTTTGGCAGTCAGAAGCTATTTCAGACTTTATTCTTTCTGCTTTCTGACCAATAATCAACTTGCATCTTTGTCAGGAATTAGTCCTGCTGCCCAAATGAACGATTTTGTATTTCTTGGAAGTGCAGGCATCAGCCTGTAGGACCATATTGGGAGGTTTTGTCGGCTGCCATCAAGGTGTAATTTCTTTTTGTGAAGTGAACTCCTATTGGGGAACACAGTTATGCAGCAAGTTAAAAAAGGGCCAGTTAATATTTGCATCCTACAAAGTTTTAAGACATGTCATTTAAGTAAAATTCTTCATAGGATTCTTTCCTCCCCATCGCAAAAGGCAGTCAATAACTTTGGAGTTTTCTGGATTCTGAGAACAGATATAATGGATAGGTTTGTTTCACTAAGCAAATCTATGCATGCTGGAAAATTAGTAATGTCAGCCGTTTCCCAAAGGCAAGGGAGTGCAAATTATATTACATTCTTCCATATCTCATCAGATTAAAAGCATTTTCTTGTGCAAAGCCCCAGGGAAAAGAAGAATTAAAGTAAGGATTTCCGTGAGTGGAAACCCATTAATGCTTTTTTTTTTTTTTTTTTTTTCCTACTTCTGACTGGGAAATAACAACGTTCCTATAGGTTTCTATTTATTGAATCTACTCCAGAATCTTGTTTCATGTCTATGCACCTCAGCTATGGGTTGCTCTTTGCAAATAAAAGGGGGTTCAGTGCTTTCAAAAGCAATGCAATGACAGAAGAAAACAGACAGAGCAGAAGACAATCACCACATTTTTAAAGATATAAAATTCAATACTAACCCATCTAGCAGGTAAGTCCTGTAGAATGTGAAGATCCAAACATCAGGCAGCAGGACAAAGACAAGACAGTGAGAGAGGGACAGAGATTTGGATGGGAAGCAAACATCAACAGTTAGAAATCATATTTATATTTCAGCATTTCATGAAAGCACACAGAACTGTTTGTAAACACAGAGACAGAGAATCACAGGATTACATGAAAACTGAACTCACCTCCTTGTAATCACAACGCATGTGTATCTGTTAAATCTTTACTGCCTCTCCCCAGATAAGGACATTATTAGACAATAACCTGGATAAGCATTTTTTAAGCTTTTTTTTTCCTCCTCTATTGAAGCTGTAGTGAGATTTTTAATGTAATAATCAATACAGGAGGAACATTAACAGAGGTATCACAGGCACTTTACAGTCTGCTTCTAGGTATTTGTTTTTTTTCCCCGATTGTACTGCAGACTAGCTCAGGAATAACTGGAGCCAAGAGCCAAGTTCTGGATACCTGGAATCACTGCAGGAAAATGAATTCAGAAGCAAAAACATGTTTATAGTCTTGTGTTTCAGGGGTTTCCTCTATCCACTCCTCTCTCAAATGCTAACTGCAGGAAAGGGACAAGTGCTCAGTAGCTCTGTTTTTCAGCAGGAGACACTTACAATGTAGATTGACCTTAGAGAAGTGAAAGTAGGATGGATACAAATATTATCTGAGAAATTCTCTAGGGGCCGCTCCTCACGAGACAACCTATACCTCGTTTCCTGAATCCACTGATGGAAAGCATTAGCATGCTGAGCAAACTCTTGGCGCAGTTTGTCATTTTCTTCCTGCCTTCGCTGTTCCTTCTGCAGCTCCAATTCACGTTCCTGAGAAACAAACAAAAGTACTCTCAAACAGAGAATTAATGCCATTATCTTCATCCTGTGACAAAGCAAAACTAAAGAGCTGCATACCAGCACAATTCTGAAGCTCAGAGCAAGGCTGAGGACTCAGATTGTCTTTGATAGCTAGACAAAATAAAATTACAACCAGAACAATCCTACTGAAATCTTGAGAACTGGAACTCATGTAGCAGTAACATTACGGTAAAGATGTTGGACATATCTTACAATTAAGAAATTAGAGACATTTCCATTTGTATGGTTTGTCTTTGATTGTTTTCTATCCTTTAGGTGCTGAGCTCTTCTACTGATTATTTTGGAGGTAGAACTTCCAGGAAAGATTTGAAACATCGTAAGTTAACAAAATTTCTCTCTGACTAACCTTGATTATTTTCTGCAGATTCCTCCAGGTTTCCTCAAGAGCCTCCATAGTAAACCAAGTATATGGGTTTGAGGCTACACGGAAGCTCTTAATCTGGCGATCGAGCTCAGCCAGCTGGTTGAAGTCAGCTTGGGCAGAACTGAGCGAAGAACGGAAAGCATCGTGAGCTTCTCGCAGTGCTTTGATCTCCTCTAGAGAGTTACAGCGCACGGGATCTGTCAGGTCCTCTTCAGCATTCTCAAACCAGCTGTTGAAGGCAGATGCCTTCTTTGCAAAAGTCAGGAATAGATCCTCAACCTAGAAAAAAGAAAGCAATCCAGCTGTTCAGTTACACAGTAGTACAGTAATGACACGATCTGCGCTTAACAAGCAAAAACCATCATTTGCCTTTATTATTCATTTCCTGCAAATACCTCAAAGCCTATGAAATATCCCCACCTCCATGATCACTAGCTGTAAATCAGAAAGCTTTGTAAGTTTACAGCAGTGTAATTTCCACCCCCTCAGAAGCTGACAATTAGATTTCAGTATCGCAGAGGTTTGGGTGCTCACCTTTCTGAAATGCTCCTGGGCCTCCAAGAGTTTCTTTTTCCTGGCAGCAGAGTTAGCAAGCAGCTGATTCCAGCGCTTCATCAGAGACGCGTGCCGAGCCTCAATGGCCTTCGACTGGATGTGTTTGGCAGCTAGTAGCTGGTCTTTCAGTGCAGTGATGTTTGCAATTCCCTCCTGCTGGAAAGCCTGCAGCCCAGCATCAAAAGTTTCCTGTAACATGAAAAAAGAATCAACTAGTTTAGATTGGAATATATGAAAGATACAGGAATAAACACACATGAAAATAAATGCCAAATTCTTGTATATTCCAGAAGCATTCACATGTTTTTTTCCAACATTTGCAAGACTGAAGAAAACATGAGCACTAACCTGTTTTGTGAGCAGTGTCTGTACAGAGGAGAGGTCACGTCCGTAGTCATCTGTCTTCAAACTGTTCTCTTTTTCTCCTGAGAAATGAAGCAAATTACATAAAAACATCAATATTTATTCTTCCCAAATGTTCTCTCTTTCTCATAGGGGAAACCCTCATGGTCCAATGAAATAATTACCCCCAACGACAGAATGTGAAATATCAGATATGGCACTGCTGAGAACTTTGGGTTCATGTCTTCTCACTACAACGGCAAGTGAGAAGCTATCTGAGCATTTCAGCTCCTTCATGACAACAAACTCTCCCTCAATATAGGACATACCTATCCATGACTCTACTACATCTGCTTTCCAGTTGAACTGAAGGAAAGCAGAGTTCTCATCCAACTTGGCCTTCCTCTGAGCTGCTGCCTTCTCCAGATCTGACACTTTGCCTTTGAGGCCCTTCATCTTGGCAGTAATGTTCTCCTCGTGGTGATTGTTCTACATGACAGGAGGAAAAAAAGTTACACCGTGTGATTTTAAGGTTTCCCAAGGCATCTCACTGACAGAGCAAGGAATTCAACTGAAAGACTGTTCATTCTCAAATCTACAATACTGCTCAAAAACAGTTTTAAAAGCAGTTACGACTAACAGGTTATTTAGCTGCAAAAACTGAGTAAGGATCATCTTCAGACTGCATCTTGTTCAGACTGAAAAACCAAGAGATAAACAGATAACGAATCAATACTGGGAGAAAAGCGAGCCTACTTCAGTATGAAAATACCCTGGGTAGCTTTTGAGGATTTTCCTTTATCAGTTTATATTCACCTTTTTAATGAGATCCTCTCCGTTAGCACAAACATCATTCACTCTGTCTTTGTGTACAGTGAAATCAGTCTCAAAGGCTTCATGCTTTTTCAGCAAGCCCTGCAAATACAATGCGTAGTCACTTTTAAAAATACTTCCTCATTACTTATTAGAAACAAAAAAAGAAGAAAACAATTTATTGTTTTAAATCAGCTAACATTAAAAGGTTTGGTCAGAGCAGTTTATCTTTGCTCATTAACACAACTTGCTTCCTGCCTCCCCACGGAGGAAAGGAGCCTAGATATAACCTCTAAAACCACTTTAAGCTAATTTTCTCTTAGTTATATTTCTTGGAAAGTCTCAGGAAAAAGAGCTCTTCATTAAGAAATAATTTACTTCAGAGTCAAATCTTTTCCTACATGATATTTACAAAGCTTAAAAAAGCACACGGCGGATAAATCCAGATAAAGGAAGCTCTTTGAAGGGCTTGAATACAACTCAATGTGTGGAGTCCAGGGCTATGAAACAGTAATTTATGCTGTAGTTAAAACATTCTAAAAGCCTCTCCAGAGTATGTCTTAAGCCTCTTGTTATAGTCCTGCTTCGCTTCCGAGTTACTTACAGGTACTTTGAGGGAGGATGAAAAGTTTTTAACCATCCTGACATACCTGTAGATTTTGCAGTTAGTCCAACTCAATTCAGCACAAACAAAAGCCATGTGATTTAACCAGAACTGCCCACCACAAATCCTGAGGCAAAACTAAGCTAAATTTTTTAGTCTTTTCTATAGAAAACGAGCACTTGGAATGTTTCTGTAAAATGAATTAGTACATGAATACACGCTATCAAAATGAGCAAACAATAATCTCTAAATTGGGAAAAAGCAATTAAACAGAATGGTCCGTTAAGGTCTAGACAATAACAGTGTGGTAGAAATTGAGGTTAAAATACTTTCTCCATACCTGGATAGCAGCAAGTGTGTCCCCGTAATCCTCACTAGCTACCAATGTCATTTTCTCATTAATCCAGGCTTCTTCTTCCTCAACATTTGCTACAAACTGTTGGTACTCCAGAGACTCCTCTAGGCGTTGCCCTCTGGCATGGAAAAGAAAGGCAAAATTAGCCATCGTGGTGCTTTACCACTGCTTACTACTGCTCTACCCCTTTTAGATGCAAGATGTAAAAGCAAATTAGAATTGCAGAGTACCTGGGCACAAAAGTTGAACCCTAATGTACACTCATTCACACTGTTCAGCAGCAGACTGTGATATCACCAGCTCTAGAAATTGCCTAGGCTAGAAAGCCTGCAGTTACCCAAAGACTGCAATGAACCATTTGCTGATGATGGTCAGTCCCCCCAGTGGTGAGGATGAAGGTCAATTAATTTAAAATCCAGCGTTTCCAAGTGGACCAAAAAATGGGCTTATACAGAAACCCAAGTTTTCTGTATAAAGGACCCAGAAACTCTAACAAGGAACATGATTACACCTGTCATGAATGCTGGGTGCTACTACATGGTATTACAGACTAACAATCTGTATCTTAAAAAACTGAAATTTGCTGAATTCGGTTATTACAAGTCCCTGTAACTGTTTTATGTCTACTACATTTTTACAGAAAGATGAGTCTCACACACCGAGCAGCTGCCAACTGTTTTAACTCTTTCCAGTGATCCACAAACTGAGCCAGTCTCTGCTGTATCTCTTCCTTTCCAATTGTGTTATCATCTGAAAGCTTCTTCCCCGTGTCTAGAACACCCTGCAGGGCAGACAAGCACACAGGTATTAGAACATTCCTTGCTCTCCTCTTCTGCACTTGAACTGGATTCCTATAAACCTATTATGGGCTTTCTTATACCAGGTCATACTCATAAAGCAAGTGATTTTAACTAAAACATTTCTTACAGGGCTGCTTTCCTTAACAGGTTTTCTTTACCTGTATAGCAGGCTCATGGGCAGCTAATTCTGCTTCCAAGCGCTTGTGTTTTTTCCTGAGGTTCTGCACACCAGTTAGGTCTCTGCCGTAGTCCTCCGAGCTAACCAGCAGTTTCTTCTCTCTAAATTCACAAGAGAAAATGTGGCAGTTTCTTGCACAGGTCAAACCTCACAATAGAGCAAACATCTTTATATTTACCATGTTCTAGGGTGTTCCTCATTCTAATTATTGAGTTTATAGGGCAATATATATTTTGCAGAAAAGCAGCAGTGTAAAGTGTCTAAGAAAACTCCTTGTATTCAGAAGCTAAAAATGTTTCAAATAACAACATACAAAGACAGAGGATAGTGGCGGGGGGGGGGCAGGGTGGAATTGAATTTTTGTTAGGAGTTCTCTCAAAAAGACTGGAGTCAAATTTCAATTATCTGGTCCAGAGTTAAAAAACGTTAGTTGTTTCAGTAAAGAACTTTTCTTATTGGGGCCTAGTCAAAGAAAACTGTAGATATAAAGTCCACATCCAGGCTAGTGCTGAAGCCTTTTTGAATATCATATTCCCTGACTGGAAGGCAAAAATGATCTCTTGTTCAGGCACGTACCTATGGAAAAGCAAGCTATAAAACCATACTAAGACTACAAATATTGTTAGCAAGGTGACAAACAAGCATGTGCCCTTATGCCAACACCCAGAACTTCCCAAATACACACTTGATCCAGGACTCCTCGTCATCCATATCACGGAAAAACTGATGCAAACGGTGGGACTCATTCAGCTTTGCACGGCGAGCAGCTGCCATACTCTTGATCCTCTGGAAGCGCCCGTTAATAGTGTCCCGTTTGTCCTTCACTTGGGAAGTATCGAAAGCGCTGCTTGTCATCAAGCTGTCGGCTTGGCTGTTCAGGTCTTTCAGACGATCCTAGAAACACAGGTGAAAGGGCATGGGAACAACATGGATCTCCTTTCTCTGCCATCTCAGCACAGAAATAAAAAGCTGCCTGCTGGGCAGAGTCCCAGTTTGTATTAGGAAAACATGTTCCAACAGGTATATGAAGGCAGTACAGATTGAAGCAGAATCTGTAGAATCTGTAGAATTTGCCGATTACTATGATTTATCTTTCAAAATTAAGAGAGATGGCAATACCTCATGAGCAGATATATCAGCTTCCAGTAATTGGTGCTTCTTCAGAAGGTTATTAACAGAAGCCAAGTCCTTCCCATAGTCCTCAGATGCCAACAGAGCCTCCACCTGGAAGAGAAGGGCAAAAAGTATGTGTTGCAGTGAGTCATATGCTGCATCTTCACCAAAACTTCAGATGTAAGGCCTTTACGATCACATAAATTATTTCTCTTTCAGTTTTTGACAACAAACATCTGCTGCATCACCCATTTCATTCATAAGATACTTTATTACATAAACCATATTTTAAAAATCCACAAATATTTTAGTCTTTTTATAATTTCATAATAAATATATTTTCCAGCCAAAACCTAGACTTGCTTAAAGGTACACTGTATTATAGAAAAGCTAATATAAACAAAGAGAAGCAAGAATTTAAAAAGTCTCATAAACCAATAATCACAGTATCAGGCAGTTTACCTCTGAAAGCCAGAAATCAAAATCCTTGATTCCAGTATTGAAATTCTGTTGTTTATTAGCTTCTTTGAGCTTCTGACTCTTCTCTGCCGATTTCTGCACCAGGAATTGCCACTGGTCAGCCAGGGCAGCTAGGCGTGCCTGTTACAAAAGAGAAAATAAAAATCTGTAAAAAAGAAAAAATGAAATAGAAGAAAAAGTTCTAACAAATACAATGCCGGAACAAGATAAAAATTTGGCTTCTGTTTCCAGATTGCAAATTGTACAACCACTATTTCACACTGCCTCAACTAGTTCAGTTTGACTTTTACATCATGAATGCAGGATCAGGAAACCTCTCTCACTCTTAGGAATGAAGCAAAATGATTACCCTAATTTTTACTGTACTTTTTTTTCCCCTTTTCCCCCATGGGGAAAAACTCTCAACTATCCAATCAGTTAGATAAAAGCTTTAACTCAGCAAGTCCTTTAAGAGCTGTTGTATCTACCTTCACAGCATCCTCACTGCCAGCACACGCTCCTCTTTCAATGAGAGAGTTCCCCATATCAATGACGCCGCGGATCCGGTCGGCGTTGGCGTGGAGCTCGGCTTCAAAGGCTTGATGTTTCTGATGCTTGCTCTGAATGGGACAAAACCAAACTCTTCAGACACTGCACAAAGGGCTCCTAAGTTGTTCTCATAGGCTGACAAGAGAGCACAACCATCATCTATGGACACACGATTGTGTATAGTCTAGCCTAAGAACACTTATTCTCTTTAAAGATACTTATTTGTTGACTGAAATAACAACATCTATGTAAATAATGAGGCTTTAACCTAACTAAATTGTCAGCATGCTGATATTTGTAACTTGGACAAGATCTCCTGCATTTTACATGTGCCTATAAAACACTCCTAGGATTAATTTAGGCTTTACTTGAGTAAAGCTTTCTCATTTATTTTGCTATCTCCTCTAGAAAGCAGCAGCTGTATAGACACCTAAGCACAGTGGATGATGCTTTCTACTCCTACTAGTTTTACAAGTTTTTACTTCCCCTTCCTTATCAAGGAGAAGTCACTGCTTTGTCTAGCTCCTTCCTGCACAGTTTTGATACTGGCCAAAATCATCTGTGACCACATATGCTGAAATTGTGAATTATCAGCCAAAAAGCACTGTAAAAAATAGCTTTCAGCTATTTGCTGAAAACTTTTCTCTGCTGAGAGCACCATGAGAACAAGAGGAGCCTTGGTATGGCAGGAAGTATACAATTCTCTCTCACATATACACACATCCATCCACCCACCAGAAGATAACAAGAGCACAAAAATGACAAGACAGAATTTACAAGTATTAACTGGAAATGCTAGTAACATTAGACATGGGTATACAATGCCCTGAGAGAATGGAATGAAAGGAAATGTTAGAATAAAAATAAAAGATGGAAAATACTATAACACTGGTGGTATGAGAAATTCTGCATGAACTGCTTTATCTTGGAAATGCTGAAATTATGAACACATATCCTTGGAAGCTTAATTTAACAGCATGTAAAATTAAATTAAAAAACAATGCAAAACTGTGAACTGCATATCTCCACATAAACACTACTGCAACAAATGGAACACAACTTTTTCTTTCAAACATAAATTATTCTTTTTTTCTAAAAATAAGATAAAAGCATGCTCTCCTTCCTTTCTCTAGGTTGCTTCCTCCCCTCTTGTCTTTGTTCCATCTTCTTCCAAATATCCTAATTTTAATCGACTAGGTCTAATACTTTTACTGAATCTTCCACCTGCAGCAATTTAAATGTTACAAACACAGGCTGATAGAGTTGACATCGCATGTCATCCTCCAAAACACAACTCCTCCAAAAAGGAGGATGACAGAGCCAATTGCCAAACTTCTGAAAAAGGAGGATAGCAACCATTTTTTTCTAAGGACTAGCCGCTTAAATAAAATAATTAAAATATGTACATTACTAATCATCTAGCACACCACAATTTAAACAGATCATGCAGAACACCTGCAAAACAAATACGTAAATAAACGATGCTGACGAGGAATTAACAAAAAAGCCACATCCGTAACATGAAGACCAATAGCTGTATCTGGATGAACATCAGCAACTATTAGCAAACAAAGAGATTGGATGAACTGATGGATGGAGCCACAGATTGCAACCAGACCTTGTGCTCACACATAAGCTATACAAAAGAAAAATTCACATACCAGGGCTAGTCCAAACTACAAAACTTACCAGCAGTTTGGAAAGCTATAAAACAGATTAAGAAACAAGTAGTTCAGTGCATTCATACTACTTCATAAGTCAGTATTAAAATATACCAGGTAACGTAAATAGTTATTTCTTAATATAAAAAAAAAAAAAAAAATCAGACTTCACATTTTAGTACATAAGACAGAGATGAGACCTGGGAACTTTATTTCCTTATTTTACTGCCAAATGCTAGGAAAAAAAGACAATACCTCCTCAGAGCTTTCTTCAGAAAGCTTGCTGCTGTGGATACTACATAGCTTTTTAACAGTATATACAAATAATTGACTAGTGAGTTCTATTTTGGGCTTTCGTTCATACATAATGGAACTTCTATTTTCTCCTTGTAGAAGGGAGACTGTGCCCAACATGATACTTTACTTTCTTATCATGGTACAAGGATTCCTTTGAACATATCCTTTCAGAACTGTTGCTTTGTAGAGTTAAAGTTTTCCCTCTGATTTTTGAGCTGAAAAACACATTCACCTGGATATTTGTGGGATCCTTATATGACTCATCACTCGCAGTTTGGAGCTTTTCACTGATCCAAGCTTCTATTTCATCCACATCACGACTGAACTGTTGAAGAGTCTGAGATTCTCCCAGCTTAGATCTCTTCTCAATCATCTGAGCTTTCAGACGAAGCCACCTGTACACAAATAAACATGGAACATGAAAAACTAAGACTGAACATGGCATCATGTTCAACAGCTACAAAACGATGTCAAAGAATGCTCTTTTCCAGTCAGTATCTGCATCTCATCTCTCTCAGTGATCAGTTTACTGACCTGTCCAGAACCTCATTGCGTCTGCTGGCAATGACTCCTTTCGCATAATGATCAGCAGAAATCAGCTGGTCAGCAAAAGACTGCAAGACAGCAATTTTCTCTTCCTATTTAAAACAGAAGCCGTTAATTAGAATTGTATTAAACAAAACTAAGTGACAATAAGAGTCAGGAATGGAACAAGACTTTTTTTTCTTTTAGTGAATAAATGATATTATAAATGCATTTGAGTCTCTAAAGGAAGAGCAACTTAGGAGAAAAGCATCTTCTGGACTTCACGCTAAAGCAGCATGACCTTTCAATAAAAACAGACAACTTTCTTCTAGGAGAAGCTGAAAATATAACTAACCTTTCTGTTGCAAAATAAAATAAAATAAAATAAAAAGTATTTTAAAATCCACCTTTAAATAATAAGTGATTTACACAAATACTTGTCATTATTTTTACATGATAACTGCAGGCAAAGAAACATATTAATACAACTATAGCTGCATTAGCCACTTGGAAACTGCTGTAGATCCCAAATGTGTAAGTATTTAGAACCAGGGAGTTGCACACTTGCAGAAGTGCAGGTAAGCATTTTTGTTGCTAATAACCTGCATAATGAAAAACAGAGCTATTCTGCCCTCACTTTATCTATACTCCTCACCTGCACATTGATTGCTTTATCAAAATCTTCATGTTTCTTGATGAGTGCCTCCACGCTGTCCAAGGAGTCTCCTTTGTCTTCTGTATTTAGGAAAGCCTCTCGGGCAGCCATCCAGTTTTCAGCCTGTTCACAATCCCGATGAAACAGCTAAGGAGAAAAATAAATCCCAGGTGTGAGATAGACCATGAGCCATCACTACAAAACAGAAAACTTCCTCATAAGAGGAGAAATTATTTTTCTTTTTTAAAATGCAGCTAAATACCTGTAATTCTAGACATTGGTCTAGCATCATTCTGCGCTGGACCCAGGCCTTTTCTAGATCTGTCCGTTCTTGCTCTAAAATATCCAGTTTCTCCTTGATCTCTGGGCTAGCATAGTGTCCATGAGCCAGAAGCTGTTGTCCAAACTGTTCAAATGCCTGGAAAGTGCCAGCCCTGGCATCTATTTCAGTACGGTGTTCCTGCAAGAGACAGAATTGATCTATTTTTGGAACTGTAAATGCAAAGTCTCAGAAAAAGAAGCATCTGTTGATGTTTTTATAGATGTTTATAAACACTTATGATCTTTCACACACCTGGTGCCTTTCCAGTAAAGCCTCAGCTCCAGTCACATCCTTTGCAAGTTCATCTGAGGACACCAGGCTCCGGATTCCATTGATCCAAGACATAAGGTCCCTGTAAACACACATTAACAGAGATGTATAATTATTATTTTCCCTCCACTGAAGTAATCCAGAATAGGAAAAGCAGTTCCTTTTCCAACTCTCTCCAGAAATATTCCTGTAGAACAATAAGCCATAGACACTTCACTAATAATACACAAGAGATGGATTTTGGGGGAAGGGGGAGGTCTCTACCTGAAATCACTGAGGAAACGCTGCAGGTCATGAGAATCTCCAAGCTTCTCTTTGCGCTGGTCAGCACGTTTGCCCAGACTGTTCCATGCCTGGTTCAACTCAGTACATTTTTCTTGGAGATCTTCAGCAGATTCTGGATGTGACTGGATCAGACGCTGGGCAGTTTCACCAAGAGAATTCACCTAAAATTAGAGAAAGCAGAATAAACACAATGAAGACCAAAAAAAAAAAAAAATCTGAAAAATTTCTGAAGAATTTCTTCAAGAGAAGCTGCTCTTGGTTTTGTCTCCCTCTCCATCTCACCTTATCTCCAAGAGCTGCCAAGTCTCTCTCAAAGCCTTCATGTTTGCGCTGCAGAGCCTGCACACTGGCCAAGTCATGTCCATAATTGTCTGTATTTAATGCTTGATTTTTCTCCTCGATCCATTCTTTTGTTTCATCAGCATCTCTGGAGTGAAGCGAAGGGAAAGTGAAAGGAGAATTAAATTCAAGGCCATCCTAGGATCTTTGTTATCTATCAAGTCACCTAATTCCAGAAAAGTTCAAGTATTTGACAGGTCTATTAAACTGATTTTCCACTGATTTCTTTTTTTTAATTAAGACTAAATACAACACAGACAGCCCACCTGTGGAATCTCTGGACTTCATGAGCACTGCCCAGTAGCTGACTCCGTTCCTCTGCTAATTGCTGCAGAGATCTCCAGCGTTCGTTCAATTCCTGTACAAAAAGAATCACTGCTAGTGCTGGGTAGCTTTCTATTTTAGTTCCACAAGAACACACACACTCAAGTAGTCTAGCAAAACAAAAACTTTGTAAGGGTTTCTCCTGGGAGGAAAAATTAGATTATTAATGTTGTATTTCAAAAATTCTACAAGTTTATCCAGAAAGATTTATATAAGGGACTGAGACACAAAGAATACAGAAAGGGAAGATGAAACAAAATTTAGCTTTCAAAACGATGTTTCATTACCTTGATGGAGTTAAAGGTTGCCACAGTGTGTACCATCATACGTGCAGACTACGAAAAGATAGAAATAATAAAAATGTAGCATTAAAAGTCATATCCTACTGATGAGAGTCAAAAGTCAGATTAAAATGCCTTAAAAACATGACCTTGATCAACTTTATAGAATATAGGAAAAAAAAAAAAGAAACAGTCTAGATTACATTTCCATGAAAACATGAATTCTTTAAATACTCCTTTAAGACAGTTACTTAACAGATAACTAAAAATAAATATCTGCAATACCTAAAGCATAATAGATCAGAGTATAAATTCTTAGTAATTTACATGAAACTATTAACTTGTTAGTTCAAACTGAAACAAGCAACAATTGCCTTAATAAGGACAGAAAATTAAAAATTAAATACAATATTTCATAAGGCGACTAAATCAGTCCCATGGACAGAGAATATTAATTGCCCAAACTGTTCAACTTCTGGCATAGTTTCAGCAAAATCCACCAAATAGCTAATTCCAGTATTTCAAGAGCACAAGATGACGTTCAATATTGCCGAAGGCTCATTAGAAAGATAATAATCAATTTCCTCCAACGTGCAATGTCCTTTTCTGAAAAAGATGAACTCCTTGCAAAATTCATCCCTTTGCAGACATGCACAGATAATGACTTAGTGTGCTAAGTTACTATGAGACAACCATTCAACGTATATATTTATCTATGTACAGATTTATATTAAAAAGAAAAAAAAAAAAAACTATAAGTCTGTTGACAAGGACACATTTTCTACAGCGCTGTCAAATCAGAACCTGTTCAGCTGGTTTTCCTATACACGCACTGTTTAAAAGATGTACAAGCAGTTTTAAATCTAAGAAGGGGGGTATAAGACATGAAACATAAAATTTTATAGAAGAAAGTGCAATATTGAGTAATATCAGAAATATTCAAAATATGCATCGGTAGGTAACAGCTATTCCACTATAAACCACTAATGGGCAGATAAAATTTTCCTCTATTCTTATAGCAGATGAACTTGGATATAAATAAAGGCAGACAAAGATACTGCTCTACATACAGCATATTCCTTATTAAAGGAATATTGATTAAGAATGGCTTTGAATTTCAGGAAAATAAACATTTATTTCTGGTGGATAATAAAAAAAAAGAACGAATGCCAAGTAAACGAGGAAAATTCAACATCCAGTGGTTGCTGTAAGAGTTAAAAACATTGGTATAAAAACTGCAGTTAGTCTTAACAGTAAAGTCCCTAGGCAAAAGAGTGACCTTGCAAAGGTAAAAGAAAAATTTTTACCCGTTATCCTCATAATCATGCCCAAAAATAGAGAGTTCACCTAAAAGTCACTATAGATTTTTGCAACATGCTTGTTGAAGCAAAAGTGAAGTGAAATTCTCTAACCCTCAATCACCACCAGTTCAAACACTTGCTGAAACTAAGGACACCACTCTAATCATCTTAAGGGCAGCAGGAGGGCACATGAGGAAGGAGATGATGTGCTGTAGTTCTTGTTTTATTTTTCTGTTTGACATGCCACTAAATAATGACACCTACCTTCCAAGGAGAGGCTGTCTTAGAATCAGTTTCATCCTGTTTGAAAATGTGAACACACGACTTTAAATGCATGAAGAAAACAAGTGAAATCTAAAACTTTCAGAATACATTAAAAATGCTTGAACGAGTTCTCCACATTCACTCCTTGATATAATGCATTAATTGTTACTCATTTTCAGTTATCCGGCTCTACATTTGTTTGTGATGGGGAACACAGAAGAGGAGGAAATAAATGGATCAAAGATAATCCCTTTATATTCATTCAAAGTCATTATCTAGAATGAGATCCTTCATAAAAATGAATTACAATTACGGCTGAACTTTTACCTCATATATCCCATATTGTTAAAACTGCCAAACTGTTTATTTCTATAAACACTTACCCTAGGCATCATACCATAGACTTCCTACAAAGGAAAAACAGCAGCAATTAGTTACTTTCCATAAAATAACTAGAAAATTGTTACTATTTTTAAGAAAGGGAAGATCTCAAAAGATATGTGATCAATTCAAACTGCAAATTTGTGATGGCTACACTACAAAGGACACTAAGTGTTTTGTTAGAATAACAGCCATATTAGACTAGAGAGTAATTATCTTGAATCTTGCAGCAACTCTACCTGCATAAGGGGAAAACCATGGAAAAGACAGCAAAGAAATGAAGAAACTAGTCTAATGCTGTTGAGAAGTAAAGTAAGTCAAAAAGAAAAGCGGACCTGTTGCTGTACTGCTTGCACTTCATCTGCCATCAACCCTTCTGATTCCAGATCATTTGCAACCTTGTTTATGTCCTTCAGACGTGATTCGTTAGCTTTTAAATCCTGCACAGAACAGCAAAATAGCACAAAATTAACGTTCACGTAAGCAAAGCGTGTGGATCAAGTTTACACAAGCAGAGATGCAAAAAGCACCCAGTCTGTGAACAAGAGGAATTTCCCCACTTGATCCTTACAGTTACGAGTGGGCAAACAACATATGAGAACCTAATACTGAGAAATCCTGGCTGTCAGTCAGTATGATGTCAGCAGCGGATTAAAGAAATCCACTATCAGCTTTCCCATACACGAAATTACCTGATAATCAGCAGTGGAATTCATTTCGAAACTGTCAGGGATAACAGGATTATCAAGATGAAGGTTGAAAGCTTTCACCAATATTACTGGATAAAGAAGCTAAAAGAATAGTTACTAGATAGAGAAGCTAAAACACTTGAGAGTAATTTTATTAATATTCTTAAATGCATCCAAATAGACTATGAAGCAGAACTGGACGTTGGTTTAAAAAGCAATAGTGGGTAAACTACATTTAGATTTTAAGGTTTCTGTTCATTCACTGGCTTATAAATAAATAGGGTATCCTTCTCTCACCTACAATATTAGTTTGGTTCAAATTGTTTGTCAGCTAACCAAGCTGCAAATGTAATAATGTCCATTGAATTATAAAAATCACTGGCTTTTCAAACGCGTAAGTTCAGATGTGTTTGCATTTCAGTATGCAGTGTTTTAATGAAGTGGAGAGCACAGACACATCTGCCTGAGCAATTCTTTCTTGTGCACAGAACAAACAAGGACTGCACATGTTGGGAAGAACAAAAAAGGAACCAACTCCCAAAGACAACCAGTACTTTGAAGCAGACAATTATTATTCCATGCCTTACAAAACACTACAGAGGAGAATTTAAACACACACTTTCCTTTCAACAAAGAGAGAAGAGCTTAAACGGAGGTCACGATTTGCACAGAAGGAAACTATTGCAAAAGATGTCAGGTTCTATATTTAAGTGTTATAGAAAGAGCTGTGGTTCCCTGGGAGCTGGGAAGCATTCAGCAACCTGGAAACTGTAACCAAACTGAAGACACCTTGAAATGTAGGTTCTTCTCTATGCTCACACAGACCAGAATAAATAGGTTAATTTCCATTAAAAGAAATACGTTTCTTTTTCAAGTATACTCAATGATGGCAGAATTATCTTAGACACACATAATCAGGAAGTCAGAGGGGAAAGACCTAAAACCAACCCAGATTACGCAGCATTACAACATACCTTCTGAAAATCATCAAATTTCTTCTGCAGCACCTCCACCTGCTCCAGATCAGCACCAACTTCCTCATTTGTGAGTGCAGCTTCCTTCTCATTGATCCACTGTTGAAGTTCATTAGCTTCACGGAAAAGCATAAACTTTTTGCAGCTTTTTTCTAGCATGCCTTTACGCTTTTCTCCCAGCTCAAGAAGAGAATGATACCTGGAACAAGCAGGAAAAGAAGATGGGGGCAGTCAGATTGATATGAGCAGGGTCACAGTAATTAAATGTGTACTGGTAGCACCAAAGATGTGGGAAATTCCTGCAATTCCACATACTGTTGTACAGAATATTCAATTTGTATGTGATTAGGTAAACGTAAAATTGTACGTGTTTCTCTCTCTATGGATAGGTACACTGAAACAAGACCTTCCAAATGAAAGGCTTCCAGTGAGCAAGGGCAAAACCTAAACCACAGTTTATTTCAGAATACTCTCTCAAACTACAGCAGCACTGCACTGTGAAGATGAATCCATAAAGCAAAAGGTACACAGGAGAAAAACCTTACTATAGGAAAATACTTTCTCAACACATCAAGTCTGCCATGGGATTATCATCTCCTAGGTTTACTGCTGAGGGATACAAAATACTCACCCAGACACTACACAGGGCAAAATCTGCTGAATAACTTTTCTGAGCTGATAATTCTTTTATAATACAAATACCAAATGGGAGATTCACCTACTTGGCTTTACTGGTACTGTTTTTCTATCTGTGGAATTCCCAACAATATCTGTGAAATTACTCCTGGTTTACATTAGAATAAATATGAAGTAAAACCTTCAAAATTTGTCTGAACTGGCAAATTAGCCTTGAAAGAGCAACACAAAAGCATAACTGTGTCACTGTTTTAGAAAGCATAGGACTAAGGTCTCCTGTTTGACTACGTGTAATTAAGAAGGCATAGGCAATCCTACAAGACCATTCCCAAGCTATTAAGCCAACAGAAGTGTTGCAGTCATCATTGATATGAAATTACAACCTCACTAGCATTACCAGCATAATGCCCATTTTTAAAGAACCTGCTCTCAAAAAAGCCACCCTTAACACCCATTATCACCTTATGTTAAGTGTTCTGTGAGACACTCCGGCTGCACTTGCATGCTTTTTACATACTGAATCACTGATCTAGTACAGTGATGAACAACAGCAATTAATCCTCTTTATTAAGTTATAAAGATGTGCACTTTGATGTTATTAAATCAGTTAATAGACACATTGCTGAGATACCTGCAGGAGCCTCAAATGGGAAGAGGGCAGCATGGAGTGTTTTCACCTGTCACCTTGGAGGCACCACACAGGTGGTTAGGGAGCTGTGACACTAAGAGGTTACAAAAATGCTGTGTCTCCAACTCAGTCTGTTGAAGAAAAAGCTTTTATGCCTTGGGCAGAAGTATCTGTACAGGAAACTGATAATCTGCTCTAGGTGTTTCCATGAAGCAGTTTTTATAGTTTCCTTTCTACGCTGATTTTGAATCAAAAGCAAATAGAAAGGAACTAAGAATCTTTCCCTATTGGGTTTGAATGGAAGCATTCTGCTCTGACCTGAATGAGTTATTGTACACAGGAAAACACAAAGTTTAAAGTCTAACTAACTACAGAAGTTCAGCACGCAATTTTAGGGCTTATGTACTTATAAAGCTCATAGAGGATCTGGGGGCAAATCCCTTTACAAGCAGATCTTCTCTCAAATCTCCTTTGCAACAATTCCCAATGCTCTCACTTTGAATTCCCAAGAAATGTCCTCTGTGAAAAGGCAGTGAGGCAGAGCCAGGAACACTATTCCTTTGGACTGGCCAGCAACTTCCAAGGACATAATGCAAAGCTGATATTTCTTCCAGCAGATTCAAACATGAGTTTTAAAATTAAGTTTATGTTATAACAACAAAAAAATGTCCTCTGTATATAAGCTAATGATCTTGACCGCCCAGCATGAATGTTATTTTAACCATAAAAACTCCACCTTTTCCAAAACATAAGGCACTCATACGCAATATGCTATACACAGGGAGAGAAGGTGTGTGTGGGCATGAAAAAAATGTATTTTTTTTTATCTAGACCCAAAAACACAAGATATGCACTAAAAAAACCCTGTATATACATACTACACCAAACTGTTATTTGGTAAGCAAAATCGGTATAATGGGAGACACCACCATCACCACTTCAGCAATACAAAAGTGACCAACAAGATAAGCAGCTGGCTGGATGGCTGACTGTAAAGAACACATGAAACACATACCAGGGTACTGATCTAAACTGAAATAGGTCACATCACAGAAATTGCTTCCTTCGTGTCTCTTTGGAGCAGCTTTCCCAAAGAAAGAAACAAAGGGAGAACGAACAGGGACAGTATGGAGACAGCATGGTTTAGAAAGGGCTAATCCTACTCACAGTTCTTCGACCTGTTTCATACGCAGAGATACACTGCCGACTTCCTTAGTTATGAGAGTCCTGCACAGACAGAGGGAGCACAGCAAATGCATGCAAAAAATTAGTCAGATTAACAAAAATAATGAAAGCAGCAGCTCCATCCATGGGTTGTCTATGGTAGATGGTTAAGAGTTCACATTTAAATGGAGAAAATTAGATGTCATTCAAAAGCAAACACAGCAAATCAGACCAGGAGTGCAAATCACATACGGAAACCTCATTAGTACAGTTGAACTCTCTCTATAAAGGTCTCCTTGTTTCCTGATCCCTGTGCCATTTGATTTAAAACCCTAAGGGTAGGGCTCTTTGGCTCCAAAATAAGGAGCTCCATAAGAAAGTTGCATGTTATTAAAATACTGAACCATGTGTCACAATTATTCAGTGTATTTTCCTTTCACTGGCATTAGCTATTTTATTAAATTATATATATATAAAAAATCCCAGAGCTAGAGTAAGTAATCATTGTCTGTCATTGTAATAACTGGTGACTCAAAACAACTGAGGGGGAAAAATTCTCAAGTAGTGACAGCATAACTGTGAAAACAGATGGAAGTACAGAACTTTTAGCTTTTGCTTTCAAGTGGCTTGATAGATGAGCCTGTAGCCCACACGTATCGCCTACAGCCCTCACTCAAACTAATCTACAATTACCATGTGTTCTAGGAGATTATTAGCAAACAGTCATGCAGCTTTCTCCATTTGCAGTAGCAAATTCCTCCTCTCTCTCTCTCTTTTATTTAAAATAAAAGGGGAAATGGTTTTAACACATACAATGGCAGCAAATATCATCCAAAAAGTACAAGCTAGTGCCAAAACAGCCATAGGTCCTAGTCAGGTGACCTGCAAAGGCAGCCCTATATAGGGAGGGTACTGTACTTTGTGTAACCAAATTTAAGACAGCATTTCAAAACAGATCACACTGTAAGAAGTGATGGCTACAAATACAAGAGCTGCTTAGGACAGATATAACTCACAAACAAGTTAAAGTTGTTAGGTACAACAACAAAAAGAACACACAAAATACTGAGTTCAGACAGTAAGTTGAGCTCAAGTGTCATGAATTTTACAGTTAAAAATGGGAGAAGCAACAGGAAAACCTAGAATAAAAAGACTTAAAAAGACTCAACAAGGCGTCTCTGGTGAAGGAGCTCCCAATTTTGCTCCATTTAATTCCTCTCTTCTGTAAGATACTTCAACCTAAGCTTCTGGCATATGTGAAAGGCAAAGGCTAAGCCAGCAAGTGCTGGGTGGTTCTCAATCTTATCAGTTATATCTTACTGGTTGTCAATCTGCTCCTGTCGTAACGCTATGCTGCCTTGCTCTTCCAGGAGATTCTCTCGGGATGCAGATTGGGCAGGATCTAATTTTTTCACATAGGCAGCTGGTACAAAGCCCTGGCGGTCATTAACTTCAACCTTCCACCAGTCCTGAACAAAAATAAAAATGGGAGCAGTATTAGGCAAGCATAAAGCAGGGTCTGCAACTGAAAGCTGGGAAATTAGCAGCTTCTATTAACACGGGAAAAACAATGTTGTTAACCTGTACAAAAACAGAAAACTCATTTCAAACTAACTGTGTTCTGAAGAATCTAGGTCTTACTCCCAATTCTCCCCTTGTTTTTGGTCAAAAAATCCTCAACAGCAGGTAAAGAATTTCTCAGACACGTGCCCCATGGCATGTGAAAACAATGTTGTTATCCAACCTAGTAAAGCTGGCACCTAAAAAGGAGTCATGAGAATGCGATGAAGAGGGATGCCAAAACACAGAATGGGAACATGGACTAAACACACAAATGCTTTCACTTCTTTTACTGTTCTTGTTTAAAAACACTACTCAGCCAAGCAACTAAAGCAGCTCAGAAAACCAAAAGATAAGAACATACCTTGTTAGTGCTGTTCAGAAGGGTCAGGATATCTCCCTTTTTCATAGTTACCTCCCGAGGACTCTTCTCCTGGTAATCATAAAGGGCCAGGACAAGCTCTTTTCCAGTTTCATCATCTGATGGAGCAACTTGTTGCTAAGACATGAGCAGAAGAAAAATGAGTCAAATTCTGTACCTTCTGCATGTTCACCATAATCCATTAAACTGTCCTAAAAAAAAATCACAGCACTCGTTAAAATTATAATACTTTAAAATGATTTTTTGTTGAAATATATGAAAGACAGGCTTGTCTTAGACACTGCTTGGACTCATATCTTGAAAATCACCCCATATTGCATTTTCCTTGATGCAACATTGCTGCCAGCTATGATTATGGAAAAAAAATAGACCACTGAGTTATGGAAAATAAAGTACAGTCTGCAGTAAGTTCTAAATTACAACTGTTATTAAGCTTTTTCTTTACCTTTTGCTGACCCAATAATTTTAGCAACGTGATTAGCATCTTTCCTTACCCTGCATGACTGGGCCTGCTCCCTTAGTGCCTGTATACTACTGCCATAAGCAGAAAGATCAGACATCAAAGCTTCATGTTTCTTCAGAAGAGCCTGAAACCAAATGATAAAAACAACATGTACACATAGTCATTCCTTTAAAAAAAAAAAAAAAAAAAAAAAAAAAAACATACCAAAAAACCCCCCAAAAAACCAAATGCTACTTGGCTTTAAAATATGTTTTTTAGCCTCACACACTGAGAACGCAGGTTCTTCAAAGCTGCCAGTCTTGTGACCCTCATGAGAATAACTACTACTATTTATTCACAGGCTAGATAGTGGTCCTAATGCTCTTGGTGCCTTTCTTCTACCTTATCTCAGAAACATTCTTTCACTCTGACCAGGGCTACAACATAGGACCCTGGAAATAGCATAAGGTTGAAATCATGCCTTTAAACTGCCCTTACTTTCAATGCAATTGCCAGTCTGCATCATCTGGAATGTGGCTTTTGGCCACAGAATAATACCAGCCAAATCACTCTTAGATTAAATAAAAAAACTTGCAGATCCAGTGGATTACTGAAAATTGGATTCAATGAACTACACACCTCAGCAGAGTCTTCGTCCTTCCCATAATCTGTGCTGCCTACTATGGGCTCTTTTTCCCTCATCCAGGACTCAGCCTCATTAGCATCAGCAAAGTACTGCTGAGCCTGTAGGGAATCCTCCAGGTCTTGTCGACGCTGCGATGCCTTAGCTTTCAGAGAGTCCCATTTTTGGTTTAGTTCATGCAGTTTGGCTTTCACATCGTCAGCAGCAAAGTGTCCTAGGTAAGAGAAGGGTAAAAAAAGAGGGCCCTGAAGAACTTAAAAGATATAGTACAGACAAAAATGTTACTTGCACTTGTCAAAAGTGACAGAAATCAGACCTCTGTGAACCTATCTAGCTATTCCGACTAGAATAATGAAAGCAGAATTCAGCTTGTCCTTTTGGCACGGGCTGGAAAACATTGTATCTGTCCGTTAAGCTGTGCTAGGAATACTTGAATCGTTAAGAACAAAACAAGCTACATTGTAACATTTCTTCTTAATTATGAAGCAGGAAGGCACCTCTTTACAGAAACAGTTTCTACAGCAAATATTATTTCAGATACACATTCTGAATCCCATAAGTTAAGAATGCTGAGTTAGAAATAAAGATACATACTTATGTTACAACATGACTGGCTCTCACTGCCTTTGGGCAGGATTATTTCTTGCATTATGATGGTGTATCACATACAAGCCTTTAATGCATTTCTTCAAAACAGAGGTCAAATATGATAGACATAAAAAGATCCTGAATACAGTACCCTTAAACGCCCAGATAAACATCACTGCTTGTTTTTATTTGTATAAGGTCAGAGAACAAAGCACAATACAAAGAAATTTGCATTTCTGAAAGGGAAAGATTAAAATACTGAGACGCACCCTCTTCCACCATTGCATTTCCCTTCTGGGTGACAGCTTTAATGCGGGGCTCATGGCCTGCAATTTCTGCCTGCAAAGCCTGATGCTTCTTTAGCAGATTCTGGACACCAATTAAGTCCTTGCCTGAAAGACACACGACAGTTACTCAGCTAATTCAGATTCATTCGACTAAACAAAAAAAAATAAGGAAGATGTAACCATTGGCAGACTAAATTACAAAAAAGTATTATCACAATCCAGACAGAGC
This sequence comes from Tinamus guttatus, assembly GCF_059628265.1. Classification (NCBI taxonomy): domain Eukaryota; kingdom Metazoa; phylum Chordata; class Aves; order Tinamiformes; family Tinamidae; genus Tinamus; species Tinamus guttatus. The sequence goes on along the minus strand of NW_028288760.1, from coordinate 189,202 downwards.
ACTATGAAAATTGAGTTACCCACCAGAACCGTACAAGTAACTTAACAGGAAAAGAACCATGGCTAACAACAAGCAAGAAATGGTGTCTGGCATTACTTATGGTAAATGTTTCAGAAATTGCAAGGGAATATCTTATAAACGGACAAGTTATAACAGAGCAATTCCATGATCTAAATCCTGTGGATGTCAGCATGGACCAACCTCGGTTTGTTGAGGCTGCAATAGGTTCTTTTTCCCTAATCCAGGTCTCCTCATCCTCAATATCACGGAAAAGCTGCTGCAGGCGAAGAGAATCTGCAAGTTTCTGCTTGCGAGCCACCATAGGATCCTTCAGAGCCTCGTAACGGGCTACTAGAGCTTCTTGTTTCTTCTTAATATTGTCAGCATCAAAGTGCCCAGCATCTTGGAACTGGCGTGCCTGGATGGTAATGCCATCTATACGGTCCTAAAATCAATTCAGCAATTTTACATTAGGTCAGAATCACTGTAACATTCCAAGGCTTTTATTATCTTTGCTGTGTTTAGGTTTTGAGATTGCAATAACTTTCCTGATGTTACATGAGATTGGGAATAGCCAAGGCAAGATGTTTTTCAAATAAAAATTAACAGTTTCTGGGACCTGTATTCTACTGACATTTTTTGGTTTTTGATTTGGATATGGGTGCCCTAAAGATCATGTGCAAAGGCAGCAACCACTTGCTGTAGAGCTTTTTTTCAAAGTCTTGAAGATGATCTTAGAGACATATAATTTACACCTCAGTTCAAAATTAGTTCTGATAAATAAACAGTTAAGCTTGAAACTACTTTTTTCTTCCCTCCTGCAAATACAAATTCTAATGACTGTCTACTAAGATCTCTGGAGTGAATATTTTCAGGTAAGCAGATCTCAAAGAGAGGGAGGGAAGATTGCTGTCCTTACCTGATGGGCTGCAACATCTGCCTCCAGAAGGGCATGTTTCTTCTGAAGATTCTGAACATTAGTAAGATCTTTTCCATAGTCATCAGAAGCCAAATGCCCCTCTACTTCATAGAGCCACAGCTCAATATCTTCCACATTGCGATTAAACTGCTGCTGTTGATTGGCTTCACGCAGTTTTATTCCTGAACGACGAAAGGAAAGATGATTTCAGTTTCCTACTTCATTTCTTGTCTTCTTCAAGGCTAGGCTCTCCAGAAAATAGCATTGTTCGTATTCTCCTGAGTAGCTCTTACCTTTGAGCTCAGTGGCCTCCAGAAGTTTTTTCCACAAGCTGATAACTTCGTTCATGCGAGCTGCCACTTCGTCAGAGGCGTAATGCTTGACATCGATCAACTTCTGGCCAGCTTTCTCCAGGGCATCAATACGGCTCTGATTAGCAGAAAGTTCTGCCTCAAAAGCCTGATGTTTCTGAACCTTACCCTGCAGATTTGATGGATCCTACAGGTGAAGAAAGAAAAGAATCTTTCAGCCTAGAATTAGTATCTATAAATCTCTGAAGAGTCTTTGAAGTTATGTTCATATATATGCCAAAATGTCATCAGAGAAATTGCTGCCATAAATACACTTTTGAAATGAGAACATTTAAGATACTGAATAAGCATAATTGCACCATAACGGAACAATCCTTCTTGCGGTCAGGGAGGACTTACGATCCCTTCTGTTTCCATTAATACAACCTACATCAGCAGTATTTTGGCTGATATTGCTTCATATCATTAGACTGTTACTGTTTAAAATATATTCAAGAATTTGTGATTATTTTTACCTTGTAAGCCTCATCTGTTGCGGTTTTCATTTTTTCATTAACCCAACTCTTTAGCTCATCAGAGTCTCGGAAAAACTGCTGCAGATGGAAAGAATCTGCCAGCTGGGCCCGGCGGTACATAGCTCTTTCATGAAGAGCATTTCGGCGGCTCAGCAGCTGAAATGAACGAATGAATAAATAAATAAATTACCAAATTCTGTAGCTCTCTGTACTTTGGTGAGAGCTCCACTGACTTGTACTAGCTTATTATTTCTTCACTGTATTCATAGCTTTTATAATAAGGTAGGAGAACATTATCTGAAGTCCAAATCTATTTTAAGAACTTACAGCATCTCTGCGCGTAGCAACATCATCCATGGCATAATGGTTATTCTGAATCAGTTTAGTAGCAAACTCATCTAGTGCCTAAAGAGAAAATATTTTTTCATTTGTTTGATATAACCAAAATTGTTTGTGCATGTTTACTTAGCAAATTAGTTCTCAATTTTGCTGTGGTAAACTTTCAACAGGCATTAAGATAACTACTATTAAAATTCTTTATCTGAACCATTATCTCATATATGGATGAGATGGAATTTACCACCCATATACGTGCTGCCACAATACACATGTGCTGGATTACTCAGATCTCAGACAGCAAGCAAGCCCTATCCCCTTCCTTTTCTACTATCACTGTTCCATTTTACTAAAAACACACATATCACATTTACCACACTGGACCACTCTCCAGAGCAAACACCATCTTCCTCTGTCATCCCCCAGTAGTATCTTGTACGCTATTGATATATTCATTTTTTTCTTGCTTATTTACTGATCACATAATTTAAATCTCTTACTGTGATTTTCTCCTCTTGGGCACTTAGGGATTTCTCAAAGTCCTCATGCTTCTTTAGAAGGGCCTCAACGCTATCCAGAGAATCACCAAGGTCTTCATTCAGCAGAAATGCCTACAGTAAAAAAAAAAACCACAAACAAATCATTGATTTTTATGTTTCCATCCTTGGCTGCTTTAAAAGTCAACTCAAGTGCAGACAGTGGTATTTACTAACACGTGACATTATAGGAAACTGAAGGATGATATATCAGGATGGTGTTCTTCATACACTTCCAAAAAGCAGTGATCATGAACAATACTTTTTAATTTCCTATTTAAAAATTATATTAACACACATTAAGGAGATCTCCAGCCAATTCATCACAACTACTAGTTCTAGCATTAGATAGCAAAAGCCATTGTAGCAGCTTGGGCTGTGAGATAAAGAACTCTATGAAGTATTTCATTCACTGTATAAAGTATTTTTGTTCATGTATAGTGGCAGTCATTGCTGCTGATAAAGGCCGTTTATCAAGGTCTGCAAAAAAATAGCCACAAATGAAAGAAATCAATCATATCTGAAGAATTTAAAGATATGCACTCACTTCTTGTTTGCTCATCCAGTTGTCAACTTGTTCAGTATCTCTGTAGAAGAGCTGCAGATCCATACACTGTTCATATTGTTGTCTGCGAAGCTCCCACAGTTCTAGCAAGGCAGCTCTTTCATCTGAGAGGATGGTTAGCTAAGGGATTGGAAAGAGATGTGTATAACCACTCATTTAATAGATCGCTTCACTTTGATCTCTATGTAGAATCCACCTTTAAAAAGGTGGTTAACACAGGCCTGAAAATGGCTTTTCAGGTAATAGAACCATTCTTCTGTTACTGACACCATTATCATCATCAGATAGCATGAGCTTTTTCTCAGCTTGCTTACATTACTTAATTAAAAAACTCTGTCTGCATAGATGATACTTTGCAGCTTAACAGCTTTTTAAGAAATAAACTTTTAACTTAAGGGACACAGAAGAATGAGACAACTTAAAATTCTTCTAGAAGCTCTTGTTCTTCAATTGAACAACTTACCTTTTCTTTAACTTCATCAGAAGCGTAGTGCCCAGCAGCAAGCAAAGCCTGACCAGACTCATCTGCGGATTTGAAGCTATCTTCATGGGCATCAATTTCTCCCTATAGAAGGGGAAGTGAACAAGCCATTTCCAAAATTTATCTTTAGGGTCAAAACATGAAGATTGCTATTAAAAATAACACAGACAACAGTCTAGATACCTCACTGATAAACATTTAATCATCTTTAAATACATCACACTGAACGTGGAAACTACAGTCAAATGTACTATCTTACAGTGCAGATGTAAGACAAGCCTAAATTCATATGTTAAACAGAAACTAGAGGTTGGTGTCAAGTCACATTATTACTGCATATTTAGAGCAATCCTTTCTGATGAAAAACTAAAACAGATGTTAGCTTAAGTGACTCCTGACAGCTCTAATTATTTTAATAAAATATTATCATAGGCATTCTTACTTATTAGTATATCTTCTCACTATCAAGAACCATAAAGCAAAAAACTCTGATGTCAGAACAGATAGCAATCTTGCATTTAGTGCATAGTTAAAGGATTCTGGTGGTAGCACGTTACCAGGTCTGATTCACAGATGCTGTTAGACAAATGTCTTTGAGCATTAATGATAAGATTTGACTGTTCTAATCAGCATACCTTATGTTCCTGATGTCTATCTAGGAGAGCTTCTGCTCCAGCCACATCATTGGCAAGCTCATCAGCATTGATTAGAGCCTTCATTTCAGTCACCCAGCTAGTGAGGTCACGAAAGTCTGCAAGAAAGCGCTGCAACCTGGGGAAAACGAGCAAAAATGGTTGAGAATCATGTGTTTGCATAGCTTTGCTAGCCTCGAGATCGAAGATACGGAACCAAAAAGCAAATATAGTAAGTAAATAAATATACTCTCAACCCAAGAAAGAAGTCTTCTACAGTTACGTAGGTTTAAAATCATGGGAGATAGCTTTTACTATTTCTCAAGTACATGTTTAGCATACAAACTATACTGAAAGTATATGGAATATTCCTAACCACAAACCTGTATGTTGAAGGCATTAGAAACCAAAAGACAGCTCAAGCAGAACGTTTCAGGATGTCCTACAGCACTGCTCTTGTGACAAACACAGCAGAGGGCGGTAGGGAGAAGAGCGAAAGGGAGAGACTGACACAGGCCTCAAGTCTCAAATAAAATCCATCTATCTATAAAGCAAACATTCTCAGATTCCTTTCAGCATGTCCTCACCATTCCTGCCCTCAACATGTGCTTAACACTTATCAACAAATGTGATCTGTTTCCATTTCCCTTTTAAATTACTGTTAATTGATCTGAAAAGACTATGACAGCGAAGGGAAAATAAAAAGGATTAGTCTGTGGGCCACTACCACCATCCACTCTCCATGGGAGAAAACAAACAGCGTAAGCTCAAAAACAGAGAGGATGTAAACTAATCATCCTATCAGGATAAGTTTATTTTTAGCACAGCTTCTTAACAATGCTCTAACAATTTATGTTTAGACAACCAGATTTCTACAGGAACAAGACAGGATGGAATACAATCCCACAACAAAGTAACTATCACAGATGGGAGTGATGTTTCATTTAGTGTGGGATAATATTTCAAACAATAAACCACACTTTTGTCTTCACAAAGTACTCCATAGTGAACAGAATAACAACATGCATATTCTTATTAAATAAAGAAAACACCCTTCTGTTTCCAGCAATCCTCTAGCAAATTTGAGCAAGGGAGCAGCCATTTCAGCGAGGCAGCATTCCTACCTGTAGGAGTCATTGAGGCGAGCGTGCCTCTCTGCTGCCAGAGTTCGGATTTGTTCCCAGTTGGCAATCAGCTCCTCCCGCTTCACTTGAATTTGAGAGGCATTTATTGGGTGAGACTGCTGCAAGCGGTCAGCTTCTGCGCACAGAGCCTTCACCTAGACCCAGGCACAAGCAGTGAGTAAACTTCTAACCTTTTACAAGCAAGTTAAATAGTTTATGTTGTAGATAAAATGAATTTTGTATGGCTACCTTATCTTCAAGAGCTGCAAGATCTCTTTCCAGACCTTCATGTTTACGCAGTAAAGCCTGCACACTGGCTAAGTCTCTGCCAAAATCATCTGAGGCCATTAACTGCCCCTTCTCCTTTATCCAGCTGATAGTTTCATCCACATCCCTTAAAATGAAAACCAAATAAATCTGAATGCACTCTTTCAACAAACTGAAAGTAAAACGTTTTCACTTAACACAGACTTACTGGAGAGACAAATACATAACTGAATGCATCATTTAGACATCACTCCAGGTGATCACTGCTACAAGTACTCCACCACTTGAGTAGATCCAGCCAAGTTCATACCTGTTGAAGCGCTGAACTTCAGCTGCCCCAAAGAGCTTTCCTTGCCTCTGAAGGGCAAGTCCCTTGAGACGCTGCCAGCTTGCATTTACTTCATCCTGTTTGGATTTTATCAGTTCCTCTTCTGGATGTTGTTCCTAGTTACCAAGGAAGAAAATGTTGTTTTCATGTGCTCTGTCATTTGGTATCTACCAACAAATCCTGGAAACACACCTATTTCCAATGGAACAATGTATGAATATTGCACTTTCCACTTGGTCTTTCAGTCTTATGGTTTTCCTGAAACAATAATGTAAATATGCAGTGTTCTTACAATAGCCTATGCTTTTCTATGCACTAATTAGTGAACCCAAAGAGGGCTGAAAGTACCTATTTTTTCCTGAAACCCTTGTCTAAGCCACAGATGATAAGAACAGCTTATCATAAGAACAAGAACAGAAGATAAATTAATTTTGCCTAGAAGAAATACATTGAACTTCAAATATGACAATTTCAGTTACAAGATTTGCAGATACTGCCTCAGCTGAGGCAGACTTATTTCAATTATCCAACAGAAGAATGACTAAATTGAATGACATCCATTCAAGATTAAGATAGCCATGTCTTTTGGCACACAGAGAATAAACTATACACAAGGAGGAGGGCAGGAAAACGAGTCTCCGTATTTGCCAGGAGAAATTCCCCAACACACATGAAGATTTACCTGGATAAGTTTTCCAGCAAACTGGCTCACTTCATTTACTCTTTCCTCATGAGCTGCTAGGTCTGTCTGAAACTCTTCAAATTTCTTTTGCAGAACTTCAACATGCTCCAAGTCCTGGCCAAGCTCTTCTGAGGTCACTATTGCTTCCTAGAATGATGAGGGTGAAAAAAAAGAAGTCGATTTCAGCATAATTGAGAGAAATCAGTACTAGCCATCAGGAGGCAAATCGTCCTAATTTTCAATAGTACAAAACCAGTTATAATCATTATATCTTACAGGCAGTTTTTAAATGACACCTTAAATTAGCATGATATTCTACAGAATTTGCCTTAAAATAAAACAGAACATTCCTACCCTCCCTCTAACTGTCCAAATAAACCCAGCTTTCCTTTATTACAGGAAACAACAAAGATCATCAAGGGCATTACTTTTCTTGCATTACTCATTTTCAAACATTGGAAGATTATAAAATTTTCAATTCCACTATCACGTTTTATGTTCTATGCATGATCATCATTCCTAAAACAACCTAAATTACTGAAAGCAAATAGGTATAAAAAGACCTTCAAAGCAAAAAAACAAAAACAAAACAACTCCAACCAACCAAACACACATCTGACCATACTATTTAGGACTACATACAACGACAAGAATTTGTTTACATTATTATTTACAGATAATTGCTGTAGGATCCCAATACGAGACTTTTTTACAAGAAGTGCACTGTCATAACTTGGCAATTGTTAGGTTGGATTTACAGTTCCAACCCACAGTGACACAAAACAACAAGTATTTATTAAGAAAAACAGGATGATCATTTTGTGGCTTTTTACTTGATATTGTGGTTTGTGGTCTGTTTCTTTGGAGTTCAGAAGGTCAAAAGCAAACAGTTCTCTTGTGGGAAGTGTCCTTACAACGTATATCTAAAAATATTCCAATCATGTGTAATTATGTACACACTGTTGTGTGGGTAGGCTGGTTGCTTTCTAACAGCTCACCTAAAACATTTATCACACAAAAAGATGTTTTTATATGCTATAGATTTTACCTTACAGGAAACTTGAATTCAATTACTGTGAGAAATACAAAGGCCTCTTTAAAGCAAAGGAGGAATTGATTATGTTTAACTGTGCTCTCTAAATACAGATTCCTCTCTTACTACTCAGTTTAATACTTTTTTCTGGCTGCAAAAGAAAAATGTTTTGCCTATCTACTGCTTATACAACATAAATAGCCTAATTCAAAAGCTCTCTGACTGAACTACAGCAGCAACGCTGATAAATTTCCATGTAGTAAAACAAAATTCCCATCAATAAATGCAGTGAAGGCTAATAATAACATACCTTGTCATTGATCCAGTCCAAGACATCTTCACATTCCCTTAAGAACTGCACCAGCTTTTGTGCTTGCAACAGTTTGACTCCCTTCTCTCTCATCTTTTCCAACAGTAACTCCCATAGTCGGTGAAGCTCTTGCAGTCGAGTCTAGAATGAGAGGATGTTGATATTAATCTCCGAACGAGATTTTAAGCTTTGCAAAGCAATTATATTCCCTTCTTGTCCTAAAACTTTGGAGAAAAAAATCTCCTTTCAATGTTCCTAGATGTTACTTTAGGTACAGGGTGGACAAACCACACAGCAGTTTAATCTCCAGTCATTAGCTTTCAAATTATATATGATGATATAACAGAGGAGTAAAACACAGAGCTGGAAATTACTGAGCTGAGTATTTAAATACTTTTTAATTAATGCAGCTATCAAACAGTTGTGCTCACGTTACTATTTACAGGGTAACCATTTTGAGGTAAAATATTATTTTAATTCTATGCTAGTGTGAAGTCAGACCAAAAAACTACTGCTATCCCCATCAAATGCTCATTCTTTTAAATGGAAGTCAACTCCCAATAAGTGTGTCTTCTCTCCATTTAGAGTTTATTTTTATTTAAAACCACACATTATGTTTCAAGTCAATCTTGTACCACTTCACAATATTTGCTAACCATTTCTTTCAGCACTATTCAGTGAACATATTTCATCAACATTCTTAAGTAATACAATTTTGAAATACTAGGACCAATTACTAGGTTTAATACTGAGTCTCTTTGGCTGCACTCTGGCTTCCAAAACATTTGGGAGAGACCATAAACCTTACAGACAATTAAAAAGAAAAACTACACTCCCACACAGACACACAACTTGCAAAACAGGAAAGTATCTGCTCCACCCATCTGTAATGCTTCACACATGGAGATCTGAAACTTGAAAGTCATGCTAGAGAAGCTTTTGAACATCTAACATGGGCGGATACTTATTTAGAAAGTTCAATTATTTCAATTATGTAGGTTTCAAGGAAAGAAACAGCTCATGCCACTCGAAATTCCCAGCACAGCCCAAAATAATAGTGCAGACTGTGGACAGAGAAAGAGAGCACACATTGCAGAAGAAAGTTCCACTGCACAGCCAAGAGTTTCACCTACTCGTATGTGGCACCCAACTTGGGTAGCAGTTACTATTGGACGCTGTGCAGTCCTGTATGGCGTGAAAGACTAAACCATTAAAAGACAAATTACCACTCTGAATAGAACATGAATAAAATCTTATAAAGGAGAGGAGAGGTAAAACACAAGATTACTAAGACCACCTCATCAAAAACAACAAAATAATAGATCTAACAAAAATTTGATCTCAGAGGATTTGTAGAAAGTTTATTTCCTACTGTTGTGGAAGTAGCTGTACTAAGAGATGTTTACAGCTGGGTAAGCAACAGGGAATGTATGGTGTTCAGAAAAGCTGTGAAACACAAACGCAGGGAGAATCAGATGCATGGCTGGTACAACTTAAAGTATTTAAATCTCCAAAGATGTGATGTGTATTACAGTTTGGGAACAGAAATAAGATCTTTGAAGTTTACTGATATGGTTCTTTGTATTACCTATAAGGATTATTGCAGAAAAGTCAAAATTGCTAAACACAAGCAAAAAAAAGTAGTGTCCAAGATCCCTGTCTTTGGGCTTTGAGAATTTGTTGCTGGAGTGCCTTCTTGGGAGGAACCACAAGTGTAATTCATCATTTGACTTGGGCTTTTCAACACGTTATTGAATTACTGACAATTTTCCAGTCGAAGTTCTTGGACTCCATACAGATATTTTGATTAAGAATCAGATCCAAAGAAAGACAGGACCTAGGTGCTCAATGAAAAATACCCGCAAAGCTTTACGAATACCAATTCTCTTTGATCATACTGATTGAAAACCTGTAGGTTTCTAATGTGTGCTTCAAAATGCAGAGTTATCTATGTTATTTTCACAAACTGTTTAAAACAAAACAAAAGCTTTTAAGAGGACAAAAAGTTTTAAAACTCACTCTTATGGTTTCTGATGCAAAATGTCCTTCATTAATCATCTGATTTCCAGTCTCATCCAGTTTAACGATAGCCCCTGAATTGGCCTGAACCTCAGCTTCAAAGGCTTGGTGCTTCTGTAGCTTCCCCTAAAAGTAAAACAGCAAAGAATGTGACAAAGGTTTAGTGCATAGAGCTTCTCTACATTTCCCAGCCTTAAAGTTTTGACTGTATTTTATGCAGATTTAGTACAGACTCAAATAAACAACAGAATAGTACACTTGAAATAAAAACCGTCCCATATGCTTCATGGATGGATTCAAACACCCCAATTTTAGTTATTTCATTATTGTGTTTGCTCTTTTACTTCAGAGTGTTCAAACACTTGGGTGTATGTTCAGCTAGTCATACACATACAAGTCGATTTTCTAAAACTTTCTCTCTTTTTTTTTTTTTTGAAACAATAAAAATTAATGCACATTGATTTACAGAGCTGAAGAGCACAGTGAATTCTAGCAATAAACAAAGCTGATTTTTCACTACATTGCACCAAGTAACTTTTTGCTGTTGATTTACTGTCTAATCCATTAATAGAAATTTTCCAATTAGATCAGCAAAAGAGTCAGGATTTTGGAGAATACTGCACAGGTCCACAAACATTTATATCCATGTCTCTTCACCACTCTCGGTTCAATGTATACTTACTTTTTTTCTGCTTGCTCTGGTTAAGCCAACATGCCCTAATAGTATAAAAACATAAAAAAAGGAGTAGGACTTACTTGTAAATTGCTTGGGTCTTTGTAATTTTCATCAGATGCTATCTGGAGTTTCTCTTGAATCCATTTTTCAAGCTCATCTGCATCACGCTGGAAAAACTGGAATCGATAGGAATCTTCAAGTTTTTGGCGCCTTAGAGAAGATAGTTCCTTGAACCTGTGGTAACGGTCCAAAACTTGCTGACGCCTTTCTTGGATATCTTCTGCCGTTTCCAACACTTTTACACCGCTTGGATCCATTTTCTGAAAGCCAAAAACAACTCAATTAGCATTTGGCTTGTAATCTGAAACAAAAGTAGCGTAGGAAGAGATCTGCGTAAGAAAAGCCTGTTTTCTAAATTCACATGTAGTTTACTTAAGTCTTGCTTTGAGTGCAAGTGAGGGGGTGTGCACGCACGCATGTATATGGACAAATACAAAAACATGCTTCTAGCAAAAAAATAAAAATAAAAAGGAAATACTTACAAAGGCATTTAGCATCTTCTTGTTTTGTGAAAATATGGTTGTGGTCTATCTAGTCCAGAATATAAATGCCATGTCATCTCAAACTGCAGCATGCAAGTGCCTAATAGAAATCTTAAAATGTGTGGATGTGCGCATGTACACATATATGTACTTGTTTGTATATGTGCCTATAAAAAACAACTCTCTCAAATGTAGGAAAAGGTGGTTTTAAATGCAAGAATATTATTGTTAAAGAACAGCTAGTTGCTCTGTGCAGTTATGTAAATATGGATATATGTTATTATATGCAGATATGTACATATATATATGCATGTACACATGCATACATGCATCCTCTCTATACTTTTCTTTATTTGAGAGAAGAAAGTAAATTTTTTCCTCCCAGAAACCAATACAACATGCTTACACTGTACTTCATTGACCTCTTAACAAAACAACCACGCAAAATTTACTCATCTAACTCCCTGTGCATGTCAAGAAGCTGTTGCAACAAAATACTCTGTGCCGGCAAGATCGGCAATTAACGCCTTGATATACAAGTGTTTACATGCATAGCTCACTTAATATTTTCCTATAAATTTCTTATAAATCAAGCTGAGTGTAACCTTCAATAATAAACCTTCAAAGTTCATAACAATAATTTTAAAAATCAAGTGTAAAATTGTGCATCAAGAAAGTTGGGCAATCTCTAAAATGAGGACAAGCAATCATCATTATTTAGTCGCTAGCTGCATGCTTCAATTAGACACCCATCTTGCATAATTTTGTGAAAAATTCCCCGGTTGGGGGAATCTCATCTATACGGCTGTTTTCTGTTTGGCTCCCAGCACTTGTGAAGGGACCATATGATAAAAAGGCAGAGGCAGGGGCGAGTCTGCCCGTTGCAGAGCTCCCTGGTGTCGCACCCTGCACCAGGACAGCCATTTCAGCAGCTGCTGCTCCTCGGGTGAACTCTGAGCCCCGACTGCATTGCGGCAGTTTAAGGAAGCAAAGAAAACTCAGCTGTGTTTTCTCATCCAAGCCCAGGCATTTCATTCACTACTATTAGGAAAGGACAAGGAAAAAAAAAAGCCTGCCACTGTGGACTGCATTATACTAATGCAGTCCAAGTTTCACCTGACAGCAATCCCAAAGGCTACACTTGATTAGCATTCTTGAATATTTTAAGATAAAAACCCTGAATGTAACTTGAGCTCAGCTAGTTTCACTTTCCTAAGAAATAAGCTGGTTTTTCAATGCTGTTCCAAAAAGCCTTTTCCCTCCGGGAAGATGGCAAGCAAATAAAATATGACTAAGTTATGGCTAAAAAACTTCCTTTCCTGTGCTGTTACACTGTGTTTAGATTTGGCCAACAATTAGTATTAATTTGTGTTCACAAAGAACAAAGTCACAGCTAGTCCAAATGTATTATGCAGCTGTCTCCTACCTCTCTGCCTACCCTAGATATTCACATTACCAGAAAAAATGAGACCCTAGTTGGTCTTGGGAATGCAGCTCAGTGTTTCACTGCCAGCTCCTATTTTGCTACTAGAAATGCTCTCCATAGCCCAAATAATTAAATATATATAAAATATATGTATAATATTTAAATAACTATATACATATTTATATATATATATGAATATATTTCTGTATATATATTATCTATAAAGAGAAGATATTCTGTAACAGCCTCTTGCCATACAATCTGGCCCATCCTGCTACTGGAATTTGTTAAAATAAAGACTCTTTTTACAGCTACAGTAAGTGGAGCTAGTCAATTGTAAAAGAAGTGCTTTGGTCTAGCAATAATAGACTGTTCTTTCCTGCAGCAGATTGGCTGCCATCAGCAAGTCCATGCTCTGCCAAAACGCAATCGGCAGTCGCTGGGGAGCTCTGAACTCAAAAGTCATCGATGCTGCAGAACGATGCAGTCCACATCCAATGTTTTCATGCTAGGACTGCAGCATTCCTCTCGAAATGAAGTCATCTCCAACACATTTCTAATGCTTTGCAGGTCGCTTGCAGCATTAAAAGGCATCAACTCGCCTCTACAACACTCTGACTGCTGCGCTAGCGTGAGGACCCCTACCAAGAAGTTAGACTTTATGCTTTTCACATGAAAAATAATGTTCAAATTCAGAGGCAGCCTGTCCCTGGGGAAGGGGTTTGGCTGCGGGGTGCAGAGATGTCCAAACCACGGGCGGCTCCCTGGGCCCGACCTGCGCCTGGCTGATAAGGACGGCGGCAGCCCAAGCTCCCGGCCGCGCAGGGAGGCCGGGAGCAGGGGCCGTTTCCTACCCAAAACCTCGGCCTTCCACAGAGCTGTGACATTACCCAAAAGATGCCACCAAACCAGTGCATCTGCCCTAACTGTTTTGAAGAAAACAGTCATGATGCCATGATATTTTTATGTTATAGAACTAACTTTAGAAAACTACTAATTAGTCACATTCCTTCGCACTGCTCCACTGTGGCGGTCTTTTTACCAAAAAGATAAAAATAAAAAATAAAAAAAAATAAAAAAGTGTTATCTATTATTCTTACTCTTGCATACAACATGCCCCATCTTTCCCAAAAAAATATATAAAAGGGGAGCTAAACTTTTGAATGGGACTACAGAGACACAGTAGACACATATATTTATAGACACCGCAGTGCAACAATGATGATGTCAGCAACATCATTCACACTCAGAAAACAGTTGTATCAAGGGGGTTAAACAGGAATTGCTAAAATGCCATCGGGGCAGACACACATAGGAGCTGTCAGCATTTTCCTTACCAAAACATGTTTTCGGGGACTGAAAAACTCAAATCATTTTCAACGTAATGTAACATAAATACATTAAGTGCTACATAGATGATTTTGGCGTATTTTTAAAACAATTACACAAAGCTTAAAGAATTAAGCTACTCCATCTGACAAACCGTCAGATATTAGTATATAAAGATCACTATCTTTAGTATGTAGTAAAATAATGGTGTTTACTTAAAACAAGTCCTGATGTGTTATACCTGTTCAGCATACGTGCTTCCAGTTATTCCCTGCAATATGAACAACGTGCCAACACTGCTCCTGCTTTTCCAACTTCCACACACAGACCGTCTTGATGCAGCTTTTGTGCTCATCAATATTAGGCACCATAAGCATCGTCGAAAGAGGAAAAGTCCTCCTTTTTTGAGGGAAGGTTATGAATTAATGATTTTATATTTAAAGCCAAAGAGCTTGAATTCTAGCACTGGATGAAATAATCTTTATAAGGAAAAAAAGAGAGGAAAATAATAACATACAGTTTTCTAGCTTTCCTTTACTCCATTTGCAGCTTCCTCAAAGCGCTAGGTAAGAAGTAAGCTGCTATATCTTTCTCAAGAACAGAAATACCAGTGTTGCCTGATTTAGTGCTCACTATGCACCAGTACTTCCAGTAAATAAAACTGGGCTTCTGAAAAGCGTATGCAGCAGGACACTAGCTCCTGGTGCCATGAAGGGAATTGCGGGTGTGTATTGTGTTACAAAGAAGCAACTGAAGGGTATGATATCATGTATCCTATACTGCATATTTTAAATGTTATGGAGAATAAATTCATAATCAGTAATTTTGTTTAACTGTGTACTTGTGAAATACAGAAGATCATTAAATGTATTTATTTTTAGGCATTTACATTTCAAATTTTAATTCTATTAGTTATATAAGGCCATCTTAATTGATCAAGATACATAACGCAGCTGAATTGTCTATCTAAATCTGATGCTTTTATGTACCATTTTGCGGGGGAGTAGTGTAGACCTGTGACAAAACTACACAGAGCGGGCAGGGACTGCACTATGCACTGAAGCTTCTGAGAAAGCAAGTTACCTTGACTGCATTGCAGAATTCCAGGGCTTACAAATAATGTGATGTTGCATAATTAACCCCAGCACTTTCCAATCCCACCATGCGACCTTCCACTACAGTTTTTAATTGTAGTATAAACATTTATATTACTATTACTTCAAAATAAAATCCAGCTGTCTGTATTATCCAACTAAAGTTTGATGTGTCCATCCTACTTATTTTATCATAATTGAACGGAAAACTTCACAGATATATAAACAAGTACTCGAATTTAAATATATTGCATAATGTTCTACAGTGTAAGCCATTCCCTGGTCAATTTTTAGAAGCTATAGCTAAAAAGATATCACTCAAAAAATCTATTAGGCAAAAAAAAAATATTGGAAAAGTTAATCCACATCAACAGCTGATCACACTGCACTATAGCAAGTAAAAAACATTCACACTCCATGCACCATAGAAAGAAATTAGGAAGTCTGAAGTATTAGAGGAAAGACAGATGAGAAGCAACACTGAAGTATAAATAAAGCATCTGCCATATTTTTTGTGCCCTATATAGGTCCAGTTCTCAAATGAATGGCTTTTTGTTACAAATAGGTCACTGCAATAAAGGCAGGCAAATAAAATATGCGATGACACTTCATGCATTACATGAAATACCTGGACTTTGACTTTACGAAACGATGACAACATGATGAAGGAATGTAGAGTCTAAAAGGGAGGGGGAAAATCAAGATAACATTCAACTAACTACCAGGTTAAGACACTGTCTAATTTCTTTTTTCCTCTTTAAAATACATATTTAGTCATAGCACACACTTCATACCTGCCTTTTGGTTCCTCACCACGCATACTGATTTGGAGTTACTGTTACACAAGCTATTGTGACAGGCAGACCAAAGGTTAAAATTATCAGCAGTTAAACTTAATTAAAACTGACATTGGTATGTACCAACCTTTCCAGTTAATTTAAAAATACAGTACTGCAATCTGAAGGTCGAAACAAAATGTTATCTGAACTTGGCAAATGACACTTCTTGCTACAGAGTAATAAAGACACAAATGTAATGAGAAGATTTTAAATATAAATGTCTATAAAGAGGTTCCATTGAATTATCATGTTAAAAAAAAAGGACCAGCAGCAGTTGTGACAGAAAAATTTTGGGGGGCGAGATGGTTATGTAGCTGACAACAGCCAAGCAGACATGACACGCCAAATTTTCAGATGAAAAATTCCTCGCATCCCTAACTGCATTTTCCCTGTGAGTAACGCTGCAATTCCCAAAGCCGTTTGTGGGAGCTGCTGCTGCAGGGCTTTGTGCTTGCTGAAGCTGGTGCATATCTCCCGGGGCGTTCGCATAGCTCGGTGTGGATCGCTTGCAGGAGCGAGAAGGCAGCTTGCCACTTTATCTGATCCACGGTCAGCAACGGGAGCGCATTGCTGGACTACCCTTGGCAATCGCCATCCACAGCATCTGCAGTCTGCTCCACCCCATTTTTCTGCTGCCTACATGCCAGGGACAAATGGAAAAAACAAACTCCTACACTATACTACTGTGCAGAGGGAAAGGGGGAGAAATTTGTATCATCTCCTCCAATATGCGGGGAAGCAATTAGTTCCCCCCAAATGCAATGTATTTACAAATAAAACAATGCAACCATGTAAATTAAAAAGGTAAAATTATTACCAAAAAAAGACTAAATTATTTGCATTAAACTACCACAGCCAGTTATACATATATAGTTGAGAATTAGGATTTTTACACCAAAAGCATCGTTTTCTACTAAAGGGCTTAAGGTTTCTCTAACCTCTCTTGTTACACAGGGGAAAATCATAAAATAAGGCTTTAAGGATACTCTTTGATATTCTAGATTTTTGTTTTTACCAATATCTTAAAAAAAAAAAAAAACTGAAATTTTCCTACTTAAGTTGACTAATCACGTAGCTCAGAGAAACATAATGCACAAATTCAATTAAGGATAAGAAAAAAAAAAAAAAAGGGATGGTCCACTGAACATCAGTGCAACCTATTGAGATGTACAATTCCTTTTCCAACAGGAATGGAAATAAATTACTTCATTTGAATAATATAACCTGCTACTCTGTTTCAAGTATTTTATGCAGCTTAATGACTCTATTACTGCAGTTATGGATCCTGCACACAATACAGCAGGAAGCTCCCTCTTTTCAACCTCTTTGTTCATTATTTTATTCGCACAATTTATAAATAACAACAAATGAAGATTTCACGGAAATAGTGACAGACTAATTGCATTTAAATGCATAAAGGCACACAGAGCAATTTAATATCTGTTTTGAACATATGTGAAACCCCAACCAAGGCCTTTCAGACAACGCAGTCATCAGAATCTTCTGGCACTTTGCTGAAAACAAAAAGCTCAACAGAATTTTCCCAGAAAGATGCAGAACCATTTCAGGCTGTGTTTTTCTAACATGTTCATTCGCCATCTCCAGACAACCACTGTTTAAATATGCATGAGAGAGTGTTCCACAGTCACGTACATTTTAAAGACTGGGAAATGCAGGTATTTTAATATACATGAAAAAAATATCTGAGAACACAAATCATCTGAAAAACCTACGGTGACAATGCTTGGTGGGTCTTTTTGCCTTCAATCGCAGCGTAAACGCTCACCCCTCTGCTATGTATTTATGACCTACTGACGGAAATTTGCTCTGCTTTGACCAGGTTAAGCTTTACAGAGGCAATAAACAAGAAAAAAAATATGCGACCCCAGTGCCTTTTGGTTCATACTTAGGAAGGAAAGGCTCGTCCCGGGGGAGCAAGAGCCCCTTCTTTGAGGAAGGACCCTCTCCACAGAGGCACACAGGTGGGGAGAGCCGATTCGGGCATTTCTCGCCCCTCTCCTGCGGCTCTGTGGGAGCTATTTCCGCGCCCGCCTCTCGGGCGAGGCCTCCCGGTCCCCCCGGTGCCTCCTCTGCGGCATCCCCTGCCCTTGGGCAGGGCTGCGGCGGCGCCGGAGGCCATTGCTGTGCAGCGGCGGCGGCGCCGCGGGCTTTTACCTCAGGAGGGAGGCAGCGCCTCGGGGGGGGCGGAGGGCACGAGCCGGGCGAGCCCGCGGCTCCCTCCGCGCTTCGCCGCCCGCTCGTGCCCTCCCCGGGGCGCTCAATGAAATTCCAGCCGCAGCCCCGAGCTGCCCAGGGCGGAGCCGCCCGCCCCTCCCCCCCCTTATCGCCCGCGATAAGAAACCCCCGGGCGAGAAGCCGCGGCCGCCGCGGGGAGGGCGCGGGGAACGGCCGGGACAAGGCGGCCTCAGCGCGGCCGCGCCCGTGGCCGCTGCGGCCGCCGCTGGGGGAGCGCGCGCCCCGACACCTGTCTCTGCAGCGAGGGGGAAGGCTCTGTGGACCCCAGCGCGGCCCACGGCCGCCCCCGAACGCGGCGCGCCCCTCTCCCCGCCGCCTCACCGGCTCGGTGCGAAGGGTCCTGCCCCGCCAGCTCCGCGCCCGCCGCCCCTCCGCTACGGCCGCGGCGCGCCGCCCGCGCCGCCCTTTTTATAGTATGGCCGGAGGTGACGTCAGCGCCGCAGAACGGTCTCCCAGCTGGCGGAAAGGGCCGAAGAGCTTCGGAAAGGATCGGTGCCGGTGGGGGAGGGGTGGAGCGAGGGGAGAGCCCCGCCCATCCAGGCTCGGCTGCCAAACGCACGAAGCGGCACAAGGCGGCCGGCGCCTGCTTGACGGAGAGAGCCGACAGATTCCGGAAAGCGCCGAACGATTCCGGAAAGAGCCGAGGGCTGATGAGGGGTGATGCGGGGTGAAGCTGGCGGGAGGGGGGCCGCAGCCCCGGGGCTGGCGCAGAGGTACGGGGGGGGTGGAAGGGGCAGGGTAAGTTGCTGTAGCCCCAGCAAATTCCTACACTCAAAACTTAAATATAAGGTAGCATCTAGAAAAATCCGTTAAAAGGGCATAACAGCATGAGCATGGAAGCAGTTTTGATTTTATATTTCCTTTTTTTTTTTTTTTTTCTCCTTCCCCTCAGAGGCAGGTTCAGTTTTCTGCCCATGAAACATTTAGCTGATGGTAATGCAAAAAGACTGCACCACCATCCGTAAACCAGCCTCCAACTCTGTGCATAAAAAAAACCTCCTCCGGACTCTATGCATAAATCAGCAGCCTCCTCCGCTACACCTTTTATATAAAGTGCATGTGAATAGATCTCGGGAAGACTTTCTTCTTTAACCAACACCGTGTCAACCTGACAAGGCCGACGAGCAGAGCATCAGAAGGGGGTAAAGGCTTCCACCAGGCAAAATATATCTATTTTTAAAAAGCTGTTGCATAAGTTCCGAGGAAAATAAGCCTTTAGCATACTGCAGCTGTTAAAATAAGCACCCACAGCTAGGTTTTCTCTCTTCTCCCTCTAAAATGTTTTTTAAGGGCCTGGTAAAACAGCTAGAATAACAGCTCCATGGAACCTAGCACAGCAAGGGGGTTTTAGTCATTTTTAGTTAATAACACTTCTTTTATTCAAGGACTTAAATGGAAGAAACCCACTTCCATTGCCATTGCATCAGAAGCCGTAGGACTGCTGGGGAATATTGTCTCTTGAGGCAAGGGATGAGTCAGAGCAGTTTTAATGCATCTGCTCCTGAATACAGTTTTTTTTTTTTTTTTTTCTTCAGGTCCAAAATGCTCTTGTGATATTTGACTTGAGGATCATTATAAAGCAAACATGCGTAAGACCCTGTGTGCACTGCATCCTCCCTGCAGCTGGCCAGCATTCAGAACTGCTAAAATGACAAAAGCAATAATGTGGTTCGAGCACCACTTCAAGCAGTAGATACAACACCAAGCTACATCTAAAAATATTTTCATAGGATCTTTTAGCAACCCTGTTCATTACTCAATTAGAAATTCATAAAGAATTTGAAACAATATATTGGTATCCCTTACAGAGAAGTACACTGTGCTTATGTCACTCATAAAAAATATGTACTTACATTGCCCCCAAAACGTAACAAGCCTCACATAGTTGTAAGCATGAAAGAAGAAAGTTATTGTGTCCTGTATAAGATCAAATCATGTTCCTTGTGTTTTGGAACAGGCAGACAATTGTTCATAACAGACAGCACCAATTACTATCTTGGATCAGTAAAACTCCAACAAAACCGTAAATATGCAAGATGTAATTAAGAAATAGCTGCAAAAAAGAATAATAAAATGACATTTCCAGCATTCTAAAAGGATCAGCAGTAATGCTCATCTAAGGAATTGCTTCCTCGGGTTACAAAATAGATGCATTATTATAAATTAATTTTACCAGACAATTTTAAATTTAAGCAACTTCCTATGGTTTTAGGGTTTCAAGGTCTGAATTCTTAAGTATATATTTCCTAATCTTTTCTTGGAGAATCCAAACCCTATATCAAAAGTGAAATCAGACTCTCAGATGCTCCACAATTTCTACAGCTCCAAATTGTAAAGTCTCTAGTACTTACAAAATGGATTTGGCAAAAACAAACAAACAAAAATATAGAAAATATAATTCTAATTTGCAAGATTTTTTTTTCTGAAAACAGAATTGACTTTTAGAACTTGGAAGTCAATTTTCACATCTTGGAGGCCATTAGAGTAGCTCAAGGGCAGTTCACCCATAAATTAAACACAATTTTCCCTCCACCATCTTCTCCCTACTACCTACATTCTGTATTCAAAAGAACCACAGATTTTTGTTCACTTCCATCTTTAATAGCTACAGAAAACACACACACACAAACTGCATCAGCTTCAGGTTAAAAATCAAACTTACTATTAAATATATTTCTAGAATAATTCACCGCTAGTAGAAAAGTATTACAGTACTCGACACATAAAATACCATTAACACCCATAAAGAAGAAATCCCTAAGAAAGTCATTCTAAAAGTATTAAGTACTTCATCTTAGGCAACCCAAACATACAGTTTCTACCTCAAATAGCAGCAGAATATCAGCATTGTAGAAAACAACAGAACACACACATTTTCCCCATTTTTTTATTTAATAAAAAGGATTATTAGCTCCCATCCACACGATGGATAAGGAACACAGAATTTCTGTAACTTCAGGAACTCTGCTCTTCCCTCATAAAGTTATTATACATGCAAACTTTTTACATTAGGGTATCTATCTTTCTCAAATTAATACGTTGCCTCTTGGAGCAAAGATACATTCAACAGAGGTGACAGTCACACATTTAGGTCAAGTACCTTTACCAAACGCTGTAGCTTTAAGATGTTGTTGCAACATATACGTAAAACAGTTATAAAAACTAGACATTAAATACAAAAATAAAGTTTTACCAGTAAGTTTCTGAGATTGATTATTGTCTTAAGACTTCATAAGGCCTTGAGGTATTTCCACTTTCATGAACAAAAACACACTGAGCAAAATTTCGATCCAGGAGAGTCTTTAGACTCTGAGGCCTAACAGAGAAGGAAATCATAATACTGTATTTAAAGTATCTTCTACATGTTTAAATACGTGAAGGAAAAAACTTCTTTTCCATAATTTACTGTACAAAACCTTATACAAGTCTAAAAACAAAGGATAACTTCCCATTATTTTCCACAAATTTAAAAGTTACTGATGTTCTGCCCAACATTAAAACTTGAGGAAATAAATGTTAACACACTGATCGAATACCCTCTCACCTTCCCTCTAAATAAACATAATTTTATCTTGTCCCTCCATATAAACAGGAAGCCGGGTCTGAAAGTGCCGACATCCCGGGAAGAAGAAACATGAACTGATTTATGACCTCCAAAAGGAAGGTTGCAGAGAGCCCTTTGGTAACGGAATTTCCTTCTGCTGAAGACATTTCTGGTCAGACAGGGACAGGAAAAAAAAGAAAAGAAAAAGAAAAATGCATCTTAGAAGTTGCATTAGCAATTTCAAACAATATGAAATTATGTTAGAAATCTCTGTACCCACCAACATGGAAACACTGAAATGCAAGTGTACAGGCTTTTTTTTTTTTTTTCTTAAATATTTTTGGGACCTACGTAGAATACAGTGCTAAAGAGAGGCTACAAAGAGCAGTTGAAAATGCCTGCTTCCTTTTACACCTAGCCAGAGAGCACAAAAACAAGCATCATTTTCTGACGAAAGTGAGCTGTTACAGCAATGACTCAGCAGAATCCTTCTCCTCTTTGTCTCCTCTCACTGCAACCAGCTTGCACTGAGAAAATTACACAAGAGTGTAGAAAGAGATGTAGGAGATGAAGGATATAATAATTGCCATCAAGATTAAGTGAACTTAACCAGAAGTCATTAAAAAAAAGGTTACATCACATTCACAGGTCTGGACTCTCAGGTATGCTGCAAGCAGTATTGGCCTCATTAGTGAAATGATGCAGATGCCGAAGAGAAGAGAAAAAAAAAAAAGAAAAGCTTGGAAGATTTTTTAAAAGTCCCTTTACCTCCAAGAACTGCTTGAAACGCATTAAAGAGCCCATTTGTCCAGAGCTGGTAATTGCTTCAATCCTGCAAAAAGATCAACATGTTCCAAAAGGTACTTAAAAACTGAGGTTTGACTTACAAGGGTGGGTAGGAGGGATAGCAGAGCCTGTGGAAAGCAGAAGAGACATGGAAGAGCAAATAGAGTAAGAAAGAAAAAGATTATTTACTCTCCTAACAACATACCTTGGGAAATAGTCTTCTCGGATAAGCAACATCATTTTCCAAAACTGGACCTGATACTGTTTCATGAGGGCATTACCACACACCTATGGGACAGAAATCCACAACCACCAGATCCAGAACAGCTCTCAGACCAGCAAGACAACTTCCACAGAGCTGTCCAATGGCAACCACCTAGGTTTTAAAATGCTTGGTAAAATTAAAAAAAGACACTATTCCTATCATAAAGCAAGCCTAGCCTGTAACTTACACTATTATCAACACAGTGGCCTTCTCTTTTCAATGACCCCACAAAGGTCAATGACACCAATTTTGCATTACTTTTCCTCTCAACTCCAGCCTCCATTCAAAAACAAGTCTTCCTTAACACCATTTGCTAGCACATACTGTGGTTGTTTCCCCATCTTGACCACTGCAATATGGATTCATTCACTTTCTCCACACAGTCAGTGTACAGGAAAATTTACAAGTTCAATTTAGACTACTTCAGATTTCATTTCCCCATGTGTATTTCCCCCCGCCACCCTGTTTTTTTTGCACCCACTTTTCAATGTTTGGCAGCTGCTAAGCAGGCTCATCCTAGGACATCATTTACCTCTAGAAAATCAAAGAGAAGCGTAGCTGTCACATCTGCCAGAGGCTCCATGTTCAACATCTGAGCAAGCCACCGCCATCCATGGTTCAAACCATGAGGATGGGTCTATAAAGCAACAAAAATCCATCTCTCACTTTCGCAGTTTTATAAGCTGCGAAATGCTATTATCAAAACAGAAAAAAAATCTTTTTTTTCTTTTATAAAGTTATTTCACAATAGCCTTACATAAAATGTGATTATTATGAAAAATATAAAAGAAGGAAGGTCTACACTACAAATTAGTTAGCTTTTTGCATTGCTTTATTGGTAATGGTTACATTCATCCCCCTTCGGGTATACTGTCAGCAGGTTTAAATTTACCACACTTGAACTGCAAGTCATGTTTACAATACATTTAATAGAAATGAAGCCACACATATACATACCCCTTGTCTGTTTCCATAAGGCCACCGCAGTTGAATGATAGCAGCATATAGACGAATCATTCCTGACATCCGTTTAAGGAAGTTATCTTGCTGTTCTATCTTGGAATCCTTAACTTGATATCCAAGCATCCTAGGTATTAAAAAAATGTCCCAATATTAGTAAAGCAAAACACATTTGCTCCTGTCCCTAAAGTTCTCAACTTACATTAAGTCAATCATACTGAGAATAAGAATTCTCCAGAACCATGCAAGAAGTATTGCAAGGGCTGATCACTGTGGCTCACACATTCCTCTCTTTTATACCACACCAAAATCTTGAGATTCTGTACTAGGCACTTCAACTTGAATTAAGTTATTTCTATGGGTATCAACTGTTCTTTGAGAGGGATAAGGAAGATAAAACAAAAGAGCATCCATTACCCCTAAAACCACTTCCATAGCTGAAGGACACAGCATCCTCCAAGGGTGCAGGGTCAGGGGAGCTGCACTCTTGTGAGTAAATCTCCAGTCTATGCCAGCATGTCACTGTGCCTAAGTAATTAAAGATGGGGAAAAGTGGAGTTCACTCAGGAGAAGACAGTCTTTGCCCTTGCAGAGTTCATATTAAAGGACTCTCTAAAGAAAGTTACCTCTGATAATCTTCCAAAGAAGTCCCATCTTTTAATGCAGGATAAAATGGCACAGAGTAGGGGCACTTTTTGTGTAGATGGGCTAAAATGAGGTCTCCAACTCGAGGGTGAATTTCCCAAATTCCTGAAGCCACCACAGCAATGGGGAAAGCTGCCTCATGGTGAGAAGCTACTTCTTCTTCTCCTTGATTCTGGGGAAGAGGGGAGGGAAGTCAGTCTTCATCCCTTCAAACCATTTCTCAGAAAACCTTTTTGAAGTTTCATATTTAGCCTCTAATAAAAGCTCCATGACTATGTAGCCACCAACAGAAAGGCTCATAAGGCCTGTGCCCTTGGCTTCCACGGAGAAGGATGTCAATAAACCGCTGCTCAGGCACAACTCCAGGCACGAGGTATGAGGCTCCACAGATATTTTTGTTCCAGTCATTTTCAAATGTTTACAAACCAGCCCCCTTTGTCTTCTGTGAGCTATTTTTTGCATATATTTTTGTCAATGCAGGAACATTGTTCAAGTAAGTTTCAAACAGTTCAAATGCAGCAAAAAATAACAGAAAAATACTGCCACCTTCAAAAAAAAAACCCATTTCAATAGCACTTTCTTTTCTGGGAGGTGGTAACTTATACATCAGGAACTGAAGCTTTCTTGTGGGAGCTTAGCCATGTTTTATTCCCCTCTTCTGCCAATATGCAGGGGTTTGAGCACATGTACAGTTTTGTGCTGGATCATAAACTATCTATCAGTTTTCTACCAACAGTGCACCTAACTACTTAAGAATATGCAACATATAGCCTTGGAATTCAGAATAGTTCTGCCTCGTAGAAAAGTTGAAGCATGGGAGAGCACAGAAGGGAAAGAGAAACAAAGTTCTTTCATTTCTTTATCTAAAAAGCATTTCCTCTAATCAATCTGAGCATTATTAACACCTGCAAGCTAAATTCCTAGTAATTTTGCTCTTAGTAGGAAGAGACAGGACAATATGTAAAAACTACTAGCTACCTTCATCACCTTAATAAAGAGAACAATTACTCACCACAAATTTCTCTGCAAGTTTGTAATGAACAAAATCCAGACCCTGTGGATGCTGAGTCACTGATACAGTTCGCCCTCCACTCTGAACAGACTTTCCAGAGAGCAGGTTATTGATCTTGTCAAATATCTCTCTCAGTTGAGAGCCTGTGAATACATCAAAAATGCATACAGAGAAAATTAGGAAGCAGCTGCCAAGCCTTAGGCAGACCACTCAGCTTCACAAAGCTAGACCAACATCCTGAAGGGCAAGGCACCCCAGACAGCTCCTTTGCTGCATCTGATTAAAGAAACTGAATCATGATGAAGCAAGATGCCTCTAAGGGAGCCAAGAGACCTTCAAAACATAAGCAAACATTACGCTGCAAAGGCTTGAACTGCAGGTATACTAGCTGTAGGGTGTAGGTGTAACACAGAAATACTGGCTACATCAGGTCCTGCTAAAATGATTATAGGAAACTGCAACTCAAATAGATTCAATTCTTAGTGTTTTCCTGACCTGCTATACTAGAGATCTGGCTCACAGGGATCGTAGCTGCTTTCTGCAAATCCATTTTAATCTTCTTCACCTGCAGGAGAACATAAAATACCGTTGAAAATTTTACAGATAAGAGCACTTGTCAAGAGGCAGACTTTCACAGGGATGATACATGTCTTGTGGGTCAAATTCTGAAAAGAAGAATTCAGTCCTAAATCCTGCTTGATCTTTAGAGGAATTAAACTCACTCAAAATATACCATGAAGTCTATTCCTCATGGAATTGAGGTCAAGATGTTCACTGGAATAGCTAACCGTATATTTAACATTTATTTGTAGCTTGAAGACCTGCAACATAATGAGTAGAAAACCCTCCTGGACACAAGTAGATGCCAGGTTCTCGCACACATAATTTTAAGTCTCCAAAGCGACAAAAGGAGACAGGTAGTTTAGTTTTGCCTCAAGGAAGATCTACTGGATCTTCAAACATATGTGATGAGCTCGGAGAATAAGACTGAATGCACAGTATCTAACAGGTTTTGTTTCATTTGCATTCTGAATAAATATTCAAGCCTTCAACAAATACTGATTATTCTGCTGTGGAATGATAAATTAATCTAAGAAATACTGGGAAACAATAAGATACAGTGTATGCTCAGAATGCACTATTTAACATTTTTCTGGCTCAAGGTTTTAGTAATATCAAGATACAAAGGCCTCAATAAACCAAACTGACAAAAAGAAATCCCACAAAGAAGGAATTATGAATGAAAAAGAGAAACAAAACAGTTCTGAAAAGTACTTCACTAAAGGTAGGACACACCATTGTTTTTTAAGACTCTACAGCAGCCGAACCAGATCACTTGTCTTCCAGTTTTAAACTCCAAAACCAGAACACAGTTCTGCTCAATAGCACCTTTTGGAAAGTATGCTCACCCACTTGAAGAAATTGTTTTTTTTTTTTTTCAACAGTTAAAGCATTTCTACTTGATTATTATTTTGACAGTTTGGATGAGCAGACTATTAACAAAAGTTGCTAGGTCAGAAATTTTACCTTTCTGTTTTTAATGCAAGCTGTGCTGCTTCCATGGGGGTGAATATACCCACTCTTGAACAGTACCTCCATCTATCCATACCTCATTGTTGTCCTTGCAGTTGCTGATTGCGCTGAAGGAAGCAATGCACTGGTCAGCAGCATCCTGAAGCTGCTGGTACCACTGCATGGTACTTTCTTCTGCTTTAACTTGAAGTCCTAGTATTGAAAAAGAAATGGCAGAACAGTAAGAAAGCCCCAGAACACTAGAAAACCTAAAGGAAAAAGTTTCAAAGAAGCAACACTTCCCCCCCCCCCACCAGAAATCAGTTTAGAAAGTTACTAACTACATCTCCGTAAGCTATACAGAAATCCCTGTTTTTCAGCCTATAGCTTATATACGTAGGATTTCTGGCCTTAAATTATGACCAAAGAAGAAGCTATTTCAGTGATCTGTCCCTGTATGTTTGTGGTATCACACAGGACCGATTTCCCTTTGACAGAAGCCACATTCTACCATGCTGCACACTGCTTAGAAACACCTTTTGTTCCAGTTAAGTCATTTATGCTGCACCAGTATTGGCCACATCTGCTTGAGTTAGCTGCCAGCAGTTTCATACCCATTTTTCTACCTGTCCTAAAAACATGGGCTACCAAAAGCTACGTCATCACAACAGTAACATCCCTAAGTAGTAGTTGGCCTAGCAGCAAAACAGCATGTAAATAATAAGGGAATGGAAAGAGGGAGACCACCACCTACCTTCCTTCTGTGGCTTTTCCCCTGATTGCTGTGCAGGAGCAGGAGCCTCAGCCGTCACCTGCTCTTTTTTCAGCAACTCTTTCTGCTTCTCTCTCTGCTCCTCTTCATCTTTCCTCTTTTTTTCTTCCACAGCTGCAGCAATTTCTTGCTGCATGCTAGATATCAACCCTCGCATTTCCTGCAGTGCTCGTTCAGTATTGGCCACATCTGCTTGAGTAGGGAAGCCTCTCTACCAAGAAACAGAAAAGGCAATCCACAGATCAAGAGCAGAAGCAAGGAGCTTTTAAAGCATTAGCCTTTAGGCAGTCCAGGAACCAACTATACATTTTATCATCTTTGGTGAAAGATTCTCATTTATTTGTATACATGAAGATTCTCATTTATTTGTATACAAAGCAAATGATAATTGGTCTTAGTCCATGGCTCATCCTTGTAAGACAATAAAAATGGGTAGCACCTTTAATGTATATAAGGGGACCTCAGTGCAAATTCCAGACTGCTTCCTCTGCAGGGAGACAGCTGTGACTTGTGACTCACTAGGACAGATGATTAGCCTTATTAGAGGTTTTTTTTTTTTTTTTTTAATTTTTAAGTTCTGTGTTCCACTTTTACATAGACAAGAATTGTCAAGGAAACCTACTTGCTGGGAAAAACTTGTGAGTATAGCAGTGTCCCAGCACACTCAGTACTCCTCTTGAACAGTTTCAAACCACCCTAATTCCGTGGCTGTCTCCAAACACAGCTCTACAGCATCAATAGATCATATTATTTTAACATTCATTCTTTCTTCTGTACAAATCCTCATGTATTTTTATAAGCCATCTTGAAAGGAACAGCTAGAGTGCAATGGAAAAGAATTCTCCTTTGAAGTTAGCTGCTTTATAGCAAGCATATCTAAAAACTTATGTAATGACCTCATACAAGATACCTTTGAAGACAACTCCAGCAAACTTTAAGAAGCAACAACAACCAAAGTTCAAATCAGCCCTCACCTCACTAGTGGTGCGGATGAGTCCTGACACCAGCCCACAGATCTGGTTGCCACGATTACTGTACACAGAAAAATCGATTCTCGGCAGGTCCTTGTGTCTATAATTGGGATCAATCCGCTGGTTAAGCTGCAGCACCTCCTCCTGGATGGAATAAAGGCGACGCAACCTCTCCTGGCCTTCCTCCTTGCGCAGACGCTCCAGCTCCTCCTGACGCTGCCTCTGCTGCTCTGCCTCGCGCAGCTTTAGGTTTAATACCTGGGAAGAGAAAGACACAACAGAAACAAAATATTTTAGTAACTCCAGTTTTACAGATCTTTCCTACTTCCATGAAGGAAAACTGCATATAGGAGAAAGAAAATATATAATAATTGTTCGCTAGTCCTGGTCTGAATTCCCAGCACAGCAGTACTAGTACTGCAATAGTATGAATGACAAATTTTGCAGCCTATAGCATCCGTGGAGACACAGAGCAGAACAAAAGCAGATTCAGATGAAAACTTGGATTGTCTGATACCCTAGAAGCCAGGATAACACAAAACACAAAGTAACTCTCAAATAAAATAGACAAACTTGTAAGGATATTCATGGGAACATCCAAACACTGGATTTATAAAAGACAGAAAAGAGTCTATCATTATAGAAGTAGCAAAGGTAAACAAATCTCTAAAGAATAAAGCCTTATCCATTAAAAATAACATCTTGACTGGTCACATACTGAGAGCAAAGCTCTAGATTCAAGTGCAAACTTTGACTGTAACTGTTACTGCAAAGATAAAAGCTCCACTGTTGTGCTCCTACAATGCATGTGCCTTAACTGTATTTCCACAGTGATGCAGCAGGTGTCTAGGACAGCACCATAAAATACATCTCTCTCCAGGGATGTCAGATATACAGAAGTATAAATTAGTCTTTCCCGTTCCTACTGAGCACTTGCTCTCTCTTATGAAAGAAAACTCTTACAAGTCTCAGACCTTTGCTCTGTGTCGATGTTCTTCTTTCAACTTCTCTTGCTGTCCCTGAGCTTCCTTGGAGCTAACATACACACAAAGACAGAAAATGATTACTCAAGACGTGAAGAAAACAAAATACAGACACATGCAAGCCACTTTTAAGATAAACTAAAGGAATGTTAAGTGTCAGATAAATATAGACTTCTTCTAACCACTGAAGCCTCAGAAGCAGCCAGAGATCTACTCTGAAAGACTACCAGTAACAGGAGAGTTAACAGAAGAAAAGCAGCAGATGAAATTTTTGAGCTCAATGACCAAGACAGATGATCAGGCCCAGAAATTAACCCCTACTTTGATTAATCTATAAAACGAGAGTCACCTAGAACATTTTAAGGATACCACATATTAGAGCTAATCTCACCTCTTCTCCATTACTTCCCGCAAATCTTGGAATTCCTGATGTTGCTTTAGCTCCTTCAGTTCATCGAAGCGCTTCAGCTGTTCGCTTGCCAGGTCGTACACTGCCCTCACCATCTGCTCTTGCTGCTCCTGACGTTGCCTTAGCTCCTCCTGTAGATTGCAGGAGTACCAAAAAAAAAAGACAATGTAGGCATCACTAGAATTTGCACAGCAGGAAATACAAATTAAAAAGCTTTAAGTGCGCCACCGCAGTCCATTTGTGATTATCCTAAGCCACAGAGAGCAAACGACTATCCTGCTATTTCTACCAGAGCATTGTTACACTTTCATTCTATAGCTCTCCTACGATTCATACAGGAATCTCTCACTCATTCTTCTTACCTTTCCTTTCAACCTGTGCATCTCTTCATACATCCGAATATAGCCTTCAACTTCTGTAACTTTAGATGGCAGAATATTGGGCAAGACTTCCTGATCTGCTTCCACCAGACTGAGATCTTCATTTCCCTGCACAGTCAGCATAACAGCAAAATCAGTGATTGAATACAATATCAGCCTCACAAGGGAAAACAGGTAAATCCAGTCACTTAAACTGCACAAAGGACTCAACCACTCTACAACTCTTCAGCATTGGCAATTGTAACCCAGACAGACTGGACTTCACACCTTCCCTCTAACCTCAGTGAGGGTGTTATGCCAAGGGAAGCCAAGAGGGGTTTCTGCTTCGCATTTATTGCTTGGGAAAAACATTCAGCCTCTTTATCATAACTTTTATCGTGTCTTGCTGCCTCATTAAGATGTTATCCTCACAAGATATTTCATAAGTTTAAACAGGACCAAAAGGATGCAAAATTTTACCATTTAGGCTAAATACAACTGTTATATATTAAACCATCATTTAATACGTAGCAAAACACAGCCTCCTTTTCACCTGCTGCATCAACCTCATTATGTTCACAACTGAGCTCCTCACTGTCCAATTTCCTTCAATTTTATTGTATAAAAGAGAGCTATGACACTCCTAGATCATTAAAACCCTCCAGAGGAGAGGCAGGAGAGAACCCAGGCAGCACTCGTGGCCTTTCCCAACAGGCCTGACCTACTCTGGGGCTGTATTCTCCTGTACAGAGGAAGCCCAAGCTAACAAGCCACATAGCTATGCAAACCAAGTAAGTTTTTATTAGTTACAATGAAAAAGAGTTTGCTTTTGGCCTAGTGTGAAACAGTTCTACACTAAGATCTGGAGATGATCCATTTTGCTGTCTCCTGGCTAAGCGAAGCACTTTTTCCCCACAGAGTGAATGACACCCGTGTTCAGCAGGTGCCCCGAGCCGCCCCCACAGGGGCTGGCGAGGCCGCTACCTTCACCGCGCTCGGTGCGGCCGAGGAGGGCGGCGAGAAGCCGGGGCGGCCGCCGGGGGCAGCGGCCGGTTCGGGGGCCGGCGACAGGCCCGGTCGGGGCGCGGGCTCCTCGGGCGTTGAGCTCCCGGACGCCGCCGCCGCTTCCTGGGCCGGCTGCCCGAGCACCTTGTCCAGGACCCAGCCGGAGTAGGAGGAGAGCACGAGGGGCGCCATGCAGCCTTCCAGCACGTCCTGAGGGGGAGAGGAGGGAATCAGCGGCTTCAAGCGCGCAGCTCGGCGGGGGCTGCGCAGCCCCGCGCTCGCCTCGGGCCCTCACCTCGTCGTGCAGCCAGTGGCGGCAGTAGCTGAGCTGGCCCTTGCTGGAGGTGCGCAGGGCGGCCAGGGTCTCCCAGCGCAGCCGCCGCGGCTCCATGGCGGCACCAGCCCCGGCCAGCGCGGCCCCCCTCACGCCGCCCTTCCCCTTCCGGGCGGCCGCAGCCGCTTCCCGCCCTTGGCGGCCGCGCCAGGCCCCGCCCCGAGCGCGGGGCCGCGGGTTCGAGGCCGCCCCCGGGCTAGAAGCTGCGCAAACGGGGGCGGATTCCCTGCCCGCCCCAGCGCCCCTTTGTTTCCTCGGTTTGCCCAAAGATCTCCCAAGAAAGGGGGCCCCCTGTAACACCACGGACAGGCCATTTACTGCTCCTTACGCCATAGCACCTTTATTTAGTGAGAAGTTTAAGTGTTACACACGTGCACACAAAGTAACAGAACTCTCAAATAATGATTAATGTAGAAAATCCTTATGGCAAAGACTGCTCCGTGACTGCTTCACATGTAACTAGATATGAAAGAGATGAAAATAAAACCACCTGTGTTTATTTTTCTTCT
Organism: Tinamus guttatus; assembly: GCF_059628265.1. Classification (NCBI taxonomy): domain Eukaryota; kingdom Metazoa; phylum Chordata; class Aves; order Tinamiformes; family Tinamidae; genus Tinamus; species Tinamus guttatus. The sequence continues at coordinate 156,916 of NW_028288760.1, read as the reverse complement.
CATAGGAAGCAGGGGCCAGAAGGACCAGGGCTCTGCAGAGCCCATGAGTTTTAGGGAGACATCGCACAAATGCCCTAGTTTTCCTGTAAAAGGTGGGATTTGGTTCAGCAAAGAAGTCGAGCAGCAGTAAAACTGCTCTTAAATTGGCTTAAGCCCAGGCCAGCGTTTCACGCAAACTCCCAGCTCCCACGGCATCGGCTGCGACCCCAATTTGACTCCCACTGAGATTAAACCAGAGACTTTCCTCCGAGTTCAGAGAGTTTTGGCTTGGTTCCGGGCATAATCGGGATCAGGGAAATTGGTTTGGAGGGAATAAAGCAAGTTAGAAGCTTTAATGTGCATTGAGATCACAGTGGAGACAAAAGTTGAGGATTAGAGTATACAAAATCAAGTGCAAATAGCATTCATTGCTGCTGGTATAAAACGGTTTACAAACAGGGTGGTTGTTCCGGAGATCATTTTTTTATAAGTGTAGAGCCCAGGCACTTAAGTTATTTTCATCTTCACATTTTGGGTGGGTGGACCCTCTCCCACCATCAGTTAGATCAATGTGCAATAGTAAAAAATAATACAAATAACAAAAAAAAAAAAGAAAACACACACCACACACAGAAACATGATCTCTCTAACACAGAAACGAAGAAAGATGCATGAAAATGAAAAGACCTCTAAAAAACATTAACATGCTCAACCAAAACCATTGTCAGGTTTTGAGAGCTGAAACCAGAAGGACTTTATAAGATAAAAATAGTATTTCTGCATATTCAAAATCATCTGGTTTTGGGGCATAGTGTATGGCGTGGTGCCAATGTCCAATACCATACCAGTACTGCCCTATGCTTAGGCCATATACCACCATGATTTTTACCATCTCATGGTGCAAGGAAAATAGGAAAACTTCTCCCTACCCTGAAATGGCAACCTGCTTTCCAGATAAGATATGGCTTTGAAACCTGGCTCCTTTTGTGCTTAATAGCAGAGGGGCAGGGAGAGCACAGCGCTCATGGAGAAGAACGAGAGCGGGTGGAGGAGCTCAGCAAGGCACTTTCTCCAAAAACGTTGGCATAGGAAGACTTGAGGAACTGGACATAGTTTTGCATGCTGCGGTTGGTGCTCTCCGACTGCTCCAACCGATCCTTTAAATCTTGTAGGCGGCTTTCGTACCGGCGTTCTGCCTACAGGAAGAAGCACAAAACAGGCTGAAAGGTAGCAGTGTTCAACCCAGTCACAATAACCTCAAGCTGTTCCCCTAGAGCGCCGAGGACAGCAAGAATTAACACCACAGTGGATGCTACACATAATATTATGACATTTATAATTTGTTCTGCTCATCCCCAACTCGGTTCATCAACCTGCTGATAAAAACAGAAAACAACACAGCTAATCAGTTGAGCCTTTTAAAGTGGTTAACTCCAGGATTGAGGAATAAAACGCTTTTCTCTAAAGAGGAACTTGAGTTGATCCATGTGCTAGCCCAATTCCAAGTAAAACTCAAGTAAAAACGCAGAGTAAATGGAAGATCCTTCCTCAGTATAGAGCAATTAATCTCAAAAATAATGCAAATAATAAAGAGAAAATAATAAATGTAAATAATAAAGAGAATGAGGCTCCACATTCACGAGTTACTAATATAGCAGACATGTCATGGACACATGACAATGTCAAATCTGGAAATAGCAAAAAGCTCCACACGTCTTCTGTGCAATGCCCATAGGAGCTTGGTTTATGAACTCCAGTAGCTGCCAGGACACTGCCAATACAGCAAGTGCATCTCTTGCAAATCACTCACATCATCTTTGCTCCGGCGCAACTGGCTCAGCTCTGTTTTAGTCCTACTCAGTTGGGTCTCCAAATCCAACACCTTGGACTGGGCCGCCTTCTCTCTAGATGCTGCTCGTTCTCGTGTTTGTTCCACCTACACGTAACAGAACAGTGAATTTGTCAAAGGCTTATCTATGGAAGAATAATTTTTCCCTACTGCATTGCCCACAAATGCCCTATAAAGTTTAAGGAGACTCGTTTTCATACATAAGCAGCAGCTCAATCTACTGCTTTCCTCTGTCCTGCTGCAAACTGCAGAGTAGGGTTCCCTTTCTGGAAGGCTCAAGTGCTGTCATTTTCTCCTTTGTATTTTACTGCACATGCAGTGATTTAATGGCAGATTCAGGAGATTCTTGCTATCCCATTTTTACAGTCTAAGTAATTTTGGTAAGCTTCACAAACACAAGGAATCACTTACTTGTCTTTTGGCATCCTCAATGGCCATCTCCAGCTGACGTGCCAAGGAGCTGCATTCACGGGTCTTCTCCTCTAGCCGCAGCTGACACTGGTGGATTGACTCCTCGCGTTTTGCTATGACCTGAAGGAATTCTATGTTCTGGGCACTCGTTGTCTGTAGTTTTCTAGATTAAGACAATAAGGGAAGGAAGCCTATTCATTTTAAATGAAGTGCGTTTCAGTTTGCCTTTTTTTTCATGTTTCTGAGTAGTCTGTGAATAGATTCTTTTGCCCCTCAAAAGGTCAGAGCCCCAAGAAACACATCTCCATTTCTCAGATTAGAATTTCAAAAGTTGAGGGACTTAGAGTATTCACAGACTTGCCTTTTCCCAGCTATCATCACTAAGAAGTATATATAAGCATGGGTAAAAACATCATAATAGTTAATAACCTCAGAACTGCCAAGCTAGATTGGATGAGGAGTGGGGTTTTTTTTTTCTCCTTAAGCAATGATCCTTTTTGACAACATTAGTAAAAAGTGCTTCAAAACTCTGTAACTCACTTTCTAGCAGAAAGTTTCTAATTAGATATTGTGGAATAGGTAAATGTACAAGCATCCTAGAGGCAAGTGGGGAACTGGAACAACAAGGTTGGTCAGAAGCTGTTTCAATCCCCTGAAAAAACAACGGAAAGAGGATGGAAAGGGAAGGTTAAGAGAATAAGAGTGTCTATTATTTCTAACCTTTCCAGCTCTTCCACCTTCAAGGTGAGCTGCTTATTCTCCTCCTGGGTAGACTGATACCTCTCTCTTGTCATCTCCATTTTGTCCCCCTGGAGCTCAATCTAAAAATTACAGTAATTAATTACTTCACAGAATAGTCATTGCATACCGATGGCCAAGCACCGAAAATGCATACTGCTCTCCAGAAAGAAACATGCCCAGTTCATGATTTCTGGAGAGTCCTGGAAAAGGAACAGTGGGTAGAACAGCAAAGCACTGAAAGTCCAGTTTGTTGGTGCTTTCAGTTAATTTCTAGACCAGTTCTTCAAGATCACTAATGAACAGCCAGGTCTGTAAGCACTTGCACAGAGAAGAGTCACCTGTAAGCGTAACAGTAAAGCACATAGATTAAAAGCAGCCATATGCATGAGAGCAACCCACAAAAATATTAGAGCCTGAAATACTATGCAAGTTAGTAACTCCAAGCAAATCAAAGTAAAGCACTCAGGCTGCAGGATCATTCACTGTGTCTTGAGGCATAGCAAGCCATGCCTGCAACACTTGCACACCTCCTAGGGACAAAGAATAGGGTTTGGAAAAGAACAACCTGAAATTATGATGAAAAAAACAAGGTTAGGACAGCACTTCCAGCAGAAAAAAAAAAAAAAAAAGGAAGGAAAGAGAGGGAAAGCTGACAAGATGATGAAAGTTATGGAAATGTGTGTTGGTATTCGCAGGTGTTGCCATTTAAGTTCCAATAACATTTCACACCAAGTCATAGGAAACCTTTTACACAGCAGGGAATGCTACTAACTATGCTATCTTACACAAAGACAGGCACACATGGTTATTTTGCAGCGCACGTTTAATTATTTCAACGAGACACATGAACAGAGACGAAGTCTGAACCTTCCTGTGATTAGAAATTCATGTTGATCTCGGACTCGGAGGTGGCTGTGCTGCAGGTACTTTCTGCCAGTCTCTTACCCGCTGACGAAGGTCTGTAATCATGACAGACAGGTCCGCGTTCTTTTTCTCATAACTCTGAAGCTGGTCCTGGCATTCAGCCAGCCGTGACTCTGTGATCTTCAGGATCTCAGGAAGCTTTTCTAGCTCAGCAAGCTGGCTCTGGAACTGCTGACGAGCCTATGAGACAGGTAAAGAAGGGCATGAGACACTTTGAAATGTTTATAATATTTAGAGAAGTTACTAACTTCAGTGGAGTTTTGGGGTTGTTTTGGCTGCCACAATGACACTGTGTGGATATTTGCAAGTACTGGAGTTCAAAGCCCAGGGTATCCTCCTACTGCAGCAAGCTTTCTCTTAAGACTTGGCAGGACCTGTGGAAAGGGGATGACTAAGCATTCAGGATCCTGGGCTTTATCTTTAGTAAATAGACAAGCTCTTTCCTGAGGAAAGTTAGTCCACAACAGACAGCAGTGCAAACCCACAGAGTCCACTGTTCTAAACTGTCATTTCTGCAGCAAAGGGCATACTAAAATACCTCTGAAGGACAACATATCGTCAAAAGAAATTGCTAAATGTTCAATTCATTTTGCAGAATGAAAAAGCCCCTGAACTAGACTAATGAAAAGTGCAAACTCAGATGTAAAATAAGCCCCACTTTCCCCCTCCTATCTGTAGCCATTCACTACATTAAGAACAGGGTGGATCCATGAATATCTGCAATATATAATCTGATAGAAAAATAGTTACCAGTTCAATCTCTTTGTTCATTTCATTCTTTAATGTCTTATTCTCTTTATCACAGATCTCCAGTTTTGCTGTCACATCATCTGCTTCCATTCGGTTCTTCAACACCTGGGCATACAAAAAAAGCCATACATCACTTATCTGTTATAGTTTTCAAAATATATGCTGTACTTTGGAGCAATTAAAACTGCTCAAGGATCACCAACAGGATTCTTACAGGACTAAGCATGACCCCAGATTAAGTCTAAGTTCACTTTCTGCCTCTCCTACTAGGATCACTTGAGCTTCCCACAAAACCTACTCTTCCTTTTGCCCCATATTCCTAGCATCACAATACACACATCCTAAAGCAGCAGTCAAGAAACAGCATTTACTCTACTGAAGGGCAATAGAGAGCATCTGACTAGGATTACTTTATCTTTTAAGAAAAGGAGCAGGGAAAATGGAATAATTAGTCTTTAAAAATTATTATTGATCAAGATATCTATCAGTGAGTCAGCTCTTCTTAATGATTTAATTATCAGCACATAGAGAGGAAGGCAGCTCTTCCACTCTTTGGCATAAGGCACATGACAATCTGAATGCTGCCATTTGAAAGGCAAGAAAGAAAAAAAAACAAAGCGACAAGGACCTAAAACATATGGAACTGCACATCCTCAGAGAGCAGACAAAGGCAGGCCAGCAAATAACAGGAAGAGGAGAGGTCACTTTTGTGCAAGGACTGAAAGACTGCGTAAGATGCACAATCTACCTGTGACTTGTAGGTTTCAATCAACCCTTCGTAATTCTTGACAGAGCTCTTGAGCTGTTCCACTTCCGAGTGTGCTTTGTTCAGCTTTTCCTCCATTGGGACCACACTAGCCTGAAAAAAACAAAATATCTTCCAGTCAGTGCTTGGAAATAACTACCACATTACATGGCTAAGATTTGTCTAGATTATGAAGAATAAATTTTTGTTTGCCTAAGATAGTCAAGTGTTCCAGATTCCAATGGATTGGCACATTTATACCAAAGCATCACGTTGTTCACCTACAAGGTCACTCTTCTGCCATTCTCTCTAGGTAAACTACAGTTTTTAATCTCTGGCCAGCAGGATTATTACAAGATGCAAGATTTCAGATGGATGGTACAGGGCTTGGGATTGGATATACTTCTACCCAAAATGCTGAAGAAAACAAGTCCTTCCACACTGCTCACTTTTTCTCTTTCTTATGTTTTTTACCAGCTTGCTTGCCCTGTCCCACTCAAGTTATGGCAAAATTGATTCAAAACTAATTGGCAGCAATGGGGGCAGTTCACCTCTGTCTTCAGAGGCAAAGCAACTTATTGTAACTCCTTCCTTTTGCTCTAGCATTTCAGGTCCAAACCCTGGAATCACCAACCTTCAGCCTTTCGTTCTCCATTTTGAAGGAAGTGGTTTCTGTGGCCTGTCGATGCAATTTATCCACCAAGACATCTCTGTCCTCTCGCATCTTCTCCTCCAGGGTTTTCTGCTCTTCCAGCAAGTCTGTAATACGGCTGCCATACAAAGAAAATTAATCCTTAAATGATTAAGAAAATAAAGACGACTCCCTCGTCCATGAAACTTAGCTTCAGAAACATGGCTTTTCCCTACCCTTTTATCTTGCCCTCCATGCAGCTGTGCACACCTATGTTTCATGCTGCTATACTCTCTTGATCTCCTTGGCCTACTAGAAAGTCTCTGGAACTGTTAACTCGAGCTCAGATGCATTGCCCCCAGGATCGCAGAATAAAGAAAAATTTCTCTTGTGCCACACACCTACATTTTTTTCCCTGCAGCAACAACTGTAATGGAGGGATACTGACAGATTTTCTTCAAAAGAAGATTGGCATGAACTATACCGCCTGTAATTTCTAACCCCTTTCATTCAAGGATCTCAAACATCTCAAAAGGGGACTTTTAATTAAGCTTAACGCTTCACCTAAATTATTTTAAAGAATCACAGAAAGGCAAAGGAATGAAGATATCTAACTATCAGAAAGCCCTTTGTTGTGACAATCCAGCAGCAGAAACCACATCCTTCTCTCTCCAGTCTCTCTTCTAACCCTTAGATAGTAATATTTTTGTTTTCCTGGATATTTACAGACAAACTTGGAAATTCCATTGATTCATTCTTGAACTAGGAACTCATCCCCACTTCCGCCAGTTTCTCCACACTAATTTTTTATTTAACCTGTTCAGCATAATAATTTCCAGTTCGAGGTCGCTCTTGTCCTTCACTACTTTGTTGTAGCGACTCCTCCAGGACTCCAGAGTAGACAGTGCCTCAGCAACATAACTGTCCTGTTAAAAGAAGAAAATTAAATACATGAGAAAGAGCAATAATGACAAAAACATAATTGGTACAATATGGTGAAACACTGATATGTGTGTGGAGTTAACTGAGGCTTTACCAAAGAGACTTATTTCAATTCTTCTCGACCCTTTACAGAAGCCATTCTACAATATTAATACCAGACAGTACACACAATAAGCAAAGAAAGGGGAATCCTCTTTGAAGACAGCAAATCAATTACCAGAAATACAAAGTATGGCTAAGATTTCAGTCGAGGCTCTGGTCCCTGGAATTTTAAAGAAGAATAAGAATTTTAAAGCAGGGAAGAATCAGGTAGCATCACATCCATGTTCCTTCTGATTTGTCTTCATCTTGCTTTTCTGCTTTTGTTTGATATCCTTTGGCATTTTTTTCATCAGGAAGTTTCAGTGCATCTCTAACTGTTCTGCATACTTTTCTGTTCTGCATAGCTTTTTGTTTAACAGCCAATTCCATTCAGAATTTTCAGGCAAAACCACAATGTCTTATTGGCTTCCATCAACCTTTGGATTATACTAGAGAACCAGATGAAAAATCAGATCTCTTAATTTAGTATGATCCAAGTTATTTCACCTCCGAGACTACTGCAGCGAATAGTAATAGCTCAGTGAATAGACAGCTCAGAAAATTGGGTTTGTTCTAAACTTAGCATAAATGGGCCAAAGCATCAGGACAAAAATAAATCTCATTAGTTGAAAGCAGATTCTCTCCCCAGGGCTGATACCAGAAGTCAAGGATTTAGATGCAGGATCTGAAGAGACACCCCTTGTTCTCCTACTATCCGGTACCTTTTCTGCCAGCTGGACATTCAAGTGCTCTGCGTACTCCTCACTCCGCTCTGCCCGGTCTTTCTGGGCACGGATGGCTTTCTTCAGGGCCTCCTTATCACGGTCTGCCTTCTGCCTTACCTCCTTCAGCTGTTCCATGATATGTTCCACCTCTACCTTATGCTGAGCTCCATTGCGCTCCAGATTCTGCAGTGGGGAAGAAGCACAGCACAGGGAATAACCACCTTGTACCTAAATCCTCAAATGGTTAACTAATTTCCTAGCAAGCATGGAAAGACATGGGCGTAAGTCCTCAAGCTTTCAGTCTGAAGGTACTTGTAATCTCATTTCATTTGCACAGTCCTAACACTGGCAAGCATGTCAGCATGACCTCTGCAACGCTGAAAAAGCTATAGCCTCAATGCCAATATTGTTTGCTTTTAAACAAAAAGTCACAGTGTATTCCAGACACACAGAAACAACTCCCTTCACTGCAACTTGCAAAGTAATGATGCAGAAAAAAAAAGTTTGAAGGTGCCAAAAATAAGAAATCCCCTGGGAAAGACCTTTTTTTTTTTCCCCAAAAAAACTCAGCTGATTTTTACAAATGTTAAAAAACAGAAGTTATATCCAGTATTTCCACCTTGATCTAAAAGATGTTACACACCAGAATCAAAAAGTAGACTCCCTCAAATGCCTGTCAAACTCGAAAGAAATGAGGCAGTGACCTCATTTAAAAGTAGGGCAACTCTATTGACCTCTCAGTACTTCAAAACTAAAATTATCTCGCTGTTTCTTGCTAGTTGTAGGGTTTCTAAAAGAGTCTTAATTTGTTCTTTCATGAGCTCCTGTGTCCATAATACCAGTTTCTTCTCCTGACCAAAACTGATAATAGCAAACAGCCTTTCAAGCTACCCAAGCACATTCTTGTTTTAGCCCAAATGCTCACATGGAATAATATGGCTATATTAAGTTGTATTCCTTAAGAGAATTAAAGCTTTTCTAAACCATTATCACAGTTATGTTCTTTACATCAATGGATAAGTTAAGCATAAGACTTTAAATCAAGATAGACCAGGGGAACACTCTCCTCCTCATTAATTGTGAGTTTAATCAAACACAGGAACTCATGGCACAGCATTGTTTTCCAAGAAAACAAATTAAATTGTTTACAATTGCCTTGATACCTAATTTAAACATATCACATATTACATTTATTTAATTACATATTAATGAACTTGGAAAAAAAATCTAAGCTTATGATTTTGCCTCATGTCATCAGAGGTAAAAAGATTTTTCTTTTCCTACTTCAGCTGAGAAGCACAGTGTATACTAATATGACATAAACAGCACTGGGTAGTATTCCAGTCTACCAGACAAAGCAGAAAAATAGTTGGAGAATTCTATTTCCCTTTTCAGTTGATTTTTCTCCTGAATGTAAATGAAAAGACAATCCTGAGATCACTGAAAACGTACCCGGATCTGGATACTCAGACGGTTGTTTTCAGCTTCTTTATTTCGCAGTTGCGCTTGTAAATGGCCTCTCACGGCCTCCATAGATTTGGAGAGCTCACATGCCGTCTTTGCCTGGTCCTAAATATGAAACAAACACTCAAAACAGGGCACGCACTTTCTTTTGATGTAAACAAGTAGAAGAAACACTTTCTTCTGTGAACATTCAGTGCAGAAGTCTGAAACTATCTCCAGCCACCTTCACTTGCCTCAGAGGGACCCTCACTAGCTCCTTTTCGCTACCCAAACAAGCAACAAATGAGCAGCCATTTCTTTTACGTCAGATATGAATGAATTAGCTTGAAAGATTTGTTTTAGACAAAATATCCGTCACATCTGTCTTTTCCATCACATTTCCCTTCTACTTCCTATGTAGAGGAACAGAGTGGAATTTGACATTAGAGACCAGGAGAACCTTAGACAGAAAGGCAATTTATGGATAAGCCTGGACAAAAAGAGAATACTGCCTGGTCATCTTTGTGATGGAATTTTTATTAATAAGATTTTAAATCCACAACTGTGGGGGAAACAGGTGGCTCTCTGTCTGCTCTTATGGAAGCCAGTCATTTGATCCCTTAAAGAATAACTGTCTACAAGACCAGACCTATGCATTGGGTTATCTGTGCCTCCGCAGAGCTGGAGGTTAGAGCAGGAAGGGGAGAACAGACAAGGCAGCTACCTTCTCTGTCCGTATCTGAACGGTAAGGTCATCCACCTCTTTTTCTTTCTCCTGAAGCATCATCTGGAGTTGCTAGAAAACAAAACATCACTTATATTTTAAGAAAAAAAAAAACATATAAATTGGGTGGGGGGGGAGAGGGGGAGAATTGGTTCTCTCCCAGGCCCCTTTGATGCACAGAACTCTCAGTCTGGTATCCACAGCAACAGCTTCCACAGCCTAGGACAAAATTGTCTCCATTCTTCTCAAGCAGAAAGCAAAATGGAAGCCAATGCAACTGTGTAGCAAGGCCAGCCAAGAACGAGAACCGAACAGCACTAGTTACTAGCACTAGCACTCCACAGCCAAAAAAATGCACTGCTCACATTTCAAAGAGTTTAAAAACTTCTGGCAATACCAGAACTATTTTTCAGTTTACAGATAAGGCAACAAACAAAACCTGGCACTAGGTCATTCACTCAGTATCAGAAGCAGGAACAGAAAACCTGCCCTCTTTTGCTTTACTATCTCTAAGATGATTTCCATAGTGAAAGCTGTAAAATTCTATCCCAGCTGTCAGGGCTATTTTAGTGATGGATATTTTCTTCCCCACCCCCAGAGATTTCTTTTTAAAGACACACATAGCACAATTCCTGCTCTGTACATTCAGTACCACGTGAAAAAGTAGGCAGAATCATTTATGTTTCTACTGAGAAATATCAATTTTTTTTTAAACAGTTGAGTACTGTAAAGCATTGCTGTACACTTACGGCTATGAAAATCTAACCACTTTGAAGCACAGTAGGTTGTTAATCAGAGGGACACTGTAATGCCTCTCACTTGAACAATAACCTTTTTTGACATTGGAGTAAAACTTGGTGGCTGAACAAATGTCAAAGAAGAGCTTGTAGTTTCAAGTATTTGCTTTATCATTCCTTAGGGAAAAAAAATTGTCTTGCTTACCACTTTCTCTGCATCTGCATCAGCCAGCCTTTTCAGCAGTGTTCCCTGTTGCTCCAATATCTTCTGAGCATCCTTCTACAAGAGGAATATGCAAGAAAAATTGTTAACCCAGAAGCCATGTTCACTTTTTATTCACAAAGAACCAGCCCTCCAAAGCAATCAGTATTTTATATAAATTCTTCAGATGGAACTGGGGAAATCAACCATCCTCCTCCTGTTGCAGCAGCAGTTCTCAGAAGATACCAAAAAGCATTAGTTTGACTACATGTTTTACATAACATCAGATCCCAAAAAGCTTTTCCTCTTTTCCCATCCCAAGGATGATATTAAAAAGCACAATGTCAATTTAAAATCTTTAAAAATACTTTCACTATTGAGGGAAATGCACAAAATGGCACTTAGTTCTTTTCTCCATGCTCACTAGAAGCTGATAAAATTATTACGATTGCCCTGCTTTTACTCAAATGGGATACAAGCTACAGAAATAATAGTAATTGCACTTCTGTTTACTGTTTGTACAGTTCACCTTCTGAAAATAGTATTTTGAACATATTTATGTTACTTCTAGCCCTCAGACTTCAGGCAACAAAACTACAGCAGCAATATTTCAGACTAGCATGATTAGCAGAAGTGTTGGTGGAGATGCTGAAGACAGAACCAATGGGGAGTATAGTACAGATACAAGTATAAGATCTGCAAACACAGCTGTACCCAGATGAGAAAGACTTGGCTAGACAGTAGAGCCTTTTAATGCAATAAAAGACTTAGATGCTACAAAATCCCAGTCTGACTTCATTGAAGCAGGCAGAGAGAACGAAACAATCTATCCTTTGTAACACAAGACCAGCAGCAAAGTTGAGGACAAACAACAGTTAAAAGCTCCCAAACTCAAGTTCAATTTTCAGGCCACAAGAGAGTATTTGCCTCCTGTAGTCATCCCAGCTCAAGCACACAGCACTGCTCACCTCCCGGGTTTGCTGCTCTTTAAGAAGTTCTCGGAGTGTCCGGTTGGTTTCTTCAAAGGTGCTCAATTTCTGTAGCAGCAGCTCTTTTTGTCTTGTCAGTGTGTTAATATCCGAGCTGCTCATGTGTTTCTCCTAAGAAAAAGGGAGATGTGCTCACATGCAACGTCTCAGTCTGGAATTAAGCTGTGAAGTTGACATAAGCACAAGCAGTGCAATAGTCATCACTGTATGTGCAGAAGGGTGTGGGGATGCTGCAAATAAACATCCCAATTCCCAACAGGTTTAGCAAACACCTTAAGCATGTTAAATCCCTCCACATGTCCTTATGTTTCTCTGCATCAGCAACACGACCATTAGTTTTGAAGCAGCTGTATAACGGGACAACGTAATAAAGGCAGCAATAAAAACGGCCAACACCTACAATGTTGAGTCTCCCGATTGTATCTTTCAGAGCATCGATCTGTTTGGCTGCTGCTGCTCCATCCCTCTCTGCTTCATTCAGCTTGGACATCAGACACTCCTTCTCACGCTGCAAGCACTTTTTCTGTAGCCTGTAATGAGAATTCAGCCATCAGAGCAACAAGTAGCTGTGACAGTTGCACCAGCCGCTATGGACACAGTGTTTCCAGCGTTAAAAGGGATAAAAACCCTTTAACAGGAATACAAAAGCTTTAAAGAAGTACCCACTAAGATACACCCTCTCTCTGTGTGGAAGCTGTTTTCACAGAAGCCAGTAGATTCCAGGAGCTTGCTAGGAACTCAACCATGAAAAGACACTTAAGACATTACCAGAAACAAGCCTCCAAATGAGCGATGTCTGAATGTGGAGCAGGAAAGCACACCAACATCTATCGCTCAGAATTTTTAATAGGTAATTGAAAGTCTCAGAAGTATACAGAGTTTTCAGAAGAATATACATAGTATTAACTTCAAAGTGATCTTTCTTGAGGGGAAAATAGGAGAAGCTTCCCTAACTCTTCAGACATGAGACAGATACAAGTACATCAAACTGAAAGGGACTTTTACAGTCACCAAAAAAAAAAAAAAAACATAATTCACTGCTCCCACAGCTGTCACTCTTGTCTCAGTATGACTTCCATAAAGGTCAAAAACCCTCCTTTAATTCTCAGATCCATCTTTATTCATTTCTTCCTGTACCAACATTTTCACAATCCAATTGACACCCCTTGACCTTTAAAACACTAGTAACAGAGCCAAGACAACCTCTAGTAGGCCAATTCAAGTGAACTTCTTTCAAACTCCTCTCAAAGCATTTTTCTCAATGTTAATAATTGTGTTAGAGCTCTTCTCTGCAGCTGCCACCATCTGAAGTTACCTTACTCAATACAAAAGAAAAACAAAACAAAACAAGAATGTTTGTTCTTCAGCAAATGCCATCCAGATCTAGGGTACAAACTGCAGCTTTATTTGATGTTAGCAATGAAGGTGCTAAGTGCCCTGCAAATACCACTGTTTGCAGCAAAAATGGAGAACTGGTGCTTACATGGTCAGATCTTTCTCCTCTTTCATGCGCTCAATATTGCGTCTGAGCAGTGTGTTCTCATGTTCTGTTTCCACCAGCTCTTGAGTGACCTCATTCAGTTCTTCTTTCTGCTCTTCTAGGAGACGTTTTGTCCTTTGCTGCTGTTCCTCCTGTTTCTGCATCTTGGCCTGATAGAGATACATTTAAACAGAGCTTAAGACAAAACGGATGCTTTTTGAGTGGAACGGATCTCAAACCACTGAGCCAGCTATTGCAAATAGTAATAGCAAAGAACCACATTTTTTTTTGTCTAGATACTTCCAGACGGATCACAAGGGGCATACTTTACTTACCACCTGGAAATAACTGGTGTCCCATAAACAAGAAATAGGAGGACTCAAACTTCCTAGCTTTAAATTAGATACCAAAAATTGTAATCAGCCGTAAGACGTGACCTGTCCATGAGACCTAACAGGGAAGGAGCTCAGATAGAGCAACAGAGATACAAAATCTCCAATCCTCAATGTAAACTTAGAGGAAAAATAAAACTGCAGTTTGTTACCACCATAGAGCATCTTATGGAGTCTGGGAACCTCTTTATCCATTTCCTAAATGCTGTCAAGTACTTAAGAGGCTGTTCAGCTGGAGAACACATCACTGTGTTGCATACTTGGAAAGAGAATCATAACAGTCTTTTTGAATAACTAATACAGTAATAAGTAATAAACCATCATTATACCTTATACAATTATTTTTCACTTTTGAAAATGACCAGTTTTCAGATTTTAGGCTTGACCAGGAGCAAGATTATTTGGGAAATGAAGCAAAACCTTTTTTAAATGGATAAGGTATCAAATGTTTCATAGTAGGCATTAATGAGTTTCTCTCTATGCAGATGAGCTCTTTAAACAAATTGCATTAATCTCTTTAAGACAGTTAACTAAGGGCCTGGGTAGCGTTCCATTCCACCAAGACAGGACTCCAACCTCCTCTTGCCAAACAATCAGCTACAAAGTCTGAGCTTTCAGGCCTTTACGTAGTCTCCTCACCTCATTCTTCAGCGTTCCCACCACGTTCATCAAGCTATCAATCTTCTTTTCATATTCACTCATTTTGCAGCAAACAGCATCCTCCTCATCTGTAGAGAGGTCACTAAGGCGCATCACTGACAACATTTTTTCTGAATCTGAAGGTGTAATTTCTAGGCGGTGAGTTGGTCCCTGGTAGAAAAGCAATAAGAGGCAGCATTGAAGCATTTTTTTTTAAATATAAAAATTATAAACAATGTTCTAACCTTAACTCCGCCAAAAAGAGAGACCAGTGCATATCACTAGCAATAATATTTGGAAGGAAGGAAAGAAGAAAAAAAAATGTGAACAGAGCTTTTTCACATCTGTCAGAGAAAGGTCAAGAACACAGGAAAGCAAAATCCAGCACACACAACGGGTGCTTTAACATTCAAACAGGAAAAAGAAGAAATAATGGAAGTTCAAATTGTCATCTAGCATGATCCAGTAGTGCAAAAGACAATATTGTTGAGTTATGAAAAAAAAAAAAAGTATTACACATTCCTACACAAATGTTCCACATTTCAGAAAAGACAAACAGCAGCAGTTCCCTTCTGTGCTCCATATGAGATTTTGAAGGAGTTGAAATATAATGAACAAAAGGATCTTTTCTGTTGCTTGTTTTGTTTTAAGACAGAAACATATGAGATGGCCATATAGGCCATCAATTTTTATTTATGAAAAAGTGAAAAGGATAAGTATGAGATACCTAAATGAATGCAAGGTGACAGTGCCCTTCTCTCACATGAGTACGCTTTCCTCCAGCCTGCCATTACCCAACTGTTTTTCTTCAGCCTCAGATAAACCTGGAAGTTTACTTTAAAGAGGAAGCAGAATCAACCATACCTCCCATTTGTAGGTGGTCTCCCGGACAGATGTTTTGCCTGGGGGCACCCAGGGGGCCTTCGTTTTCACCCGGACATTTCGGCGCATGCTCACAGTATCCCCTCTTGTTCTCTGTTTGTGCTTTTGCTGAAGAAAGGGAAAGAATAAAATAAGTCACAGGCTTTATAGGAATCATTTAGATCTTCAGTGCCATTAAAACAAAAGAAAGCTCAGGGTTGCAAAAATATCACCTAGTGTTTCACATGATACACCAGATCAGGCAGCTCATCTTAGCTGAGGAAGCAGCGGTCACGGGGGAACACCAGCCAGAGGAAAGGTTAGTGCATATTCAGGTGACGGAATGGCAGGAGGGGCACATTCTTGCTATTTATCACATAGCAACTCTGTGACATCATGGGGAACTCTGTGCCTGTGATGCAATGAGAACCTTAGTCACTTGGCAGGCCTGGGGCGGGGCGTGGGGGTGAGAACAAAAAAAATAATAATAAATCGTGTCCTCTGTACGAAGGAAAACAAAAAATATTGTAATACGATCCATTTAGGTGCAAAAGGAATGACATGAGATATCCCTTCTCCATTCTGGATCCAGATCCTAAAACAGCAGCCCTACCAGAAAGAGGGGAAGAAAAAAAAAAAAAAACAAAAAAAAAACAGTCTACTTGGTTACAAAAAGCCACCAAAGTGTTTTACTAGTATATCCATGTTTATTTGAATTGAATTTGAGGGGCTCCATACTTGCCATTGGCAATAAGCATATAAATTAATAGAGGGTTTAAAACATCTGTAGATATGAGGAAGAATGAGCTAGCAACTTCCATCACCTTTTGAGGATACTTTCACATAAACAACATCCATCTGCAAGGCAGGAGATCATATGGCGAGCAAATCTACTTCACTATCACCTCCTAGTCTATTGCAGATAAGGCTACCAAGAAATCATCTTTGTCACATTGCAAAATAGAACATGGTAGAAGGCTCAAGCCTCTCTTTTTCCCTAAGTACATAATTTAATACAACAGGTAACTTGTAATGCCCAGCTATTCTTCTTTTTGTTGTTGTTGTTGTTGTTAAAGAAAGAGTTTGGAGATTAAGCCAAAAAAGAACCAAATGTTTGATTATCATGGCACAAATTCAAGGAAATAAGAAGGAAGGAAATCCTCAGACCCACAGAGCATTGGAGCAGGACTTCCCCAGGCTTCAGGTAAAAGGACAGGAAAAGTTTTTGTTAGCAGATGTACAAAAGCCTCCATTTGATAGGACTCAACACTAAAAGGTGAATTTTATTTCAGGGTTTGTCATGGCCGAGGCACTACTCTAAGTCATTTATTTTACTTACCTAAATTGTAATGCAGAGGGCCATGTAATGCAAAGTTTAAATATTTGTAAGTTTTTTAAATTATTATCTAAAAATTATCAGAAGCAATACTTCACAAAACCATAAATTTTAACATTATAACCAAGCCATGAAAACTAACTACATATTCAGTATCATACCTAAATAATCTTAGAGAAAATGCTACTGAGAAATCATCACTGAATATGAATAAAGTTAATAAGGCAATGAGTTTTACAGTTCTAATATAAAAGCCAAAGCAAACCTTGAAGACTGGGTGGTGTTCCTAGGACCTTTCGCTTTCCTCATTTGCAGAGGACACACAAGCAGCTACACACTCATACCTGGCATTTTGTAGGTGTTGTTTTCTGACCCTTTTTAATATGGACATGGACAGGGGTGTTTTCATCCACATGGACGTGCAAGGGGGGAGATGAGGAACGGTTCTTCATGGCTCTTCTCCCACAAACGGGAAAGGGCAATACAGTGAAAGAAAACCTGTGGATAAGGAAACTGGAAATAACAACATTTCCCTTTGTGGCAAAGAGCAACAATGGCCAGCGCTGGCTAAAGCTTGAACTTCCTTTCAGTAATATCTGCCATTTTGAACTGCACGCTGTTCTGCAGTAAAACTAGAAATAACAGAAATTATTTTGCAGCTTCTGGTATTTTCTGCTTTTAACACGGCTATCAAAGACCCGCTACAGTTAGATTGAAAGCGGGTGTCTGGAAGATTCATTAGAATTCAAAGTTTTAAAAGCAAGTAAGCAAATCCCGAGCTCTGGTAACCAACACCATCTAATTTCTGAACAGAAATGTTATGGGGCAGGGAAGAATTAGTTCCAGTTTAGTTAACAAAAATTAACAGGAAACCATAAGATCTTTGTATTTACATGCCAGAAGCAGTAAACTCTTTCATGTGTGCTTAATTTCAAGCTATCTTTTTGAAGGTAAACAAGCTAAGCTTTTAGATCACAGCCAATCTTGTTTGTTGATGATGATATTTCTCAGTGATGCATATACTTACAAATTCAAACATAATTGCATGCATAAGTGCCTAACACAAGGAGAAAAGCCTAGAAACACAAGGTTAAAATAATCAGTTTTAAACATGAGCCTTTGGTTTATTTGGTATTATTTTTATTTGATATAAAGCAATTACAAATCTTACAAAAATCCGCTAAAAGCACTAACCTGATTCAGGCAAAAATGTTCTTGCCAGCCTAAGATATATTTACTTACAGTTATTGACAAGCTTTCAGATCCTCTTGACACTGTTCTCTGAGCACAGACTGAAGTCACTTGATTCTTGATGGGCGAGGGAAACCTGATAGAGAAATAATAGAGTGACCAATACTAGAAAGGGGTACCGATTTCTGAGCATCCCTATTCCCTTCAGTACAAGGGATCATGCAGGGTCAAATACATCAAATGTAAAAGCCTAAACAAGAGCTAGTGTGTCAGTGCATCCTCTGCCTGACAAGCATGGGATGAGGGAGGAGCTGAGATTATCGTTCATATATTTTGCTGATGAAAGTAGTTATAAAGTGTTTTGTACAATGATACAAAGTAATGTTATTGCAACAACTAAAGCCCTTCAAATTATCAATGCAATTTTTAGCTAATTTTGTAAGGAAACAAGGTTGAACACTTCTAGGGTGCCTGTCCGTCTCCCTTCCCTCCCAAGCCACACGTGCTCAAAAACTTCTGGTATCCACTTCTAGCAAACAATTCAGTAAAACTTGAGAGAAACGTAGGGGCCTCGTATGCAGTCTAGTTTTATACAGTATGGTAGGCTGAGGAGATGGGTCTAAATCTGTGCTCCTGCTGAAGAAAAGTCTGCAACGTGAGTCTACAGGGCTATATTGCTCCAGATAAACTGCTCCTAATGGCTAATCAGCACGCGCCAAAACGGGCTCAGCTACAGCATGAGCAGCTTCTCTTGTGCTAGTGCTTACAGGACTGGCTATGACAGCAATGGAAGAGGGAGCTCAAAAGACTAGTTTCCATTGGGGAGAACAAGGCAGAGTTACCAACGTGAGAGTATGTACAGGATGCAGGACACACAATCCACAGGAAACCAGGCTTAGTTAATGATAGGGATCCGCTTGTTCATAATTTGCTACCTAACAGTGTTACAAGTAAAGCACTACCTGCTTTTTGCAGGTTTGCAAGTAAAGCGGGTTTTGTACAATACATTTGCTAGATCAGATCACTTCTTATAGCTCATTTATTGTTATTTCAGCTTGTCAAGCTTCCTGGGATAACCTGCTCCAGGCCAAATTAGTAAAGCCGCTTTGACTTTCTGCTAGAATGTTAAGTTTTGATTACTAACTCCAGCAGTATAGTAAAACTAGGCATCAAATGAGGAACTGCTAGTATAATCCAGATTATTAAAAGCTTCATTTTAAGGAGGATCATTAGCGCAACGGAGAAAAGCACAAAACGGTACTGCTGTTATATGCTTGTTACTGCTATTAATTGTCACGGCAAGACGAAGGAACAAGAAAACACCAGGAGAACGCCAGACAAGGAGTGGGAAACACCGTGTTCCGTGTGTTAGTGGGAAACGGCCCAGGATGCTGGTACTTGAGATGGGAACCAGTAACAGGAATGTTCCTAACGGAACCGGCTACCCACCCCGGCCGTTACACGAGCGCAGCCGTTACAGAGAGTCACAATTTGGGAGGTTCGGTTCCGTTCGGCAACATCAACGCGGCGCAACCGCCGCCGCAGAGCCCGCCCCGTTGCCAAGCCCCGGCAACGGCCGCCAGACCGCGGAGCGGGCGCCGCTGGGCGCGGCTTCAACCGCCTCACCGCGGGCCTCCAACGGCCGCTCGCCGCAGAGCACCGCCCTCCGCTGCCCCCTCACCGAGCAGGGCCGAGCGAGGCCCGCAGCCGCCGCCTCAGCAGGTCCTCGGCGTCGGCGGCGAGGCTGCCATGGAGACCCCGCGGGCGGGAGGTGGCGGGCGGCGGGAGGCAGCACCAGGGGCAGCGGGCGCCGCCGCCGCCGCACTTCCGGGCGCGCCGCCGCGCCGCCGCCCGCGGCTCCGCCATTGGGCGATTCAAACGCGCCTCGCGACGCGGCCCCGCCTCACAAGGGCGTCGCCCCCGGCGCCATAGCAACCCGCGCGGGGCCCCGCCCCCCGCCCGGCGAGGCTCCGCCCCCCGCCCGGCGCGGGGTTACCGGGAGGCCGAGCCCGCGAACGGGGCTTGCAGAACACGGAGAAGGACGGGCACTGCAGGCAGCTTTAATAAACACGTCTAGCGAGGCACAGGGCAACGACAAACACTGTTTTTTTCCTGAACAACTGTTAAGCTTCCTGCTGCTGACGCTGTTGTGCCTGTACACGTGGAGGCATAAAAGGGGACCTCCCCTCTTAGACCCCCATAACCATCCTTCCCTCATCACCTCCCCAAAAAGCCACCATGCAAACACTTATTTTGCAGATACATTTCAGCTGCACTTTCTGCAAGCAACAGTTTCTTCAAAACACAGCCCCTGCTGTGAGGGAAGCTGGAAGGGCTAGTGCAGGTGGTAATTAAGGAAGAAACACTCAGTTTCAGCCCTATATCATCTCTCATGAAGACACGGGGCCATCCTAGCTCACACTGCGCAGCAGAGGATGTATTGCATAGTCCTAGAGTTGCTCCAGCAGCAAATTCTGGTCCTGTCCTGCACTATGCCTCTAAAAAGTCCCAGGCAGGGAGGGGCTTTCTAGAACAGAAACAAGCTGACCTCCAGGGGCATTTCCTGGGAGATTTTTTGCAAGTCAAATATTTCCAGTGAGTTCTGCAGGGCAGGGTGTGCTCCCCAGACAAAACACATAAGAAATCTTAGATAGCACATAGGGCATGAAGAAAGAAGCAGGCCTTTATCCCTGCACCCCCTAGTCTGGTATCAGAGAACCGTTCACATGTAAGAGCAAACACACACAGTCTCTGTGCTCTTGAGACAAGAGGTGTCAGTTAGAAATCTAGTATCCAGTGCCTCAGAAAAAACACTTTAAGGTGATTTGGATGAGTATAGGAAGACAGCCTGAAGCAGAAGCTGCTCAGATGCATCATATTTGTTATGGCTGCAACATTTACTAGTCAAGAGCATGGCTTGCTTTCACAGCAGCCTGCTGGGAAGCTGGCTCGACCTACAGGAGCTCGTTCGCTGTAAAGGAAAAGCTTGGATTGAACTGCAGAATACAGCAATGTCCAAGACTCCTTTTACCCATCCCTGTCCTTCTAAATATCATATTCAAGTTTATGCATAGCTGGATCCCTCCGGCTCACTTCGGACTTGCTGCTTGAGAGGGGACAGTCTGTGCCAGCATGTCCATCAATGAGGTGGGATCAGGCCATTTAAAAAAAAAAAAAAAAAAAAAGTAACTTTCCTTCTGAAGCTTTTCCCCCATGCAAGTGTTTCAGGAAAGCAGCTGTAGTTGACATCAGATTGTAAGTTCAGTTTTTTGAATGACTTCCTCCATGCGCTGGTACCAAGGCTGAATCTTGGTGTTAACCATCATGTCGTCAAAGGCTTCCAGTCCTTCCATGACTCTGAGGACCCCATAGACTGCCTGCACCAGAGGATAAAGATTGAAAACAACACTGAAAACAATCAAATGGGGAAAATGCCTTAGGATACTCATGTAAGTACCTCAACAGCCTACAATAAGGCTCTTTCCCTGCCATTCTTTCTATTCCATCAGGGTGATAAGCAAGGAAGATTGTGAACTAGGAAACAGGTGCTAAGAATAAGCATGTTTTTGCATGAGGAAATAGTAAGAAAAGGTCAGGAGCTACCTGAGGCTGTAGCAAAAAAGCTAATCCTATCTCTGCATCAATCCCTGCTATGAAGGGCTTGACTTGCATTCATGGAGAACCACAGGTGCAGGAGATAAATTAAGTTCTGCCCTACGCTGCTGCTACAAAGGAAATTCCAGAACTACTGCATGTAGCAAGTCCTGTGCAGGCGTGCAGTTTTATTAACCAACATCCACTAGCCAGGTCAGCGTCTCCATTTGTAAACAGGTTTCATCATGCTCCCGAATGATCTGTAGCATCCACCTCCAGATGCTCATGTCATTTGCAAAGTGAACCCTTAGGGAACATTTCTCACACAGAAAGGGTAAAGAAAAAAAAAAAAAAAAAGGCAAACACTGCTTTTTGCAAGATGAGTACCTCCAAGTCCAAGTGCACCTTCAGGTAGGAATTATGTTACTGCATAAGAAACGACACTATCAGTGTATCTTGTGTAGCGTACCTTCTCTGTCTATATTCAGATTTGCCATTTCACATGGATGAATAACTGGACAAGGCTTTTCATAAATTTAAACACAGATACAGAAATCTGCAGAATCTCTTACCAAATCTGCAAGGTTTGGCTGGTTGCCACCCATGAACAGTCGATGTTTGCCAACAGCTTTTACCCACTCATTAACCGCTTCGTACAAGTCTTCTCGGACATTATCTCGAAGATTATGTCTAGGCAAAGACAGGAAATGACATGTTTTCTAACTAGTTTGTTTCTTACTTTAAGCTTTCCTCACCTCTAACATTAAGGGCTGGTCCCCACTTGGGGATTCAGAAGGTAGTTCAGAGAGTGAAGGGGATGGATAGTGAGAGTAGTAAGTAGTACTGCAAACACATCAACAGTACTTCATGTGAACTACATATCTTAACGTGAAGAGCAGAAGCAGCAGCATTGTTACTCGTACAGGATTAAATGGTTTGGATTAAAACATTAAGGTCCCACACCAATATCTGCATCTCACAGCTAAGGAGAAGGAGCTATTCCTTTCACGTATGTGCTGCCCATTGTACTTACCTTTTCTTCAACCTTTTGCTAATGAAGAACATGGCAAGGGCCCCCATGTACTTAGCAAAGAAACCTTCCATGGTGCCAAACTTCCCCTCCCGGACAATGTAATCGAAAGATGCCAAGGCTTCCCTAGGGGTACGGTAAACATTGGGCGAGATGAGGTGAACCAGCCAGTCGTCCGCCCATTTTCGCCACTTCATTTCTTCCCTGTAGGTATTCAAGAGAGACTTCTCAGTAAATGAACTAGAGCCGCAGGGCTACAGGAGGCATCCAGGATCACAGCAACATTAGCTAGCACCTGCGCCAAGGATGGGTGTATCACAAGCTCCCACCCAGCAACCTCTCCAAAATGCACTCAAAAGTGTCATCTTTGGCAAAGCTGCTCCAATCCCAAACTGAAATTAATACTAAGGTAGGAGTAGCTTCTCTTCCCATTAGGAAAACCAGAGCAGCAAGTCTGCTCATCCTCTGCAGCATACTCAAAAGGTAAAGACAGAAACTGGAGGCACCTTGGGAACTACACAGTCTAGCTCCTACCATCACAGCTATGCTAACGTTACTGTTCCTTACACTACCTAAAACAACTGAAGCTACAGGGCAAGGGAGATGAAGTGAGTTAGGAGATGTCAGAAACAGCACTAACAGGATTATAAGTATGTACCCAAAGACTTCTAGAGGAAGCTGTGACCATACTTGGGAGACACAGAAACTGAAGAGCACTTACACTCTTACTTCTTTGACAGGATAGATCCGCTTTGTCTCCTTTTCATCCAGCATGAGCCAGTATTTATTCCCATACTCAAGTGTCTCCTTGCCTTTCTCACTCACAGTTTTCATAGGAGGGTAAAAGGACACAATCTCTTCTAAGCTCTTTCTCCTGAAGACAGAAACACAGTTAGCACTTACTCTGGTTGCCAGAGAAATGTACAAGAGCAAAGACACATTAGAAGATGCACGCTTTAAAATACGTTATTAAAAAAAAAAAAGGCATTAAGCACCAAATTCTATTTGAAATTAGTTTGAAAAAGACTGTCTGATAATAACTGCCAAATAACATCATGATTAGCATACTCTTTGTCAGAGGTAGAAACAAGTTCTGAAAGGTAAAAGCTGAGCTTTAGCACAGACACACACCCCAACACATTATCCACAGCATTATCTACACCCTCAGAGCTGGGATCAGGTCAAGTGAACAAATACCCAAAGCTGCAAACAAGGTCAACAAGATAGGAAGGAGCTAATCCTCAAGAGGGTGTTCTAAATCTCCAGTTTGCTAGGGCTATTCACATTCAAATTGACACCCATCCTTCTATTTCCTTACTTGGAAATCAGATACGTCTTTATTGCACTGATGATCACTGAAGAATCATTCAATTGCTGAAAAACAGAATACATTTTTTTTTTAAGAAGGACTTCTTGGTGAAACTGGAAAAAAAAATCCTTAAAGCCTTTGCTCCAGCATTTTCCCAACTTACCAGGGGACTTCCAGCATTGGCTAGCAGGATAGGCACCTTTCTGTAGGAAGAGAATTTGATTTCTTTCCTCATTATTGGGTTCACTTCCACAATTTCATAGGGCAACCCATGATAATCAAGAAAAGCTCGGACTTTACTGCAGAAAGGACATGTTTTATACTGGTAGAGAGTGAGCTGCAGGCTCCCGTCAGGCAGCTGGGGAAGAAAGAGATAAGAGGCTTGTATTTCCTACCAAGATATAAAGACTTGGCTAAAGGCTCTTGATGAGCAAGCTTGCCCAATGCGCTCTGCAGCGCACAGAGATGGGGAGAACGGGAAGAGACACTCTCTTTGCAGTGAAGCAGAGGGTGGGTGCAGAACACTGCTGTTCATCCCGTTACCGAAACATAGCGCTAAAAAAAGTGCCAGAAAACAACGACTTTAGGCCACTGTCTAGCTCGGATTCCTGGGAATAACCCCATCGGCCTGACCACAGGAGAGCGAGGCAAAGCACCTGCCGGGGCTGCCGCTCTACATCGCCTCCGTGACCGCGCCCGTTTTGTCAGACGCTACCGAACGCCCGCGGCCGCCTCCCCGTCTCCTCAGGAGCCTCGAGCCACGCGGGGTCGGCGGGGAGAGGCGGGCGCGGCGCGCGTTACCTCAGCGGCCGAGTGCTCGCGCAGCCGCTGCCGCGCCACCTGGTAGAGGCCGGCGCCGCCGCCCAGCGCGAAGGCGGCGCCCAGCAGCAGGCGGCCGCCCGGGCCGCCGCCGCCGCCGCAGCCGCCCGCGGCGCCGTATGCCCGGCGCGGAGCCCGCAGGCGCCAGAGAGGCGGCAGCGGCGGCAGCAGCGCTCCAAGCCGCCACGCTCGGCCCGCGCCCGCCGCCATCTTCCCGGCGCGGAGCGGGCGGTCCCGGCGGCGGCGAGAGGGGGGAGCTTAAAGAGGCCGCGTGAGGGTGGTGGGGGTGGAGGCAGCCCGCCCCACAAAATGGCTGCAGCGGCTTCGTGCGGGGAAATGAGTGCAGCGAAACGCCTCTCTCGCGCGGGTGGGGAGGTGGGCAGGGAGCTTCTCCAGGGGCCAAGCCAGTGTTTGGCCGCATGACGCCCCCTCAGGTTAACGGTCGCTTCCCCTGTCCACGGCGTGAGGCAGGGGCAGCTCCGCAGCGCTGCCCGGTGGCGCCGAGGACACCGCAAGGGGCTGCGGCGTGAAACGGGAACGCGGCCTTTCTGCAGCGTCCCCAAAACCCACTTAGTTAGGGCGCCCTCGGGGCGCGTTCGCCTTAGGAGCAGCGTTCAAGGGAGCGCGCTAATTACGAGCTATTTCCGTCCCGCGGAGCGCTCCCCGAGGGCGGGGAGAGTCGTGCGGCCATGAGGGAAGGCAGCGAGAGCTGCGCTCGTCCTCGGGGCGAGAAGGAGACCTTTCAATGTGACCTCGGGGCCCGGCCCGCCTCTCGCGGGCTCCTAACAGGGAAGAAAGGGAGGGGCGGGAAGGGTCACCTCGCGGGACACGTAGCAGCGGTGCCGCCCCTGTGCCGGGGACCGCGGAGCGAGCCAGGAGGCAGCTTCGTTGGGGGAAAACACCGCGGAAACGGGAGCCACGCGACTCCCATCCCTCCTGACCTTGACCAGGGCCACAGGCTTTACCGCCGCGCGCGTGACGTGCGGCGCGCGGAGCGCTCCCATTGGCCAGCGCCGCGCCCCGCGGGAGCCCCGCCCCCGCGTTCCAGCGCGCTCCCGGGACGTTCGGCCGCGTCCCCCGCGCGCTGCGAGGCGCGTCCCCGCGTTCCGGCGCGTTCCCCCGGCCCCCGGCGCCATGTCGGGGCCTAACGGGGGGCCGCACGTGGCGGCGGGCGCCGCCGGGCGGGACGACGATGACAGCGACGACGGCGGCGGCGACAGCTTCGGGGAGGAAGGTGCGTGGCGGCCGCGGTGGCCGGGCCGCCCTGCCCGGCCTTGCGCGTCCCCGCCGCTCCCCGCGGGGTGTTCGCACTGCGCAGAGGAGACGCCTTTTCCTGGGGTTGTCGCTGCTGCCGGGGCTGCCTTGGGCGTTAACGGTTCTCGGCGAGCTCCGGGTCCGAGGTGTTTTTAAAAAACAGACCCAGCACTTGCCGGGGCTCCTTGATGCTCTCGGCAGCCCCGCGCACGGAGTTGATGCTTCCTCCCTGTCGCCATGGCAGCTCTCACATGTTACTTTTGACCTTTTTTTCTTTATTGTTGTTATTTTTTCCTGTAAAATAAGTTTATTCAGTGCTTTTTTTAGTGTTTGAGCAACGCTGGCCAAGGAAACGGATGTTCAGATTTTGAGCCCTTAGGAGATCTGCACGTGGGCAGATCTGGATGAAGCAGTCGTGGGTGGAAAAACTGCTGTTTAATGTGCTCAGCTTGGCAAATTCCACTGCACTTCCTGGGCATGAAATCTGTGATACTGCCCTGCCCAGGTAGGCAAGAATGAGGAAACAGCAGAGCTCAAATGGGTTCCTGTGCGTTGTTCTTGCCAGGACTGCCCTGAATGGCCCCTTCAAAGTAGCGTAACAGGAGGAGGACAACTCTCTCACACTGAAATTCTTCCACAGCTATTAGTAATACAAATTATTGTTCTATTTAAGTATTAAGAGCTATTTTAAAAACCGTTTTACTGTTAACTGTGGAAGTGATTCTCTGGAAGAGCATCCAGCTCTACCACTCTCCCCTCCTCTCCTTCTTGACCTGCTCCCAGACTTAGTTCCTTGTAAGATCCACTTTCGGAAGTGGCACAGCTGCACAGACCAGCGATTATTAACCACAGGCAAATCATGCCCAGTAAAAATCTGCCAGGTCCTCTTACCCACCTCAGTATATGTCTACTTGAGACCTGAATCACTGTCTATGGGCTTGGTGTGACATCAGTTACAAAATGATAAAGTCCATGGACTTCATTCCTAAGGGTCTGGTGTGTGCTAGGGGTTCTGGGTGCCTTGCCTGGGGGGGAAAGCTGATGCACACATGGATTTTCGGAATGGCTCAGCCCTTGCCCTCAGAGCTTGTCAGAGGGGTGCTCAGACAGTCCCTCCTGCTTTTCTCCGCGTTCTCCGCTCGCTCGGAGCGCCCTTCCCGTCTCTCTCTGCACGTTACGCTTGGCACTAACGCTCTCCCGGCTGCTCCGAGGAGCCTGCTGGAGAACAGGCAGCCCCGCTGCTGGGCTGTGAGCTTGTCGCGCTCGCGCAGGCCCCACACGTCAGCCCATCCACCGCGCTCAGCCCGCGCCGCTTCCGAAGGGAGCGAGGGGCTGGTGCTGCCCCAGGTCTCCTGTAACCCCTGTGAGGTTTCAGCTCTTGCCAGAGAATTACACTCCCTGTGAGAGTTACTTGTCAGTAACTTGTCAGCAGAGGTTTTATCTAGTCTGGTTTTCCAGAGTGGCTTTTTGTTTTTCTCTAAGATTGCCTGGATGTTGCCTAGAGCAATCTGAAAGCAAGTGTTTTATCACAACAACACTGCTATCTTTATCTATTAACAAAACTAATGCGCATTGCTGTGAAATGCCATTGTATCAAGGCTAACAATTTCATACTTAAATGCTTTAAATAAGAAAGAATAAGCTTAAATATCTAGGAAACCTGCTCCAGTTTCACTATCGGATTCATCTATAAGGTTGCATAAATTTAACAGGATCATTTTGAAGAATTTTCTTCTGGTTTTAACCTGAAATACCCCAAGTCTTAATGGTGTATGACAGTGCTGTGGTTGGACTGGGTACTTCATAGTTATTTCACTGTGGAAACTGGGGTGGCTGCTCCGCATCTTTAGGTCTCATTCCACCTTGTGCCACAGTAATGGCTTTCCTGTGTGGCTGTCCAACCAAAACCAGGCCCTTGTGAGATGTATCTCAGCCTAGAGGCTTTAAACAAGTAATTTACAGAACGTAAACTCTCTGATCTGCTGCCAAAATGCTCGCAGCCTCCTAAAGGAGGATGATCCCTAAGGCTGCTAAAAAGGCAAACGTGTCCTTGGGATTTATTTCTGTTGCTGTGCATATCCCTGCACACTAGCCCTGAGCCTGGGACCAGAAATTTGTGCAAGAGAGCAAAGGCTGTCAGAGCTGCCCAGACTGTGTTCCACTGTGCCCAGGTTCTGTGCCTTAGATCTTGTTACCAGCCCTACTTTCCTCGTGGTCTCATTTGATCAATGGATGAAATTCAGGCAGGATTGGGTTGCATTTTACTTCAGCCAACCTGGGGCAGGTTAATGCATAGCCCAAATGCTGTAGACATATTCAGCAGGAGCTCTTGCTGCCTCAACTGGCTGTGGAGGCTTGTTCAAAGACAATAGTACCTTGTTAGCAGATAGTTAACCACAAGGGTGTCAGTCTTTGCAGCAGATGGGGGACAGAGCCGAGAAAGACGAGGACTGAGGAACACCTCCCCCTGCCTCGTGTGCGACGTGTCTTGCCAGAAGAAAAGAAACAAAGCCAGACAACCGCGCAGGTGGCCAGATGCTGATTGGTTGTGCGCTTTGCAACACTTGTGTTAAGAAAGTATAAAAAGAAGTCGGTTTGGAAATAAAGTTGTCTCACTCTGCACCCCAGACTGAGTCCGTTTCTTCACAAGGTGCAACAAATGGCGCCCAACGTGGGGCACGAAGACTAGCTGTCTCTCCGGTTGCACCGCCCAGCTGAACTCCCGGGAATCACGCTGAAAGGAAGCGTAAGGATCAAGCTGAAAGGAAGCTTACTTTGTGTGCACACTAAAAGCCTCTTGAAAGGAAAGAGGTAAGCGGCTGGGAACTATGGGTTCATACCTAATGAAGGAACAAAAGGACGATTTAGAAGCTTCTCCTAAAAACTTGAAACCGCAAAGAAAAAAATTAGGTGAAGAAGAGCTGCAAAAGGTTCTTGCATGGGCTTCTAAAGACGATCCTTCGGTGAATAGTAAGAATGTTTTTAATCTGGAAAGATGGGACCAAATTGGGGTCCGACTGTGGGATAGTGCCACGCGCGGTGATAAGGCTGCTGCTAACCTGTTGCCACAATGGCGAGTTGTACTCGAAATATTGAAATCTCATAGTGGGTTGCAGTCGAACATAAATGACGGGATCGGGGCCCCTGCCATCCCCTCCGCGCCTCCTTTACCTCAATCGTGTCCTGATGAGAATCAGAAAAGAAAACGTGCTGCAAAAGCCTTTGCGGTACTGCCACCTGATGAACAGGACGATGATCCTTTTGGTCCGGGTCCTATTGACCCTGGAAAGGAGCCAGACCTATACCCCCCGGATCCTCACGATAAATGGGCCTCAGTAAAACGAGGAGCAAAACAGGCGGGGGATGTGGGCATGCTGAAAGCCTTTCCCGTTATCTGTGCACCAGACCAGAATCCGCGTTGGGAAGGTTTGTCGTATAATCTTATTAAGGACGTGCGACGTACGGTGACAGATCATGGCCTTGGCGCACCATATACCACCCACCTTATACAATCTCTTTGTGATTCTTCGGTTTTTACTCCCCATGATTTTAAAACTTTGTTTCGCCTCATTATGACTGATATGCAATACACGATGTGGGAATCGAAAATGAGAGAGCTTGCTCGAGCTCAGGGGGAGGAAAACCAGCGGCTGTCGAAAAAAGGTCCTTTACGGGCTGTTACTGTGGACGTGCTAATGGGGGAGGGCGATCACAGTGCTACAACAGCACAAGCAGAAATCCCCCCTGAGGGCTTGCAACAAGTTAAGGCACTTGCTCTCCGCGCCCTTAAGGCCGTTCCGGAGAGTGGTAAACAAAGACAACCTTTTGTTAGCATAAGACAAGATGCGAATGAGCCATATATGAAGTTTTTGGATCGGCTTAATGAGGCTCTGGAGAAACAAATTGATAATGAACAAGCACGAAGCTACATTTTTAAGCAACTAGCAGTTGAGAATGCTAACCCTGATTGCCAGAGAGTTTTGCGGCCACTAAAGGATCCTACTATTGATGACATGCTAAAAGCATGTATTAATGTCGGTACCAAACAGTATGAATATTCACTGATGGCCGAAACATTTGCAACAATGTCTATGAAAAGGCCATGTTTTGCTTGTGGCCAATTTGGGCATATTCGTAAATACTGTCCGAAAACACAAGCAAACAAAGGAGCGCCTGGACTATGTCCGCGCTGCCACAAAGGACAACACTATGCTAATCAGTGTCGATCAAAATTTGATAAGGAAGGTCGACCGCTAGCCCCTTCGGGAAACTTCAAGCGGAGCGCGGCAAGGGGTCGCGCCATGACGGCAAATCACCCCTCGGAGTGGCTCCCACCGGGAAGCAGCCGCCGCTTGTGCGCCAGCACAAGCGGCAGCGCCGGGGTGGACCTGGCCACCACAATAGAAGTGCTAATTACTGATACATCAGTTGTGCTAATTCCAACTGGTGTCCACGGCCCCCTGGGGCGAGGAATGGCAGCACTATTGATTGGGCGATTTTCAACAACGAGACAAGGGCTGTTTGTGTTACCTGCAGTTATCAACGCAGATTTCAAAGGAGAAATTAAGATAATGGTATGGACTCCGATACCACCCTGTACTGTGCCAGCAGGAAGCCAAATAGCACAATTAGTATACTTTTTACCACAGACACCAAACGCTGCAAACATTAACCATGGCACAGGCTCTTTTGGGTCCACAGGGCATGAAATTTTCTGGACTCAACAGATAACTATGAATCGCCCGCAGATATCCTGTACGCTACAAGCAGGACTGATAAAATTTAATGTACAAGGAATTTTAGATAGTGGAGCAGATGTTACAGTCATCGCTGCCTCACAATGGCCAAACAGTTTACCCCTAGTTAAGGCACATACATCGCTTTCAGGAATTGGTGGGCAGAGTACTCCAATGCAAAGCAAAAGATTGATAAATATTATTGGCCCAGAAGGAAGAACTGCAAACATTAGGCCATTTATATTGCCTGGATCCATCACCTTGTGGGGGAGAGACTGTTTGAGTCAATGGGGCATGCAGTTAAGCACGGATTTTTCTTAGGGGTCACTATCCAGCAGCAGGTCCCACCCATGATTTGGAAAACGGACAAGCCAGTGTGGGTAGATCAGTGGCCCCTTCCACAAAATAAACTGCTGCAATTACACAAGTTAGTAGATGAACAATTGCAAGCTGGTCATATAGTTCCTACTACAAGCCCCTGGAACACGCCAGTTTTTGTAATTCAAAAGAAAAATAATTCCTGGAGGCTGTTACATGACCTTAGAAAAATCAATGAAGTCATCGAAGATATGGGAGCCTTACAGCCTGGACTCCCTTCTCCAGCAATGTTATAGATCATTTAATTAAGTCATGGCTGTTCAAACAAAAACAAATAAAGAAGGGTGAGATGTGGAGGCTTGTTCAAAGACAATAGTACCTTGTTAGCAGATAGTTAACCACAAGGGTGTCAGTCTTTGCAGCAGATGGGGGACAGAGCCGAGAAAGACGAGGACTGAGGAACACCTCCCCCTGCCTCGTGTGCGACGTGTCTTGCCAGAAGAAAAGAAACAAAGCCAGACAACCGCGCAGGTGGCCAGATGCTGATTGGTTGTGCGCTTTGCAACACTTGTGTTAAGAAAGTATAAAAAGAAGTCGGTTTGGAAATAAAGTTGTCTCACTCTGCACCCCAGACTGAGTCCGTTTCTTCACAAGGTGCAACAACTGGCTGCAGTCACAGTACTTAGGTTGTTCAGCCTCTCCTGTCCCTTCCCTTTAGAATACGCAGCAATAAACTCCATGCTGGACCAGATCAACTCTTGCTTGGATCACCTGGAGGAGAAGAATGATTATCTGCACGCCTGCTTGAAGGAGCTGCTGGAGTCCAACCGCCAGACCCGCCTGGAGTTCCAGCAGCAGAGCGAGCAGCAGAACATGGGAGACGAGATGCAGGGGTCAGAGCCTGCTACCTAGCTGCAAAGCCACCAACTGTCACTTGGGGGACAGTTAGCGGTTACTGGTTTAATGTAAAACTTGAAGAGTATCTCCTGCCCGTTACATGTCCCTTCCTGTGGTTTTGTTCTGCCATTCACCTGTTCTGCAAGGTTCACATTGGTTGTGATGTAAGAAGCATTGGCAGATGTCTCAGACCAGGCTTTTCTATCCCCTTCCATGTAGCTGAGGCAAGGCACCAGTGTGATGGTTTTGACTGTCATCAGGGGTAGTTACCTACCTCCTTAAGCTGCCGTTAAGGTTTCAGTCTGGTTAGCTCCCACCCTACGGTAGTTGTAGCCTGAAGGGCCCTGCCTGCCATGGGCTGTGACCAGCAGTGGGCATTTTGACAGGAGCAGGCATGAGCTGTATGGTCTGAAACCTTGTGAACTTGTCAAGAGGGCCTGGGGCCAACATCGTGAAGGGGGTCTTATTACATTGTTCTACTTTTGTACAGTTAGAATTTTTTTGGGAAGTTAAACTTATTTATTAAAAAAAAAGTTTTATTAAAAAGTTTGAAACAAAATGTGTTTCACTGAAACAGACTCTCTTTTTTTGAGTTTTGTACTGTTAACAGATGACCAAGATACATATTCTTGCCTAGCTTCTTGCCTGTGTGCCCAGCGCACAGTTCTGGTCCAGGAGTGTGCACCCGTGAAATACAGCTGGTCTGAGGTGCAGAATTAGACATCTACAAGAGATGAGCTACTCTTCTGCCTGGAAAAAGGAAAGAGAGGAGCTACAGAGGATTCTTAAGGGAGATTTAAAAAAAAGACAGACTCTATACATCTAACTTCTGAACCTTGTCTCTGTGAAGGTCACATCACCTATTGAATGTTTCAGATTCAATAACCCAAGCCTCAGTCTTTACACAGTCCTACCGCATCGCACCTGTACAAGCAATAATCAACACCATCCTGTATTAGACACGCTAAAGCCAGGCTTATTTTATTCTTAAAATAAAAACAGCAGTAAAGTTGAAGGTTTTCGCTCTATTAAAAGACTCCGAAAATAAACATTTCCAGCAAATATCATGTGTGAAGGGCTCTCCCCGTAAGGCCATTCTATCTGGGCTTGCGCCTAGCGGAGCGCCTGCACCCAGCAGCGGTGAGAGCGGCTGCCTCCCCTTTGGCGAGGGAGGAAGGCTCAGCAGCTTCCTCCTGGCCCGCGTACGCTGCCTCGTCCCGCTCTAACGCCCCTTCGCTCCCTGCATCCTGGCAGTTGTCTGTTCCTCCGCCTTCCTCCTCACACCCAGCGTGTCCCAACAGCTCCCCTGTGGTGCTGCTCTCTTCAAAGGACAAGAAATCGGCACTAGTGGTAGTGGACTCGTTCTCCTCCTGGAGATTTCCTTCTTCTACAACCGGGACTCCACACATGTCATCAGTCTCACTGGCTAGGATTTTGTCCTCTGCTACAGAGGTGGCCAGCTCATCCTTACCCTCTGGAGCCCACGGAGCTGCTTCTTGCACTGCAGACAGCTCTGTGCCTTCCTTGCCTACCCCACGGTCTGCGTGCATCTTCTTGCTGGCATTAACAGCTGTAGCAGGAGGCTGTTTCTGATCATCCAGCACTTGGGAGCTGGAGCCCTGGGAATGCACAGGAGCCTCGGAGTAGGCAGCTGTGGCACGATGCCTTGCTGCCTTGTATCTCTGCAAACATAAATAAAGCACTGTGAGAGATGAGCCCAGCCCTGTCACTGGCACTGCAGCAAGTAGCAGCCGGTCCAGGAATACCTGTACAAAGACAGCAGTGAGTGACAGCTAGAATCTGCAGGGTGCAAACTGCCTCGGCAGCTCTCCTGGCCTGGCTGCTGAGCCTTTCGAGCAGAGAAGGGTTAGCTCCTGTGAGGAAAAGTGGTGATATTAAAAATTTAACTCTTGCTTAATGCTGAGCAAGTGCGTGACATGGTTCCTGAGACAAAAAAAAAAAAAAAAAAAAAAAAGAACCCTCTATTTGACAACTGTTCAGTCAGGGACTTTGTATCTGTAGTAGTCAAAAAACGAGAGCTCTTACTCCAGCTACTGCCAGGATTCGGTTCTAGACATACACTCTCCACACAAGAGGCTATGGGCTGTCTTTGGCTAAAGAGAAATGACTTACTGTTAACCACCACAGCAAGATCTAAGTCAGAAACTTAGGATTTTTCAGTTTGCTGGTACAACCTGTGTGGCTACACTGTCATGTGCACCAGGATCAGAGCCCTTCAGAGAGGCAGCTGACAGAAATATTAAGATATCAAGAATATCTCGCTACAAGGCACTGAGGTTTTCTCTAGAAAGCAGTTAAAGTGACTCATTTACACTAGCTACCATGGGGAACTGGCAGTCTGTGAAGACATAAACATGGCCACTCACTCTGAACTGCATTTCAGGAAAGTTTCAGCTCTGCTTGGTATCTGACACGCAGAAAAAGAGCTGGTCTTCCAGTCCCAGACTGATTCTGAACTAAACCCAACATTCAAAATAAACTGTTTGGAATGCACCAGCTTTCCCCATAGTCTAAGTAGTGTCACTGCAGTCCAGTGTTGTATTAAGGTGCTTCAGACAGCCAGCTTTTCATTTTAATTCAGTTTATTGCTGCAGGCTTTTCCTTCCCTGTCCTTAAGTGATACAATGCTTTTCACGTGCAGGGTATTATATTCCTCACTTTTGATTACTCAAATAGTAGCCATGGCCCTGACCATACTTTTATTACACAGGATACTTCTGTTTGCAACATTTGGCTTCACTTTTTGAAGTTTTCCCAGAACTGCTACGGGTTGATTTCAGAGGGTGAGGAAAATAACACACACATGTTGTTCCCTAGTGCTTAGGGTAGAGCAAGAGGCTGGATACCACCACACGCTGGAGCGAGACCACTTGAGTCACAGCTTCGAACGCTGCCTTAGCTAGGCACAAACGTGCTGGCTTGTTTCCAGAGTGATGCTGTGAACTGCCTCACAAGCAGACAATTTCAAAACCCTTCACTGATGATCTAATCTGATGAGAAAAATTGCTTTTAACCTCAAAAAGTAGAAGGGATTTATCTCTGACTACAACAACCCCAAGGCCTCTAGGCAGCCAAGATGAATTGTTACTTGTCTGGAGATATTTAGGGTTGGCTCTTGTCTTTCCAGGTCCCTACAAAATCCATTTGAAGGGTGCCTGATTTCAGCTCTAAATCAGCCAGAAGGGAGGCATACACACTGCTACTGCAGTTTCATGCCAAGCTGTTCTAAAATAGGGCAGGAAAGTTTTTTTCCAAAAGTGACTAGTGGGAGTGGGAGAGGATGAGCAACCTCAAAGCACAGCTGTAGTCTTTTCCAGCTACTTGCCATTCCAAAGCCCCAGCTCCAAGCGCTGCTTCCTGCAGCACTCCCTGCCCCAGCCTTTGCTGTAGGCTGCAACAGCAGGTTAGGAGCAGTTAACCTGGGTGAAGCAGAAAAGCACTACACAAAGACTGAATGTATCTGCTCATACGTAGCACCTGCTGGGGTAGATTTTGGGTGCAGGCTGATGAGAAGGCAACAGTGAGAAGCTCCCTCAGCAGGGTCAGGGAATGTCACTCACCCACCCAGGCAGTGGTCCCCAAAGGGAGACAGTAGAGACGGTTCAAGTCCTGCAGAGCCACCACAAGGCACTAACGCAGCCCCTCACCCACTGCAAGTCAAGAAGGACACAAGGATGGAGGCAGATTCCAGGCCAGCCCAGCTGAGAAAATTCCTAGATAGGAAAGCAGCAAGGGGGCAATAGGGGCATTCCTACATCTTCTCCTGGAGCCAGTAAAGCCAAGGAACAGCATCAGCTGGCCAAGCTTTGTGCTAAACAGTTTCTAGGAGAGGTAGCACGCAGACTGACTGACTGACTTCCTGCTGCTGCCTGAACCATGAGGCCCAAATGGACTCTCTCCAGCACTTGGCTTGTAGTTTCTGTTGCCTAAGTAGCGCTGTAATGTTAACTTCCAGATTTTTAAGATGTATATTTGATTATTACCTGGCCCCTTAATGGATGAATCACACCTGCAATCCTGGTTTAAGGAGCTGTTTCTGCAGTCACTGTAGCATCACACACACAAAAAAAGATGTGTATGTACCAGCTTTCTTGAATAGCCTCTTTTTGTCTAACTCTTTCCCCATTTCAACCCACCTGCAATCTGTCTATCAGAAGAGAAGATGCCTAGACTTCAATGAGAGACTCCACAGGTTCAGCAAACAGAGCAGACACTCTGAGAAAGATTTCCAGCTAGAAATGGGCAACAAGATGACAGTAGCAGTAGCTGGGAAGCAGGATTGGACTGGTTTTCAATCTACAGGGGTGATGGAGACAAGCACAGAGCACATCAGGAAAGCTGTGGCATGATGGACATCAAGGATGATGGAAATGAACTGAAGACAAGACAGCTAACGTGGAGG
Organism: Tinamus guttatus; assembly: GCF_059628265.1. Lineage (NCBI taxonomy): Eukaryota > Metazoa > Chordata > Aves > Tinamiformes > Tinamidae > Tinamus > Tinamus guttatus. The sequence continues at coordinate 120,764 of NW_028288760.1, read as the reverse complement.
AGTCACTGAAGAGACACGCACAGAGGTAACAAATGCCAGGCCATGCAATCGCCAAAGGGTCTAACCTGAAAGTTCTCAAAATGCATCAGGGACTTGCAGTGTGCGAGCCGGGCAGCAGAGTCGCTATGGTAGAATTTGTGACACAGCCTGCAGAGGTAACCTGCGACGGGGACCAGAAAATCCAGGCCTGCGAAACGGGAGGGGAAGGGAAATCACAGATCACATTGAATGGAACTCAAAAATAATGAAAGCATGTTAAAAGGGAAATTAAAGATGTGGGGAATAAAAATGGAAAGCTTTGCTTCTGTTAATCGGGGATTTGCAAGATGACTTGCTGAATATCTTGTCTTACCACAGAATGTCTGTGTGGTTGATATTCAGAGAGAAATCTGGCTACCAGAGCAAAGAAACTACACAGAGCATTAAGAAAAAAGGAAGAAAAAAAAGGAAAAAAAGAAAATCGGGAAAAAGAAAAAAAGAATACAATGGAAAACTACAGAGAACATGTGATCTAATGTAATGGGATCAAACCAAGCAGAAGACAGCAGGCGCGCAAGAGGAACACGCAGAGAACATTCACAGCATGAATCATTATTCCATCTGCCACATGGTAGTGGAAGGTTACAGCGATGTGGAAAATCGGTGTAAACAGAGCTCTCCTTGGGCACCAAACTACCTCTGCAGAGCTGCCCTCCTCACAACATGAGTGGCCATTAGAGGTTTGAAGTCAGAACTGCTTTCATGGTGGGGACTGGCGACAGACATGTGGAGGCAACGCTGCCCACCAGCCCAGGAATGTGTTTGAATCGCCACTAGGTAGAGCGTGGGGGTTCTGAAGCAGAGGAAACATGCACAGTTTGGGCTCTGGCACAGCACTCGATACTGTCAGTACTGCTCAGTATCTCTATACATGCTGCATTTCTGCTGGAAAATGTTCTGATAGACATGCTCTCAGGCTCCATCCTCTTTCCAGAGCATCCTTTATTTGCTACCTACTTTCTCCAGTACTTCTGCCCTACTTGTTCTTTTCCCTACCTTGCCAAAATAACTGGCTCTCTCTCTTTCTTCCTAAAAGGCAAAAGGTAGCTGACAAACATCATATCTTTTTGTTTATCACTGAGTGAGAGAGCAGTGTTTGGCCCTTTCTCTAGGCAGCAGTGACCTGCACCAGCCTGACGTAGATGCTGGAGCATACAGTTCAAGAACTCATTACAGCATTAAGTAGACACCATTCTCTTATAGCTGTGGTACATGACCAGAGAAGGCTTTGTGAGCCTCAGTGCTTAACTGAGCCTGCTTACCATAGGCTGTGTCTGGACAGTACTTCTCACTTCCTTCATAATCCTCCAAAGTCACTTCTTTCAGCCCAGTCTGGAAAGCAAAAGAAGGTTAGTGCCTAGTGCCCTCATGCCAATTCCCGTTCTGAGCCTTTAGGCTTTTTACTGGTAAACCTGGGAGCGAAGAAGGGATTCATGTACCTGAGAAGGAATTGCACAGCATCTGGTTAGGGCCAAATAAAATTAAAAAAATCAATATTAGGAAACCAATTCATTACAAAGGTTAGAAATGCCCCCAGCACTCCAACCATGAAGCATCTTAGCCATGTACCTCCTCTTGATAACTGCTCCCCATAATAGGGAAAACAATACTTGCTGAGATAAATCCTCACACATATGTATGCTGTGGGACACATTGGGCTACTCCAAGAGACTATGACATTGTTGTCTTTGTTGGAAACACATTCTCTTGAAAAAACAAGTTGCTTCTGCTCTTAAGCAGGAAGGTAAAGGTCATGTTCAAGAACACCAGCACCAACTGCACAACATATGGGCTGGAGGAGGGCTTTTCCACCGAGTAGTGTATGATTCTCTTCTGCACTATCCTGTGCTTTGAAAGAACCCCAGAGTCCTGATCCTCCCGCTGCAGGGTGTGGAGCTAACTGGACACTAGATATCCTGAGCTCAGGCAGTCAAGAGCAACTAAGTCACAAGAGCCCCTAGCAGATTCTCAGATCAGACTTTCTCCTTTGTCATACCATACCTGCTTGGCAGCAGAATCCTCATTCTCTGTCAGCACTACATCAAGATCTTCCTCCTCACCAGCTCCCTCTTCCTCCTCCTCCTCTTCCTCATCATCTTCAAAACAGCCAACAGCATCCACTGTGATCAATTCTTCCGAATCCTCTGGGCTGCCCAGCTCCTTCTCTCCCAGTCTCACCTGTCAGGTACAGGAAGAAGAAATCAGACCAAATTTGCACACTTCACCTGACCAAGGAAGACAACCAGGTGCTAAATAAACTGCATTTGATGACTAGGTGAGACCACAAGAGACAAACAAAGCTATCTTGCTTCTAGACACATCCAAACTTTGCCCTTTTTTCCCTTCGTTTCTTTAAGTTCTGATAATGAAAGTTCAAACAAAGACAAGAACAAACCCAGGCCTGGAAGAACTGCATGCTTTCCTTGTCCTGCGTGCAATAGGCAGGGAAGCTGCAAGTTAACATGCTCTGCAGCACGGCTGCCTCCAGTGCTGCTCAGATCCCTCTTTGGGTAGCATTACCTCTTTGGCTTTCTGTTTGTGCTCAGGGGACTTCATATGCTCCACAAATTTGCGGGGCGTCTTGAAGTGACGGCTACAGACAGTGCAAAAAGGACGGAGCGAGCGCTTGGCCAACTGAGGAAAGAGGGACAAGAAGATCCAGTAAGTCACAAGAAGCACCACTTTGGGAGACATGCAAATAAACCTTCACTGAAAAAAGGCACAGCCCTTCCTACAACAGGGAGACCACAAAATCAGTTGTCTTTAAAGCAGAAAGGGATCCCTAACTCATGTATGCCAAAGAGATGGAGAATGTATGTGCAGAGCAAAACAAATGGGGTTTATAAAAGATGTCCTCACACTTGTCCCCTAGAATCCAGTAACTAAGATATCCTATCCAAATTTTAGCTTGGGTATTTACAGACTGCCCATCAAATATTCCTCTATTCAGTTATAATTGGTTAGGTAAGTGTCTTATGCATACAATAAGATGACACAACATATTTATCAAAAAAAAAATAAATTCAACCACAATCCAGAGGTGCTTCTGGCCATATTAATTTAGTATGACACCTGGCAGTTCAACCAATGCCAGTGTTCAGAGAAAGCAGATAACACACTAGAGCCCTCAGGCAGTAAGGATATTACAGGCAGAATTTTCTGTGCATCTCTCCTCTCATCTCTCCCTTGTGGAGCAGGAGATGCTAGACACCTCCACTCAATCTCCATGAAAGGTCAGCGCAAAGAAGAAATCCATACTATGTTTGTTACCTTGTGTTCTTGGGTCCTGCGATGTTTGATTAGATCCCCTGTGAAGTGTATCTGACAAGTGTTGCACCATCGCTGCTGGCTCTCTCTGAAGTGAGGGCAGATATATCTAAGTTACACCTTTTTACATTCTCCAAGGAATACTGCAGCCTGCAACGTTCTCAGCACTGTTCTCCCAAGCATATCTATCCTCACAGACTGTTTTTTATCCTCTCTCCTTCTCTGCCCCTCACAGAAGTTGGTATAACTCATATTGACAGAAAGGTTTCAGTTTCACACACACAGCAGGTCACACACAGCATATGATCTACACGCAGCAGGTCAAAGCCAACAGTGGTGTTCTTCAGCATTAAGAAGTGTGCCTGAGAGCGATTAAAGCCCAAGAAAGTAGAGGGATTTTGCATTTTGCCATCCATAACTGGCCCAGTGAGGAATTTTGCAACCTATGTAGGTCTGTGTTCAGATTTTGATAGGTCTAAGTTCAGATTTTGTTTTCTAGAAAACACTGACACCTACCCATCCTTCTCTGCCAGCATCTTCCGCTGCTTCACCATGGGCAGTAGCGAGACAAAACAAACGTTGCTCATGTGCTGAATCTCCCCAAGGCGCTGCTGGTGCTGAATCCCAGCCATGTGGGATTGGAAATTCTGAAAGGTAGGTTAGGAGAAAGTTGTTTAGATGAATTCAAAATACAGAAAATAATAGGTATGAACTATGCATTCCATTTTCTTGACTGATGTATAACAAAGAAATGGTATAAAAGCTAAGAGCATGGCTGCCTGTGGATACACCCACACTGGTTCTTTAGCATGTTGCTTGCCAGCTCCTTAGAACAGGTTTTTATCTGCCTGCTCAACAGCTTTTTTTTTTTTTTTTTTTTTTTTAAAATGCTCCTTGTTCCTAAAGCATGAGCTCTTGCTAACATCTTGGAAGAGATGCTCCTGCTGTATCTCTTCTCCAGGGTAGTTGGCCAAACAGTTCCTTCCCTTGCTCCTCCCGTCCCCATCAACCAGACCCATTGATTTATACCTGCTGACTGCAGCAGTCAGTCTTGCAGATGTAACAGTAGAATTTAAGGACTGGTTCAGGGCTAGGATCAGCTGTGCCCACCTCGCAGGTCCAGTGCCCTGGTTTCAGGGCTGTTGTACTGATAGCTCTGCTCTCACTGCTCTGCTGGATAGTCACTTTCAGTGAACCTCCAGAGCTCAACACCTGCCAAAGGAAGAAATTGAGACTGAGTCCAATCCCTCTGTAGGAAAAACTAAAAGATCATAGGTGCTTTTTAAAAGCAATCTAAGCTCCCTATCCCTTAAGCAAATGCATTTATGTTTGAATGCACAGGAGCCTGATCCCACATCATTAATACCAGCCTTGTTAGTACAGGCAGTTGTTGCTACAGCCTCTGCAGACACTGTAATATCCCATCTCTGGAGACTGCCTCTATAGTATCTCAGTAAGAGACATTACCAGCTCACACTTCTCCATTGCAGAAGTGACAGCAATTACACACCATATCCTATGGAAGATGAAACCTATCAAACGAGAGCAGGATTCCAGATTTGAAGGAACACATCACTAAGCCAAAAATATCTCCAATTATGGAAGACTAACAAGTTGATTCAGAAGAATCAATAAATCTTTTCCCATTTTCATAATTTATACAACTTAAGAAGCCAAGGTAATGTCTACTGCATGGGAAAGGAATTTGGTAAAAAAAGGCTCTGAGGTTACTGAATTCACCTGTCTCATTCTTCCCAAATGCCTTTCAGAAGCATGGAGCTTCGCTGTCTGCTCACATCTGCTGTGATGGTAAATCCCACAGCAGCTGCATCTTTACCATCACCTGATCTTTTTACGTTTACTCTTCAGTGACAGAGAAGATGCATTTAGCTAATGGCCCTTAATACAGGTATTTTTCGGCAACTCTTTTGCTTCAGCTTTCTGTCTTTCCAGGTAAGTACTTAAGTCTCAGACAACACCAGTTTTTACAAACAGGCGGAGGCAGGTAAGATACAGACTAGCAGAGGCACAAAATCAGTGAGTCAACCAAACAGTGCAGTAGCAGCAGACACATTATGCCTTATCTCCATGAACAACTGCTTACAGCAGAAGCAATAGCTCCAAATGTGGGTACTATCTGACTCCCAATGTCAAAAGGGATCCCTGCAATGAAGGGGGAGCTTGTACGTCCTGTCTCTGCCCATCTGTATGGAGTGGTGCCTACCCACCTCAGGGACCTTTGGTTCCTCTGAGAATTTCCTCTCTTTAGAGAGGTCTTCAGCTGTGTACTTCTTCACACAGTCTGTACCTACAAACAGAAAATAATTTTAGCTGCCTTAAAACAAAACAACACCCAGAAAATTAAAAACCAAAGCAGCAGGTGAATGAAGTCAGGGAGTGTTGCTCACGGTACTGTTTGGCCACAAGTGCACTCTCTAAGACTTTTTCTAAAGAGGCCCAATCGAAGAGGGAAACTCTTCCCATCACTTGCATTTGGCAAGCCACAACAGCAGCTTTTCAGGCACTATGTTTGGACACATGTCCTAGATTTTCTCCTCCTTCCTCCATCCTGTACAGTTGGAGGAGGACGTTTCTGAGGAGACTTGTGGGACCTACAGATGCCAAGTGTTAACAAAGTTCAGTTTCATAAAGGAGTGCCCCAAAAACAAACATCTACTGCAAGGGGCCCATCAACTCACCATCAGCTTGGACTTGTGCGCTTGACTCTCCTGCCTCCTTGCTGCCTGCTGCATCCGCCAGTGTAGACTCTCCTGTCACACTTGAAGGGTATCAAGAGAATAACCTTATTTGTCATGTCACAAATCAGGAGGTTCAAAGACACATCAATACACAGGCTGTGGGATAAGCTCCCACACTCCTCCCATCCCCCAAAAAAGAAAATCATCAACTTATTGGAAGTGCTATTTCAGGCAGGGATATGACAGAAATAAAAAAATAATAATAATGCAGAATAGGCAATCTAGAACAGATTCAGAAACAGCAGTCAAATAATCCACCCAAGGATGTTAGAACTCATTCCTTGGATCACGCCCTCCCTTGCAGAGAGATGAAGGGGAATAAGCTCATACGGGAAATATTCCAAGTAAGAGCTCAGAGCTCATTCCTGTCTTGGTGACCTGCAGGGAAATCACAATACCTGGACATTATTCCAGGCTGCTCCATGCATGAGGGATAGCTGGAAGAAAGGAACAAACAGACCTGTCAGAACCAAACAGGTTCTCAGTTATGACTTACAGGGATTTCATCACAACTGGCTCTGTATTTGCATCAGTCATGTTTCATTGCAGATTTGGTTGGACAAGATATATACCAAACAAGTTTGCTTGTTTTTTGTTACCTCTGATCTATCTAAGAAGAAAAAACAATCCCAAGGGGAGAGTAAAGAATAAACGGTGGCCTTGCAGAGAGCACAAAATCTGCTCTACAGTATCTCTCTCCATCTCTCATTTCTCCCCCGGGACTATCACTTGATCAAAGCTTGAATATCTCCCCCCAGGCCAGCCCTGTATCCCACTGGCAAGGGGCACTCTGCCAGCAGGGAGCAGCACGTTGAGCACAGGCAAGAACACCAACTGTGCAGGTACCGACTCCCACGGGCCCAACACACACACGCCGCATAATTTATCAGATTGATAAGTGATAATGTAACCGGGTTACGCAGCTATAAATACACAGCAGGGTTTGGGCAGTGCAAACAAGAAAACAAGAGTGGCTGCCACTAACATGATTTGTCAAGTGCTGCTGGCAGGCTCAGCACCTTGCCACACACGGATGGGGACAGCATTCCAGGGCAACGGCTGGCAATGTAAAACTGAGATCTAGGGGAGCAAAAGGCATCACGAGCAGGAGCTAAGGAGGGGATGGGATTGTATGGATGAACGCTTTCTGCCCTGGAATGAGGATGTTGTTCCAGCCATAAAGATGGCACATAGGATAAAAGGCAGCAGTGGGAAAAACTTGAAATGAAGGAGGCTGGTATTCCTCGCCAAAGAGAAATGACGGGATGAGGCAAGAAAGAAAAATGTGATTTGGACTATGGAGACCTATTCTCATCTGTGAAGGGCCATAAGAGAAAAGGAAACTATCTCTTCAGTTTCATCATAGTAAGTAAAATGGAACAGTTCTAATGAGCTAAGAAAGAACCTATTCTAATTAAATACCAGCTACAATACATACAGCAAATCTGGCAGTCTCTAACTGCTGCTTAGGAAAGAATTCTCCTAGTAGCAGGCTGGCTGCAAGAAGAACTGTCATTCCTCAAACTTCATTCTTTTTTTCAATGTATATAACAGGGCTTTGATTAATATCCTGCTAAATATTAATGTAATTAAAATTAAATTATCTTTGGCAAACAGATTCGCAAAGCAAATGCTCAGATGCATTCGACTTAGCTTTAATTGAATATATTCACTTTCTTGCTAATTCACAGACTCCATAATTCACAATGCTCCCTGGCCACCTAATACTTATCATTTTTAATGTTTTACATGATCAAGGTAATATCTGAACATCAAAGTAATCCTGACATATCCTCCCCAAAGCTAGCCATTAATCCCTAATCTACAGACAAGAGAGGTGAGGCAAGTTGTCCAAAACCACACAGTGAATTGTTACCAGGGAAGCTAAGAGGACCCAGGAGTCCTGACTCATAGTAGTTAACATATGTTGGAGAGCTCTCAAGTCAGTGCCTCCAGAAATCTTCATTTCCTCCCTCCTCCTCCTCCTCTCCCACCGCACACAGGCGGCAGCGGCGGTTCCGGGCGAGCTGCGGCACCGCACAGATGGCACCAAGTGTTCTGCAGCGGGGCCCGTCCCGCTAGATGGCAACACCGCCTCGGCCGTCCCCGCGCCTGCCGCGGGAGCACGGGGCGCCAGGACGGCCCTGCCTCCTCGCAGGCAACAGGACAGCCTGTATTTGTACCCAAAATACAGGGCTCCTGGGAGTACCATCCTAGCAGGAGGGATACAGAACCCAGCACTCATGGATAGAGGCTTGAGTACTGAGTATTAATTCCCTTCCCCTTCTTATCCCTCAAAATAAACTACCCTCTCCCACAGCCACCTTAACCTGCATATTCCAAAGCTTTTCCTCTGCCAAAACCTGCCTGCTCACTTCTCATTTAGCATTTGGCCATGAAACCTGGAGAAATGTATTAAAACAGAAATAAACTTCTCTGCTTCTCACAAGAGCCCAGGCAGAACACAGGACCACACTCTGTTATGTTACGGCTTACAAAACACATCTCTTATTTTTCATTCCCCTTGTTGGGTTACCATTAGGAGGGATCCTTACAACAAGTGATCCTTAAATTTCAGCAAACATTTAAGATTTTTCCGAGTAGTCCATAAACATCTGAATCACCTTTTGAATACCAGGGATCAGGGTAGTACAGTACTGCCCAAATTACCAGAAAATAAAATTAGACAACAATTCTAAAACTCATGACTGTTCAATACTGCATTCAATAAATACCTCTTCAATCTCTTTGCTGCAGGCTCAATGTTCAACACAGATTCTGTTGGAGTTCTTGGCTCTGCAGGAACAGAGAAGGAGATCTCCTTAGCAAAGCAGACCATGCCACCTTAAGCCTGTTCCCTAACCACATGGCCAATGCCAGTAGAATAATGTTAAGAGCAAATTATCACTATCCTTCTCAAAATCAGAATAACCAAATGTATAGTGTAACATTAGATAATTCAAGAAATTAATAATGATCTAAGAGGGAGTTGTACTGCAGACATCCCTGTAAGAGACATGGCCCAGGAAGAAACATATGTTTGTATCTAAGTAGCCTTAGTCCTATACCTAGGTGACAAGATCACAGGAGTTGAATATATACACCAAGGTAGTATATCAATCTGATGTTAATCCAGTAGTTACAGAATCACAGAATGGTTGAAGTTGGAAGGGACCTCTAGAGATCATGTAGTCCAACGCCCCTGCTAAAGCAGGGACACCCAGAGCATGGGGCACAGGGTGGCATCCAGGTCACCAGGGTTTGGAAGATCTGCAGAAAAGGAGACTCCACAACCCCCAGTCCTCCCCAAGGCACACGGAGGAGCAATTCACTGGTTGCAACCTCATCTTCTGCCTGAGGTTTTGGACTGCGCGCTCCTCAGTCACAGATCACATTCCCATGTCTGCATCGGATCAGACACTGCAAAGAGACTTGGTGCCAATAGTTTCCATTCTGGCAATGGGAACACAAGTACTCTTGCAACTCATCTTTTTCCTTAGCATGTCGACTGCGACTTGCTCTGCTTCATGCATGTTTGACTCCATGACACATTGAGTTCAGCATGGTAAGGAAACATGGAAGCTTTAATTTCAAGACAGTTTTCTGTCCCTACTTCAAAAGCAGCTCGCTGTCAAAGTGACTTGTGCAAGGCTTACATGCAAGAACTGGTTTATGGAACTGATTATGAAGCTGGATTATTAAAAAAAATCCAGGTAACAAAAGATACAAGGAACTCATAGCAGAGGGCTCCCATCTGCCATTTATAAATTTATTATTACAGAGAAGGTAGGTGAGTAAGGCTAAAGCCATCTCCAGTCTGCAAGAATAGCCTGAGAAGCTTCTGTGTCAGAGCTAGAAGCATTTATTTCACTACAGGACCCCTCTTACCTGCGGATGGTGAGGAGTTATTCCGCTCTGACCCTGCTTGCACCTCCTCTGGGATTTCCATTTTGTCATCACCTTGCGTCTGAGACGAAGAACCTGGATCTAGTTCCCGTTTCCTATCAGGGCCTCTCTGGAAATCCTGCAATGGACACAGAGTTTCACAACCAGCTCTCTCTGTCCTTCGTCTAACTCAACATATTGCCTAAAGCATCACAGAGTCTTAGTTTGGGATATGCCAGCACAGGCTGAAGAAAGGAAGAGAGACATGGATTGGTTACATTGGACTTTCATGCTTTAAGTTTACAAAGCTGAACAGAGGAATGTACTTGAATTCCAGAGCACATGCACCCATTTAATTTGTTTAATGCTTTCACTAACAACTGTAGGAGACCATGCTGCTACAGAGAGCAGGGTCACTTCAGAAAGATCCTGCCAAGACATGCTTGTACAGGCAGGAAGAAGAGTTTCAAATAACTACTGCCAATAACTTTTGCTTCTGGAAAAAGGACAGTCCAAAAGTGGAAGGCTACTTTATTCAGCACATCTTTTTGACAGAATTGGAATTGGACATGCAAGAGTTAATCTAAGAAGAGAGAAGTAACTGTCACATGATCGAAGAATCAATCTAGGGCAAAAGAGGGCTTAAAAGTGGAAGAGATTAGAGGCAGGTCAAAAGAGGAAAAAAAAAAAAAAGTGCAATTTTGGTACTCCCAAAATTCTGCTACTGTACACCAGCATTCAGTAGGATTCCTCAAAAATGTTGTAAGCATTCAACAATTAAGTTTCATGACACCCACATAAACAGGTATGATCCTGATCTTGAACAAGGTAAAACAGCTGAAAGAGGCACCTCTCCATGGTTGCAAGTCCTTTGGGAATGGCAGCCTGGAGTGATAAATCACAACATCTCATAATAGGGATTCATCATCAGGTAGGTCAGTTCCCAGACAGAAAGAAGCTTTGTGGGTGCTGCTAAGGGGCAGAGCTCTAGCCTCTGAAGTAAAGAGCAAAGCACTCAGCCCAGTTTTCTTCTGCTGTAATTACTTTGAAGCAGGTACTTCTAAAGGTTCCTTTTATTTTAGGTCTAAACAGTTCTGCAATGGGAGATTCTTGGTCCTGGGCGGGAAGGGTCAAGAAACTTTTGCATCGTAAATGTAAATGTGGACCACAAGAACCTTAGGGAAGGACTATATCAGCAGCATAGTGCTAAAGCAGTTTTTGTTATAAGCCTTTCTCTTTTACTCTCATCTACATACAGTACAGTCCACTACTGCACATGCAAGAAGAGCACAAAGCTCCCAAACAGCTGAAAACCACAACCCCACCTTGCGAAAATTCCGGTTCTGCCGTTGGAAGGGGAGGCTGGGGAAGCCCAGTCGTGTCGGCTTTAATGAGACCCCAACAGGAGGTGGCCCCAGGAGGGAATGTCTTGTAGCCTGAGGAAAAAACTGCTGCAGCGCTGGGGCTGTCATGTTAAATCCACGCAAGTTTCCTGCAAAGGCAAACACATGGTGCATCACTACCCTGCAGCGTGCAAAGGAGAGAGAGAAATCTCCCACCCACATGAGCAGCAAGGAAGGAAGAGCAGAGCTCCTCCAAACGAGGCAGTCTGCTTTGCTGGGCACTTCGGAGCCCTCTGTGCTTTACCCTTTCTGTCCCCCTTCAGCAATCTCATGTCATCCTAACTATTACTAGGCGGTGGGCTATTTACTCATGATTGTTACTGCAGACCAAGACCATTAGAGCAATTATTTAATCTGAGCACACTAGTGTTTGTGTTCGCAACAAAACAAGGTCTCATTTTACTGAAATTCTCTGCAAAAAGGAAAAAAGTCACCCCATATTCGTGCAGCTGGCAGCTCAAGACATAATATGGACACTATTTAACCTAGGCCAGCAACATTTCATTTAAAACAACACTGGACTTTTCAAACACGAGATTTCACAGTCCTCTCTGCCACCTGGTTATCATGCAAGCTCAACATGTCAGACACTTGAGACGCTGCCATTTCCAATTATAATGGTCTGCTTTCTGCACAGTTCTCTTCAGCATCCACAGACTATTAACTAAGTCGTAACATTTTTTATGAAGGCAGTCCTTGCTATCCCCATTTCGAGGGGGAAGGAATGGAATTTATATGCCTGTTTTTATTTATGCCAAATTAGTGCAAATTCTGTCTATTAGTACATTTTAAAATCAGGCCAGAGAAGTTTAGAGACCAACACACAAAACCTGAAAAACACAAACTATACTGTGCAAAGGCTGCAGCACAATAAGAAATACTCCCTCCATTTTTGTGCTTAAAAACAATCCAACTTCTTATTTTATCATAAATAATTTCTAATTGTGAAAGTATGTAATGATATTAAAATAGCAAGAATTAGAAAGAAATTGTCTCCTACTCCTGGTTTTGTACCTCAGAAGAACTGCACATCCATTTCAATTTGAGAGTGTTTTTTTCTTCCTATTCCACTGCTGAAGCCACATGTAATCACTCAATTATTCATGTAGTTGTTTCTTAGGTACAGAAATACTACGGCATCAGATACTCTTACATGCAACCCAAACCTTAGGGATCAAAAAATTCAGATCCCTAAGAAGGGCTGTTGTGAACAGCATAACTATCTACATGTTACCCATGTAGCTGATACCAATTATCAAAAGACAAGTCACAATTCAATGCAGCAAAATAATGGTGAAAAGAAAAAGAAACAGCACTAAATTAGAGTGTGGTAGGGTGGTCATTAATATATTTTGTCCTGCTGACAGATCTAATTTGCCTCGGGTCCTTTGCAAATTATTCCTATAAAGCTTCTCAATAAAAGTATTTCTGGTATAGATAGGTCAGCTTATGCTAACATTCATGGTATCCAAAAGGAATATGACTGACTAAAGAGGAGTCAAACTTTTTCCTGACACAAACACAGAATGTGGCTTGTCCTTTAATCACTGCCAGTTTCCCTATAACCCGAGAGATCTGTAGAGAGCCACTGGAGTCACTAGAGAGCCCTCTCATTAAACGGGCAAGAGAGAACAAAAGGCAAGTTAACAACATGCAGAATAAATCTATTGTGTTCACATCTGGGCATGATTCACAAGCAAGACAAAAAAAATCTAGTCATTAATCTAACCTTGGCAATTAAAACTATCCCAGGTACTGATTTTTTTTTTCCTTTTTAACCTCTATGAGGTTAAAATAAATACATATACATAGCTTTAATCTTAATATCTTTATGCTAGCATACTATTATGGCAGCTTCATAAATTTGTTTCAGAAATATATCAAATCCAGCAAAAATTAACTTGCTGTGCAAATATGATGGAAGAACCATGACATTATCCACTATGCAAACTGGTAGTCATTTGAAGCAACTAAAATTTAAGACAATTGAAACCCAAACCATTTTTCACCACAATGGACTTTGTTTGTACTTTATTAGGCTTAGACAGAGACCACTGTCTCTTTCTGCAAAGAGCATCAGTGTATTTGTAACGGACAACAAAATAAAACGTTTAACACTCCCACCCGAGAGAGTCAAACTAACACCAAAAATCTAAGTATTTTATCTATATATATTCAGAGGAAAACACTCTTGCTATCACCAGTTCTAAAAAGGAAGGACTTTCCAAAACAAATATTTAGTATCTAAACCAAAAGCTTCTGTTTCCAATTGTGAACATTTGTGCACATGGGATTTTCAACAGCTGAAGGACCTCTGCGGACTATCGACAAATTTGAGGAGGAAAAGAGGAGACGAACGTAGCTGCCAAATACAGGGACTGCAATGCCTCAGTGAGAAATAGCCACAGTACGGCTTCAGGCCAGGAAGGGTGATTAAATAACTGCAATAAGTAAGCGTCTCCCATAACGACAGTACCTTGCATCTGTTGCATGAGTAAGGCCCGCTGAAGCATAGGATTGGCATTGAGGAGAGACGGTTGATTCGTTGCCCGTAAGCTCAGCATCTGTTGCTGTTGTGGTGGCGGTAAACCCCTGGAAAAGAGGGAATTAATCATACCAATCCAATAAAACATACCCTTCAATTTCAAGCACCAAACAAGTATAAAGCAGAGGAGCAAAGAACAGCTGAAATGCTCATATACATGTATTAAAAGATACTGTACACCAGCACTGTATCCTCTTTCTTCCACTCTCCTGGAATTTCCAAAGCTGACAGATTGTCTATCAAGGAATTTGAGGTCAGAGAGAACTCCTCAGCACCAAGCCCACATAAAACCTGTCAAGCAGCATAAAAAAAGCCCAGGCGCTGACTGCAGATCTCCGGAATTATGCAGCAGCTCAGCACTGGAAACGAGCGATCTAGATCACCAACTACGTTTAACGAATAAACAACAAAAAAAAAGTTATAAAAAAATGGAGTTCTCTCAGCAGGCTAAAGCACATTTTCCAAAATTGACAACTCCCACGCGGAGCCAGACAGGTCACAGTTGTAACTGGTGCCCCCTAACTGCAAGTGCAGGGGAGGAAAATAAAGCAAGGCCCTCATATTTAAAACATAAGGAGGAAGAACGGAGCTGCAAGGGACTCTCCTGCGCTGAAGAGGGTGGAGCAGACGCCAGAGAAAAGCTCGAAGGAATTGGCATGCGTTTCTTTAGGCGATCGCAAGGTCAGGCCTACCTCTAAAAACTACTGCTGACACAGCTAAATCTGCCAGGGCCGCAAAAAGGTACAAACATGGAGCAAAATACCCACGCTGCCAGAAAAAAAAAATAATAAAAGCCCCAAAGCGACAAAACCAGCTCTCAACAGTATTATAGCAGCTAAACTTCACATTTGCTACTCTAGATTATTCCAGTCCCAGAGCTAGGTGATTTATTCTGGAAAAAGAACATCCTTTTAAAGCCATGGATGCAGCCATTCTACCTCTTGGTTGACCCCATACTAACACAATTTCAGCATAAGGGTAACTTTGCCTATAGTGTAAGACAATAAAAACGGAGAGAAGATTTAAGGCAGATTTTTATTTCTAGCAGGCCAGGAACATTCCCACCTTTACCTCAAAAACCTATCCTTTATACAAAATAAATAAATATTATCACAAATAAGGAAACAACTTTCTTCTTAAATCTGCAGCCTATTGCTTTGCATTTCCAGAGCAGGAAGCTTTGGAGAGATTAGTAACTGTAGATAAACACATCATTTCAGGGATTTTCTACCAAGTCATACTTCACTGATAACTGCTCTTAGGCAAGATGATTTATGTTGGTGTTTCTTAGGTACAGAAACACTATGGCATCAGATATTCTTACCTGTAACCCAAACCTGAGTGACCACAATGCTCAGACCCCTAAGAAGGGCTGCTGTGAACAGTGCACTATCATATGCACTACTACTTGGACAAGAACAGCCGTTTTCTCTCCTTTACACACTAGGAAAATGTTGATTATTTGCCCTTTTATATCTGGCAGATGTCAGTGGTGTTTTTCCACCCTCACAAATAAGCGTACAGGCCCCTGCCCCGGCAGCCCGCTGTCACAGCTGAGGGAGGTCTCGCTGCAGAAACAACTTGCCCAAACGGCATCCAGCAACCGCGTTCCCAGCGGGAAGAGACGGGGCGGCAGCGAGGAAGTTGAGCGGCCGCAACACGACCGGCTCCCAGGGCTCAGCACCGACACCTGAGCAGGAAGCGGCGTTTGCTCCTCTCGCCCGCCCGCGCCCAGGGCCCCTCGCCGGCCCCGGGGGAGCCCCTTGGCCGCGGGGCCTCCCCGTGCCCTCAGGGCGCCTCCCGGTGCAGGGGAGACGGTTTCACCGCCGCCCCCCGAGCCGCGGTCGCCGCCACCGCGCGGGGCCCGGCCCGCCCTGCTCCCCCGGCCCCCCGCGCCCTCCCCGTGCCCCGGCGGCCTCCGCCGCCATCCCGCTTCCCTCGCGGCCGCCGCCCCAGGCCCGGCGGCCGCCGCCTCCCTTTGTCGCCTTGGCCGCCGGCGGAGGAAGGGAAGGCGGCGCGACGGCCCCGGCTCCGGCCTCCCGCGGCGCGAGGAGGGATGGAGGGCGCAGGGGAGCGGCTGCCCCGCGGCCAGGCCCGCGATCCCCGGCCTCGCGTAGCGGCGCTTACCGGCCTCCCTGCTGCGCCGAGGGGTGGTGGTGGTGCTGCTGCTGCTGGAGGAGGTGCTGGAGCTGCAGCAGCTGCTGCTGGAACTGCTGCTGGTTGAACATGTCTGGGGGAGCCCCGAGCGGGGCGAGCCGCAGACAAAACGCGGCGGGGCGAGGGAGGCACCGGCTGCGGGGCTGCTGCGTGTCAGCCTAGCAGCCATTGAGCAGGGGAGCCGCGGCCGCCCATTCATTCACGGCGCCGAGCCCCCCCTTCCTCCCGCTGCTCCTCCTTCCCCCCGGGGTCATGGCGAGCGGCAGCCGCCGGAGGAGCTTCCCAAACCCCACCTCCGAGCGCGCTGCCGCCCGCCCCGCCGGGGCCTCCCCGCCCGGCCCGGCGCGCCGCGTCCCCTCCCCTTCCCGCCCGCCGCCTCCATCTTCCCGCCGCGGGCAGCGGCCTGGGGGCGCCGCGGCCCCGAGGGGCCCGCGCGCCATCTGCCCGGGGCTGGCGGGGGGACGCAGGGAAGGGCCGGCAGATGGTGCCTAGCAGTCCTGGGGGCTGCTTTTAGGTGTTTATTCTTTATTTCTCCATAAAAACAAACGCTGCAGGGGAAGCTTTGGTACCTGGCTCACCCAGGGAAAAACAACTCGGCCCTGCTCACGCCTTGGCCAATCTGCTGCAAGAACCTGGAAGAAAAACAGGGATTTTCACCATATGATTCTTCATTGTACATAGAGATTACTTTTTTTTTTTTCCAGCAGATATAGCAGATCCATCTATTTTTATTTTTAGTGACTTTTCACAGTGAAATCTCTCCTGTGGCACCTGTTTTCTGAAAATGACAAATTAATACTTAAGTGTCTGCAATATACGTGAGCAGTATATGGAAGAAAAAGATACATATATATATACACACAGTTATTGACATACCTTCTTATACAAAACCTAGCAAGGGTAAAGATGTACTTCAGCTCTTTGCTGTTCTAGAGAATGCATCCTGCAGTAATTACTGTATAATAGTCTTTTTGCACCATTAAAGAGGACTTGGATCATTAAAGGCTGCAGGATTGGTGTTTTTTTTTTTTTTTTTTTTTTTTTTAGCTGTAAGTATTGCAATCTGAACACAACCACTGGTGATAAACAGTTATCATAAATACCTTTCAACAAAGCAACCTATGTTGACTTTTCCTTTGGGTCTTTTAATACTACCCCGATTTTACAATAATCAATTTGGAGATGACATCTATATTAATCAGTGACTGGCTGGGTTAATGCCCAGGGTCCTTTATCCAGGCAGTCACAGCCTTCTGCACGCAGAAAATGCTCTCCTGTTAAACATTAAAGCTTAAGCATAATCCCAGGGAATACATACATGGAGTGGAAAACATATGTGGAGACTATTTCAAATCATTTTGCATAATTGATCCTTTTTGCTTCTGTAATTAAGCTATTACAGAAACTACCAATCTGACCAGTTTGCAGTGGTGAAAGAGGGGGCTGATTGTGATTTTACAAGAGCCCAGCTAGTCCCTCCATCAGCTAGACACTGAGAGCAGAACTAAGGTTGCAGAACTAACTGTTAGGTGGAAACATGCCCTGTTTTACCAACCTGCATTCCAAGGGCTGGTCTTAGAGCTGTCTTTGTGCATCCGGAGGAGTTGCTGTACCAGCTGCAGATGGTTTAACTGAACCCAGAACAGAAGGCTCTAGATTCAGCTAATCACACCGCTCAGGTTGAAGGTCATGCACAGGGGTGTAAGATATCAGCACAGGAGATGGGACTAGGATCTTTTTACTTGCTTTATTGTGAGCACTTAAACAACATGTCTGAGCTGACAGCTAAAGGATACAGTCTCACTGAGCATTGATACACACAGCTTTACCCTCCATGTCCTGACAATAAAGTTGTTTTTCTGTAACGAATATCTCTTGCTTTAGAAACCTGTTCCCAATATTTCTTGAGACTGGGGGGATAAGCCCACAACATACAAACTAACATATATTTTCAGTCCTTTTTGCCACATGGCCAAACAGCTTCTATCAATGATTTTCAACCTCACAGGGTAAAATATATTCCTGTTACTGTCTTGTATCTTTTCTCTGGATGTGGAAAGCCCAGTGAACTCAGCTCTGCTGCTTTTAAAATATTTATCTAAACACACATCCATGCCCAGATCCCTCTCCTGTTTGACTACATTCTTATTTCTGTGGAGTTATACCAAAAATATGCCTGACCCACTGCCCTGTACACTCTATTAATCTTCTTTTACCTCTTTTTGAGGGATTCTCAGTCCAGTTCAGCAAATTTCCTCTTTCAAAACAAGAGAAAATGAAGTATTTCACTGTTTTATTCTAGAAAACTACATATTTGAAAATTACAAAATTAAAGGCTGCTTCTTTTTCCAGATACTTTATCGTATTAATACAAACACTAAAGACCTTTCTTCCTGAACAACTGATACTTCAAAAGATCAATGATGCTACAGCACAAAATACATACTTAAAAAATGTATATGACTATGCAAAGCTACCTCTCCAGATAGTAACAATGTAAGGGGCTAATTTTACTGTGGTTTTTAAACTATGTATCAGCTGTATAATATATTCTATATTGATACACTCTGATCCTTGATGGAGTTTATATTCTTACCTCTGTTTATAACATTTCATACAAAACCAAAGGATCAAGAGCATCCACTTCATGATTCACTGTGAAATGTTCTGAACATTCATAGCCCTGGCTGGAGTCAGCAGGAGCCGTGGGGCATCTGCACCTCTGAGAAATAGGTTGCAGATGACTAGGGGACTAAGGTAATTGTATTCCACACTTTTTTACTCTTTCTTCTCCCAGGACTGGATATATAGTTTTCTACATTGATAGCAATACATGGCAGCAGATATATTTATGCTCAGGTACATATTTAGGGGATTCATATTAAAGTATAGCCTGAAATATCTACAGCACCTTGAAAAAATAAGACTTTCTCTTAGTTTTCCTTTGCTTACATATCTCAAGGCATTTTTAAGATAGACACATTTTTTTTTCCTGTCTGTTCCTGTTTGTAAAGTCTTTTTCTAATATCTAAATCCCTCCTATTTTCCAGTATTTCCACAGAAGAATGATCAAATAATTGCTTTTCTCCTATGGCTGCTACAAGATGCTGAGTAAGTCACAGGAAGGAGGTACTGCAGAATCAAAAGGCCTGTCTGGTGCTAATATCCTTGCAAATCACAGTTTCTTGCAGGAGAGAAAATGGAAGGCTTTAGGATGGGGATGCCGAGAGCCTGCAGTTCTAGTTTTCATCAGTGGGAGGTGTAGGTTTCCAAAGCTTCCGAAAATCAAACCTCACTTTCTCTGAGGCTCGAGTTTGAGTCTGTGTCTCTGCTCTCTGGGGGATCATGATGACAATTGCTGCAAAAATGCCCAGACGATATTAATGAGTAAAGCTGCAGGCACACACTTATTCTCATTTACTTATCAGTGCATCTGCAAAACGGGGGAAGCAGGAGCCTCCTTTGTGCATCTTCATGTTACAGCCATAATGATCCACAGAGAAGAATCTATGCAAAATTCACTGTTTCTGCAGAGTTTTAGCACTCTTTTTTTTTTCTTTATCTTTTTCTATTTTTTTTAATCTACTTTTGAGGTGACCCTATTAACTCCCTACAGTGTCTCTGGTGAGCTTTTGCCCTTTGAAACTGCAATAGATTAGACCAAACCTCTAAATGATGGGCTATATGTTTCCTGAGATCTAAATAGTGATTTTATAGAAAAATAAAATTGGAGAGAAAATACTTCAAAGAATACCTGCAAAAAATGCTGCTGCAGCCTTTCTGCTGCACCAGATCCCTAACTCTAAAAACATTAATCCTGTTTTCCCCCATCGAATGTCAGCTGTGGACATAGTGTTATTCAATGTTATTTCACAAACCTTTCTTGGTAGAAAAAAAAATCTATATGAATTTAATTGTAGCTCTTCTAGAGACTGGTATGATCCTGAATAATAATTTCTGGATTAAAATGGGCTTGCTCACAGGAAAATACCTGCTTAGCATGCTAAAGTGCCAAAAGGAAGTGAAATCTGGTATTTATAATTTGATGGGTTAGCAATAATGTTGACAATCAAATATAGTTGCCATTATGGGAACATTAAAGGCACATGTGAATTGGAGGCAGGGAAGGGAGTCAAACGAAGGCCCTTTAGGCATTAGCTAGGTGGCAAATGCCACTATATTACGTGACATCATCACAGTGACACAGCTGAGCAAAGGTCCCCTCCACTGCAATCAGGGCTGTGCAGGTTAACTGCAAGCTACAGCAACTTCTGGCAAAGGGCAATCTTCTTTTCGTGGTTTTGAGGTAAAACTGCAACAATCCGCATGATTTGAAATTCCCTGAACATCAGTTCTGACCCAGGCAGGGATATGACACCATTTTTTAAGTTTATGATACCATTTGTTGTTATTTTTGCTCTAATAAGGGGGGAAGTGTCAACTTTTGAAAGAAAAGCCGTATCTTTTCTGCAGGTTTCTACTACATAAATAACCACAATGGCTGGGCAGATGCTCAGACACATTTGTTCACAGTCTCCATTGGGTTTCTGAAGCTCATTTTGCCTTGGATCTGCTGGGCAATTTGCTGAAAGGAAAAAATAAGCATTGCCAGCCCCCAAAACAGCCTACACATGTCCTACAGTAACATTTCCCACACAGACGGAGCAGCTTTCGCTCACTCCCTCGGCTTTCTTACCTGAGTGCTGGTGACATTTTCAAAGCATTTTCCTTGGGCATCTTCATCGGCACCAGCGAGGCAAATTCACCCCTCACAACAGTTGTTCCAGTTTCTCTGCATACTCAGTCATTTCTGCATAGATTGTGTTTGACGTAGCTGTGAAATTTTGCTTAAAACCATTATAACCAAAAAGTAGCTGTTTACAATGAAAAATAAGGCTCAAAAATCTGTTTTGGGTTTGTTATTCCTTCCCCCACCCACCTCCAGCTGTATCTAAGCTGAGAACAAGCGCCCTGGATAGCATGGACGAAGTGTTTGAAATGCAGCATTCGCTGCTCTCCTGAGTCACCATTAGCCATCAGCTTAGTTTCTGAACACACTTGTTTTCACTTTCAAATCAAATATGGACTCACATTTTTTTAATATATATATATAAAACTTTTAAAAAGCCTATAACCAGTTTCCTCTTTACTGTAGACAATTTTCTGTTTGTTTGTTTTTAAAACGAGATGGAAACACACGACATAACTATTTTGCATTTTGTTAAATCAAACATAGCAATGGCAGTCATTGTACCTGTATGATTTGGTCATCTAAATCTACGAGTTTTTCACCCAAAATTCAATGAGAGCCAAGCAGTGGAAACACAGAAGCCTTTTTGGAGGGGGGGTATCAACAAAACCACACAGGTATAATGGTTTTAACGGGTGTAATGACTTAACCATATAGGTGTGAGGAACAAACTGTAGCTGTACATCAGCGGAGCTGTATAGCTGCAGCATCCAAACGGTGCAGCTATAGTGACCAAACTGGGCCGATACAGCAGCCAAACAGCGCATTCGCCAGGCCACACAGGTAAAATGACCCAAGCACGCTGCAGAGGCACAGGATGGGGCCATTCAGATATATATGCACCTGTACATGACTAATCTGCACCGTATGGCTATATTGACCGAGCTGTGCAGGTACAGCAGCTGCAGCACAGCAGTGAACAAACAGGGCAGGTATATTGCCCAAACTGGGCAGTACGTCATGTGAGCGGGTGATGTGGAGACCCCAGTAGTCACCTACCAAATGCCACAGCACTGTGAGCGAGCCTTAGGTGCCCCCTAACCCAACCACGCAGGTGCAGGGACCCAGCGGTGCGCGGGCTGAGGCGCCTCAGGCCCCACACTGCCCCGGAGGGAGCCCGAAATGGCGCGCGGGTCCCCACGGCGCCCCCGCTCGCTAAGATGGCGGCGCGGGGGGCTTCGCCGGGGGGCGCCCCCCGCTCCGCACTACAACTCCCAGCGTGCTCCGGGGCGCCCGCGCGCTCCCCCTGGCGGCGGCGCAGAGCGGAGCCCGCGCGGGCAGCGCTGAGGCGGGCGAGGTGCGAGCGGCTCCCGCGGCTCCGAGGCTCAGGGCGTGAGGGGCCGCGCGGCGGCTCTGCCCCCTCGGCGGCGCCAGCAGGGAGGGCTTCGGCGGCGGCGGTGCGAGCTCGGCGCGGCGAGGTGCCACCGCAGCCATGGGGAACCGCGGCATGGAGGACCTCATCCCGCTGGTCAACCGGCTCCAGGACGCCTTCGCCGCCATCGGCCAGAACGCCAACCTGGACCTGCCGCAGATCGCCGTGGTGGGGGGGCAGAGCGCCGGCAAGAGCTCCGTGCTGGAGAATTTCGTGGGCAGGTGAGATGTGTGTCCGTCCCCTCACAAGCCCTTCCTCGCCCCCCGGGGCCCCGCGGGGCAGCGGCAGAGCCGCCCCGTGCCCCGGGGCAGAGCGCGGGGGTGCGCGGGCACTGCGGCGGCTGGGGGGCTCCCCGCCTCTGCCGCACCGCGGGGGCCGAGCCCAGGTGCAGCCCCCGCACGGAGGGACCCCTCCTGGCTGTTACATAAGGGCGGGCAGGGAGCAGAGATAGGGAGGGAAATCGCCCCCCGGCCGCGTTTTTGCGCGTCCCTCGGCGGATGCGGCCGCCCAGGGCTGGGGGTGGCGGTGATGGGGTTTAAGTTTAATCCCCTGCAGCCCGGCCCTGCTGTCCTCCATGGCGGGTGCCATGTCAGGAGCCGCGGGAGGAAGGACGGGGTCATCCTCCCGGTCCCCCGGCGCTACCATTTTGTGACAGGCAACGGTCCTGTGCCCCTCTCTTCCCGTGACCTTCACGCTCATCATCTGCAGCCTGAGGGAGCCGCAGGCTCCTGGTGCAGACGCGTGACACCTGGGCAAGGGGGGCTGCTCCCCAGCTTGGATCTGGCCTCATTAAATAACCATCATCCCCGTTATGTGGGTTAGGTGGCAAGAACCCCCCTTCAGCCACAGCAGATTTGCGGGTGACTTGTCTTAAAAGCAGCTCCTGCTGCCATAGCTGGTCAGCTGCTTGTGCGGCTCTTTCCTGCAAGCTGCGTTTGTGTCAACCTCAATTGCATGTTGGTTCGCCCAAACCCCAGCTTTTCCTTGCGATGGGAACTGTTTGCTAACAGCTGCCTTGTAAAGCCCTGCTGCCGGCAGAAGGGGCTGCGGGGTTGCAAGAATTGCTTGTTTATCTGAGCGCATCCCCGAATCCAGACCTGTGCAAGGGCAGGCTTGTGCTGTGAGTCCAGGGTGTCCTAAAGGTGTTAGAAAAAAGGTGCAGTGGTGGCATCTGGTGAAAAAGCATAGTCGGAATGATTTTGCTTTAGGATGTAAAAACCCATTTAGAGAGAGGTGGGGTGGTCTGCGCTCTCTGCCTTCTGAGGGTCCCTGCAGCATTCCCCGGGCTCCTGGGGATTGTGCTGGGGAAGGACCTTCCAGAAGCACTGCTGTTTTACTTGACCCCAAGTCATGTGGCAGGACCCACTCGTTTGTCTACAGAATTAGAAGAAAATGATGATTCCTTCCAGAAGCACTGCTGTTTTACTTGACCCCAAGTCATGTGGCAGGACCCACTCGTTTGTCTACAGAATTAGAAGAAAATGATGATTTCTGTCCCAAAAGGGAGAAATTAGCTGCACTATATCTTAGAAGGGGAAAATTGCTCCTCAGAAGAACGTGAGCACAGCAGTGCTTCACCTGTTGGCTTTGCTGTGTTTATGCTTTCTAGCTGCCAGCTGTCTAACCTAGTAAATCCTTTCCAGAGGATCTATGCAGGCAGTGCTGCAGTGGTGTAATACATAATGTATGGCTGTTGGGCCAGGGGATGGTTCTCCTAAGGACAGCCAGTGAATTGGAGTATGCTGCCCCTTTCTTTTAGATTGAGCAGATAGAAGATCCATCCTTGGTGCATCTCCACTAACGCCAACTGGGAACTGGACGGTTTATCTGCCTGGTGGAGAACAAATGAATCAATTCTGTTTGCTCTTTCTAATGATCCCAGGAGATCTTGTGACCTCTCTGTGTCCCATCAGCCATCTCCAAAGCAGCATGTTATAGTGCCGTAGCTCTTAGAAAATGAAATTATGAGGGGTCCCTTGAGCAGAAGCTGAGAGGCCTGAGTGAAACAGGCTGTAGAAAAGCATTTAGAGAAATAATTGAAGCAAAAATGGAAAATATGTCAAAGGAAAGATGCCTTTCTCCATTTGATACCCTTGAGTGCTGACCAGTTTAGAGACTGGTAATATGAGGCTTCTTACCACAAGAATGTATGCGAATATACTACAAAAACAATGCTAGTAAAATAATGATGGGGTCCTGCTGTGATGTATTGTCCTTTTTCTTTTTGCATAGATCTTAAACAGTGGTAGGAAGCTCTCGAAAGAGTTTCTAGAATAAACCTTGTTCCTCATGGCATGGATTATTGTGCAGTCTGAACAAGCATAAGAGAAATTGTGCATAGACCCACTGTGTACAACCGTGATGATTGCTGTATTGTGGACATGACATGTGTCACTGCAAGGCTCGACGTCGGGGTGGAGGAGCAGCCAGCGCTCAGCAGCTGCTCACGGCACAGGGCTGCGAGTGCTGATGGGCATCTCTGAGTGCATGGACATTTGTGCAGGAGCAAATCCAGATGCTGTTCGTACCGACCGATCTGCCTTGCCCATCCTGACTTCTAACCCTTAGTACATGAGGGATTTCTTTCCAGTTGTGGGCCTCCCAGTGTCGCGTCCCCTTGCCCATGGCCACACAGGACTTCATGCTGGGTTTGTTGCTGGCATGTTGCAATAGCAGGAAACCTCAGGGCATAGAGGAGCAACACTGAACACAATCACTGTTTAGTTTCATATCTCACCAGATGCTTTTCACCCCCCTGCTCCTTTTCTTTCTCCTTCAGAATGCAGTGGCTTACTAGTTGCTGCTAATTGCTCTTTCAGTGCCACTTACCCGTCAGTTAACGGATTACCCAACAATGCGGAGCCTGTATTTCTAATAGCAGATGTCGAAGTGGCTGCTATGTGTGCGTTGGCTGCCGGGGCCTCGGCACGGTGACTAGGGTGCCAGCTGACAGGGTTGGAATTGTTGAAGATGGGAGAAGCTGGCTGGAAGCCAGGCAGGTGACAGACCTCCTTGTGGACTGGTTTATCCTGGGCGTCGTAATGGGAAGGAAGGTTAATCTGGTCAGCCCGAGGCATTTCTCCTTGGTGCTGTCATGGACACACCATGACCAGGCTCACTCAGACTGGAAGGGACTTCTGGAGGCCATTTAGCCCATACTTATGGTGTCGCTACATCCCCCCCATCATCTCTTACATGTCATCAATGCTAGCAAAATTACTCTGATAAAAAGACTGGTATATGCTCATCTAACTTGACTGAGCCGAAAGGACAGGGGAGGGCTGATGAACATGACGAAACAGTGGTGTTCACACCACTCTTATTTTGCCATGACAATTGTTGATACCTATTTAAATATATATACATACATATATATATATAGATATATCTCTCAGAGCATTGTTGCACAGATTCTGGATTTGTTGGAGTAGTACTGTTATCTGTGCCTTATTAACAGGGAAAACTGAAGGCACTGGGCTATGCTCAGATGGCTGCACAAAAGCCTATGTGCTGTGTTCTTGCTGGCAACGTGCTGCTCAACCCTGTTGGGACAGCTGCATTGCTTGTTGAGGAGAAAACAAGGCACCTCTGACTTCTGCAGAGCAGATGGTCTAAGGAGGCTGCTGAGAAGGGGATGACTAAGACCTGCGAGCAGTAGGTGGAGGGAGTCGAATGGAGATGAGCCCATCTGGTCCCTGGTCAAGGAAACGAGGCAGTGTCAAAGCTGTGGATGATGAACCTGGAGTTACATTAGGTCCTGGACCTGAGCATCAGCCTCAAAAGCATCCTTCTTTCTTGGGAGCTTCTGTGCCCCATCCAAGAGAAGTACTTAGCTGTCTGTCGCCAGGCTCTGATGGTACAAGCTGAATTAGCTGATCTTCATACATTGCTGGGTCATAAGGAGGGCTTTTGCTTTGGAGACAGAAGCAGGAGTATTTATTGTGCTGTATGGAGGCACCTTCACCTCTGTATGTAGTGTAGCATAGTGCTGAAAGCAAAGCTAAATGATACGGCTTTCATAGAGGTGCATTAGATACCTGTGCTGTTAGCACAGATACCTGAAATGAGCTAGGTGGGTGTTAAGTACCTTAGGGCAATGAAACTCCATCTTCTGATGAGGCTTTATTGGTATTCTTTTGTTTAAAAAGAAAAATCATCTCTAGGGGCTTCTCACCAAATTGCTGGAGGAAGGTGGGGGCAGGTACAGCCCCAAACTGAACTGGTTCTGCTAACCCTCCCAGCAGAGTGAAATCCCTGCAGTGGGAAAGGTGCTGCCGTAGAATGAGCCTCGTGCATAAAGGAGCAGGAAAACCTCCGCACCGCAGGCAACCACAGTGCAACATCTCCGGCAGCGCTGAGTTCCTGGTAAGACTGGTAGCTCGTGCTACTGCAATTGCTTTGGCGAAACTGGACAAGGACAAGGCAGTGTACAGGAATGTCCCTTTGCTGTGCACCATACTGAAGATGCACAGCTAGATTTTGAAGTCATGAGTTCTAGTTTGGCAAATTACAACCCTCAGGAACAACTGAATATCTGCATGCCTCAACCTCCTCCAGCCATACAGAGATATCCTTACACCCGCAGGCTATGATAAGGGAATACCTGCTTTGATAATGCTCGCTTTGCTTTCTTGTGGGAAGCTTCCACAGCAAAAGACCTTCAGAGGTGTCAACTACAGCATTTAATAGCTACTGTCTAGAAGTTAAAAAGCCCATGGGAATGCCCAAGAGATACTGCAAGTACCTGGCTTTTTTTTTTTTTGAATACTACATGAAAGCTGTTTTATCAACAATCTTCACATTTTACATTACTTGGGTTTCTGCCACAGTATTTGCTTTATGAGCTCACTGCTGCATGAAAGAACTGATGGATTAAATTCAAAAGTCATAGCTATGTTGCTAACAGTGAGTGCCCTCTGTACCAAGTATTGCTGAGCACCTGTGGCAGGTCTTAAGCTGAACAAGGAGCCACTTGCTCTTGGCCCTTGCCGCAGAAAGGGTCCTTAAATGTTATTTAGTTTTGCTTTGAGATGCTTTCACATACCCAGAAGGCTGGCGAAGAGATCAATTGAGACACTGATCCTAAAGTGTTGTGTAATAAATATCTGTGAGCTGGCCAAATACAGTTATGTATTGCAGGTTAATGTAGTAGACGTTTTGAAAGGAAATGACCTATCTAGGGTTACAGTTGATGCAAAAGCCAGGAGGAGGTCTCTGCCTTCTAGTAAAATAAATCATGGCCAAGTAATAGTCCCTCAAATAGCACTGAGCATTTAGTCTTCAGTAAAGAACACACCTCACTTATCAGGTTAATTGGAGAAGAAAAGAAGTGGAGCACAGGAAATGGATAGTACATTACAATAGACCACAAGAGAAAATGATTTAACTTAAGAGAAATGTATATAGCTCCCAGTAAACACTTGTGGGAGGGGGAACTTTAAGGGGAGAGACATAATTAAATCATAATGTAACATGGATGGCTGGGGTACACATGTGGATCTCAATCTCTGTAGATGCAGCAGTGTCTGGCCGTGTGATTTGTCTTCTACATGTGTGAATGTTACAGGGGAAAGCTTGAATAAACACAAGTCTTTTTTAAAATATCTTTTCTGTTTTCTGCAGCAGTTAAATGTTCTCTGCAGACCTCACTGACTCGCTTTAGTTTAACTCCTTGGTGATGGCCTCAAGCTTTTGTGAACTGCCTGTTGGCCTTGTACTAACTGGGAAAAGAGACGTCCTTACATCCATGGATCAGGGTATATCAGAGTTAATGCAAGGAGAGGTGATGCTCATGAGTTTGTTTCTAGGTGTTTGCCTACCAGCCTGTGAAAATGGCATGTTGCCCTATTGAATTTATCACCTCATAGCTTGTATGTCAGGAAGAGAGCTTATTTGCTGCTATGGATTTTTCCTTGTTACCATAATAATCCACATGCTGGGGATCTTGAAACATCGTGAATATTAATCCTTGCGGTACGTTGAGGTAGTAAGTAGTGTGTATGTGTTTTATAAGATCTGCAAAACCAGGGGGGAACAGAGAATTGTTTCCTTATGCTAAAATAGCTATCCGTTCCTGTCATTTAGGGAGGTGGGGGGAGAAAGGCTAAATGCTTATAACACTGCTCAGTCAGTTTACAATGGCATGGAGATAGAAAAAAGCAAACTTTTAAAATTTTATTTTTGAGGCTACTGATTGTTTTTGGAAGTCCTAGTTTAATAGCTAGCTGGGGATGCGAGCAAAGTCCTTGAACCTAACGTCTCCAGAAGCTCCCAGTAGGCAGAGCTCCACTAGCCTTAAATAGAAGGTGTGGGAGTCTGTTTGAGGTGCCTCGTATCTGAGGCAGCTCCTGAAAATGTTATTTTTCAGCAGGAAGCAAACCCCGCTCCTGATCTAGATGTTTGTTAGGAGCCAAACCCATGTGTGCTCCACCCGTGTGAGCCATTGCTCAGATTTCTGTTTTTAAGCAGTGCATTTAAGTGGCAAAATTTGAGGGAGTGCTGAAAGGGGGGTGACTAGGCTGTCCCCTAAAAGAATATGGTGCTTTGACTAAATGCTTAGTGCAAAAAGTTGTTTTTGAGGTGGTTTCTGTGAAAGGAAATGTACTGCCAATATGCCCAGTAAGCCTTCTTCCTGAAAAAGCGACTTAAAAAAGAGGAAGAATCTCCGAGTGTAATAATTTCCTTCTTGGACTCAAAAATCTATAAGCGTATGAGTCAGAGCCAAGCTAGATGGGAGGAGAGCTAAAAAAATCTGTGCAAATAGAAATCCAGTCATGCATGGGAGGGCAATAGCCCCCTGCTAGGAGAGCTTCTAAATGCACTTGAACTTTGTTTTTTCCTGATCTTGGGCCTGATTTTGTGCTTCCCGGCTGAGTGTGGAGGCTCAGGTTAAAGGAAGGCCATCTGTGTGATAACGGCCTCGTGGGTCTGCGTAGCCTTAAGACTGAGTCGTGTTCTCAGCTCTGAAACAAAGTTCTTCAGTGACTAATTCCTTTGCACCTTTTCCCCCATCTGTAGAAGGGAGAGGGTATCAGCCTCCCTTTCATAGATTTGACAAAATACCAGGTCATGTAGACTGGTAGAATTAATTGGCACTTGAAAAAGTGCTGGAAAAGGTTAATTGTGAAGTAGAGAAAAAACTGTTAACATAACATTCGAACTCTGTAGATAGGATGCACTGGTGTGTCTGCTGGAGTGCTTGGAAGAGCTGCCTTCTCCTGCCATGGTGTGATGGAGCTTCAGCCCTTTGTGAAGACTCATTCACCTCCTGGTATCAGGTGTTGCCAGTCACTTAGGTCTCCTCTGCAGAGGGATCAGGGATGATGCAGCCCTCGCTGCTGATGGGGACCACATGCTGGCTCTGCGCGCTTGCAGTTCTCTTGGAAATCATTGGGAAGTTAAAGGCTGCAAGGAATGCATTGGAAGTATTTATATTTTAAGCATAATTTTTAAGTTTGTCTTTCAATACCTGTTGCCATACGGCCTCTACTTCCTTTCCTGACGTTCGCCAGATGGTGACCTGGATCAAAACTGGTGGGCTGGCTGGTCCCGAGGTGGAGATGAGCAGTGCTGGCCCTTGAGGGAAGGAACCCGGAGCTCGGCCTGCAGGGACTTCAAACACTGGGCTACACAAGCAGGGCTCATACTGGAAGCTCAAAATGCTCTTTATTTATTCTATCTATGGCACTTCTAAAGCATGCATCATGCTTATTTATAGGTGACTTGATGAAATTTAGTGATTACTATTGGATGCCTCGCTCAGAACTAACGGCTATAAATATTAGTGTGACCATGAGAAGGGGACTGAGACAACCCTTCATTGCTTAGTGAGGGGCAGGCAGGGCACCGAGTGGCATGAGAGCACAGTTTAGTGGTAAATATTTAAACAGTTATTCAGGGAGACCTGTTGGTACTTTGCACTTGTGTCCAGCTTCTCATTTTTTCAAATCCCATGGGTGAATATTGTAATTCATAGCAGTCTAATGTAAAGTCACTCATAACAGTCTTAAGCTCCCCTATATACATGAGAGAACAGAACCAAGTTCCTTGCTGATGTTGTTTCCTGCGCAGCCTTATTACAGCTTGTAAGCTGACCGTGACAAACATTGCTTTTCTTTCCTTCATGGCAGAGGAAGAATGAACCCCAAGTCTGAAATCCAATGATGCCTCCGGTTGCTCTTGGTTATGTTGGATGTTCTTAAGCTCTGTCAGACCCAGCCGTAACCGATTGGAGGTGGGATGGTGTTTCAGTCCCTTGCAGCTGAGCGTGAGATGTTCTTGCAAGTGCTGGAAGCAGACGTTATGCAAGGCTTCCAACTGCCTTCGTGCTGACTGGAAGAGAATTTTCCACTTCTG
This sequence comes from Tinamus guttatus, assembly GCF_059628265.1. NCBI lineage: Eukaryota > Metazoa > Chordata > Aves > Tinamiformes > Tinamidae > Tinamus > Tinamus guttatus. The sequence goes on along the minus strand of NW_028288760.1, from coordinate 90,232 downwards.
CCACTTTTGTGCAAGTCTTGTGACTTGTGTGGCTTTTCCTGGAGCCCTGGGCACAGTATGAGACCAGCAGAAGAGCAGCGTAGCTTTTGTGTTGAAAAGATCCATTTCTAACATGGATGGCTCGTGCCTTTTTTGTTTCAAATAGACTTTTTTTTTCCAAGTGCTCCAGCAGACAAATGTAAAGAATCACAAAACTGTATCATGAACCCTTCCCTTCCTAAAAACTGGGACTTGACCCAAAACTATAAGCCCTGTTAAAATACTTCTAGAGTTGTGCTGAACCATAAGTTGCACTGAATGAAGTTTGGGATAAACCCCATTCCTCGCTTGTGACTGAAACAGGAATTGAGCTTGGGTCTCTAGGGCAAAAATACTGTTTTAATAATCTCTTGCCTCGGCAGTCCCCTTTAACACTCCCTTTCCTGTTTCTTCGGGCTTTAGGTTGGGCTGTTGTAGCTGCTGTGAGGGGTGAGGAGTTAATGCTGCCCGAACCAGCATGTGAATTGCTGGGCTCCTGTCTTGCTGTGCCGGGACAGACATTTTGTTGCAGGGAAACTGGATCTTGATGTAAGAGGGTCTGGAGGATATGGGCTGCCCGAGAGAAGAGTAGCGGATATTAATCTGATACTGCTGTGGATTTTGGCTGAGGAGCCAGGCAGTGTTGCTCAAACACTATGTAAAAGTTGAGCATAAAGTGCAGCTGTATCATGGAGCCGTTTCTCAGCTACATTAACAAACTTTCTGAAAGTATCAACAGGCAGAAATCTACAGGGATGCAGAGTAGTTGGTTCTCAACATCTGCAAGCGTTTGTACAGCAGAGCTAATCTACCCAGGAGAGCACTAGGAAAACTCTTTTTTGAGGCAGGGGATGAGGACAGGGGAAAGGCTGTGCTGAATTTCTAAGCAGAAGGAAGAGAGTGTCCTAAGGGCAAAATCTTGGAGTCTTTGTTCAGTTCCCTTTGCTTTCCTGCCTCTTTTGCCTGTGTAAAGACAGTAAATTTTTTAGAATCTGGCTCAGAGCTCTGGCAACAAATAAACAGCCTGCATTTCAGCTCAGAGAGTGATTCCTTGCACAGGTAATTATAAACCTCTATGAACAGGGACTTATATTGAAAATAACTGTCCCTTTGCCACTTGAGTGCTGTTTCAAGAACAGTTTCCAGTCAGGAGTGGAGTGTGCCTGATGCCCTGTTCAGGATTGAGCCTGTAGAAAATAAAGCTCTAATGGTGTCTATATAAATATATTATTTTATATGGGTGTTTATTTTGTGCTGACGTTCAGCTGCACTAACTTGCTGGAGGCTTATTCTGAGCAGCTCGCACTGCCGTGAGGCAGGATGGGACCCTTTGATTCTAATACACATGTTGGGTTTCCTCTCTTTCGGGCTGCTGTGATCTCGGGTAATCTCTGGCTATTTCTTAAGCTGATTGTGCTTTTACTTTTAATAGAAGCTCCTCTATGAATAGCTGGGAATTGCCTGGCATGGTGGTGGTGACTTTGAGGAGGAGATGTGTCGCACTGGGGTTATCTATCGCTGGAGGGGATTGGAATGCACCAAAGTGCAGAGCAACCTTCAGGGGTTGGTGCAAGACGTGTCATGCTGCAGAGCTGATGCAGCTCCAGTGCTGAAACTCAAGTCACCTCTTCTAACTCAGCGCAGCTCTAGGAAGAGATCCCAGCAAGATTTCTCTCCTTTTGGGCTATGCTGCTTTTTGATCTGGTGCTTCTGTTCTAGTGAGTGCTCTGTTATGCCCCACTGTTCACATGTGGGGCATTTGTTTTGCCAGACCTGCAACTACCTGGTGCTCCAAACTCATGTTGGAGAAGGTCTGTTCTCTGTATGAATCTTATGGACTGTTTAAAGAAGGTTTAAGACCTGCCCCTCTCCAAAAATAAAAAAGGCACTGCCTTAGCACTTAGTTTTTTGGAATCTATTTGAACAACTTTGCTTTTGTCTGTCCAGGTGCCCCATTTGAAATCCAATGTTATTAGAAATCAGTGTATTGGTTTGGAGTGGGGGAATATCAGGGGAAGGAAATCAAATGCCTTTCCTGTGTTTAGCAGGGAAAGGAAGGGAAGACCAGAACACTGGCCTGTTCATCCAGGTCACGACACCACAGTCTCCGTATGGATTGAGAGTGCCTGTGATCATACAGTGCTGGTCTTAATGCTCCTACCTAAAACGTTACCCGTGAATATTTGGATCTCTTTAGAAATCTTGTGGTGTGTATTTATGTATCTACTCACTTTTCTTTGTCATTTCCTGTGGCCCCTGCTCCAAGTTGACCAGAGAAATAGAAATATTCCCTAGAGCCTGAGGAAGGCTATCCACTGGTTCATCAGAAAGGTTATAGACTCTGGCAGATGCATGCTCTTAGGTGGGGCTAGCCAGGGAGCTAGAATGCCTTCTCTCCTGGGACTGCTGATCCAACTTTAATTTCTGTGTAGCTTGAAAAATATCGTGTGGTGTTTTTTTGTTTTATTTTAAATATGGTTTAAAGCCTCTGACTTTCTCTGAACTGGTTCTCTTAGCACAGTCTGCTGGTTTATTTTTCTTCAAGGGCTTGAGAAGCACTGTCTCTGCACTGTTTCCAGGCAGGGTGATCCTAATTGTATGTGAAACTGCAGAGGCGCAGTGTATGGCAAGGAGCTTGGCGCTGTTCCTGCATGCTTCTCTAGGCAGAACAGAGATACCCATCAGCATCTTAAATGCCCTCTGCAGGACAGCCATGCACCTCAGACAGCTTCAGCAGGGTCCCAAGCACTGCATGATCTCCATCCTCTGCAGAACTGTCCTTCCTGCCTGGATTGTTTATAGGGAATCAGTCTAACAGTAGGTTCCACCTCTTACCTCTGATGCAAGATAAACGTGTGATCATGACTTGATCTCTGCCTCTTTCCTATTGTTTCCCTCGAGGTTCATATTAGTGGGCTCAGTGATTCTGCCTTTTCCAGCAGACCCTTTTAGTTCTGTGTAGCCCCTGGAAAGGCTTTTAGGGGACCCGATCTGCCCTCCTAGCACCCACTGCTGTCTGGGAGTGGAGGAAGCGTCACACTGCTGTGATGGAAGGTGCCTCAAGCTCTGCTCGTTCTCCTTCTAGGTCCTGCAGCAAATACAAGCAGGACTCCCAAGGAAGTAGAGTTCTGATGAGAAATCTAAGGTACCATGAGTCTCTCGTATCTTAGAAGCTGCCATTTAACAGAATTCCCTCTCTAAAGGAGAGAATGGCAAAAAAGGAGGATAAAATCCCCTCTTTATCCAGGTTCTTAGAGGCTTCAGGAGACAAGCTTCCACTCATTAGAGGCCAGAGATTGCAGCGTTCTAGGAGCTGAGTTTTGATGCAATGAATGCATTGAACATTAGTCATTTAACACCATCTATTGATACCCCTTGACGCAGGAGAGGCTCCATTGCAGGGCAGCTTTGAGCCTAGACTAGGCTGCAGGATGACTGCAGAGAGTTGGGACAAATTAGGACGTTGGTGGTGGGGAATAGCAAGGTCAGCTGTTGCTCAGCAGTTTGAGCACCCATTAATCCTAGTGTGTAGTTTCACTGTACATCTTGTCCTTTTGTTTGCTCCCCCATGAAGATGCAGATGCTGTGCAGGTCATGGTTTGCAGGGCTGCAACTTTCTTCTGTTATGATAAAGCCAAGATTTGTCAGTAGGTTTGTTTGCCAAAGCAGAGCAGTTTTTCTGCAGAGCTATGGCAGCTCAGTGCTGGATCTCTTCACTACTGCCATCAGGATGGGCTTAATCTGATGTTTGAGGGTGCTGCTAATGCCTAATATTGTCTTCTTGGACACTGCTGTCTGGAAGCTGCAGATCCTGGACATAAAGCCTTGCAGGCTAAGGTACATAGTAGGATGAACTGTGTGCATAGTGGTTTTTGCTAGGGGGTCTGTTTTTCAGTGAGAGTAGAAGGAAAATATGCTCCTGTGCTGTCGTGGTGAAAGATCAACCTGGCAACTAAGAGGACCTTGCAGCTTCTGGGGCATTTCCAGCAATTTGAGTATTGAGGTTCTTGAGGCCTCTGGACCCGGGTACTACTATAATTACTATTCCCTTGAATCCTACTGTTACTACCCAGGTCTGATGCTATTTGGGAGTGTTTGTTTTTGTGTGTGTGTTTTGTTTTTTGTATGAAGTTGAAGATGCTGATCCCCGAAAGTGAAATTAGCCTTTTTTTCACCTCCAGAATTGCCAGCCTCAAAATTGAAGTTGAATATTCCACAAATGTGTAATCCTTGCTGTACATCCATTCAGAGTATGCTGGGTTGTTTATTCCCTTGAGTTTTTGATATTGTCGTGTAGCATCAGTGCTCTGTTTTCCTTTACCTTGAATATCCCAAGGCAGATCAGGACTTCACTTTCTATTCCTGAAGAGCTCCCGGAGGAAGCTGCACAGCAGCAGTGCTGCATTTTCTAGTCTCAAGACTCCTGCCTTCGCCAGCACTGCAGCCTAGAGTCAATGCGGCATTTGCTATAATGGGCAGTGACTTTTTGAGACCAGGCACCGCACTGTAGGCTGTACCACTCTCTAAATAATCCTCCTCAGTAAAATGCAGAGCTTCAAACAAGAAAATCCCTTTACAGTTGCTATCTGCAAAAATACAAAGAGGAATTTGTCGCACAAGAGCATTTGAGGTGCTGGAGTGCCCTGTATGCCTCTCCCATCTGTGTTTTATGTCCTTGTGTATCCAGCACTAACCCATTTGCAGGGGAGGTCTGTCCTCAAAATGAAGGAGGGAAAGGATGTTCCTGGGTAATTCTTTTGCAGCAGGAATCCACTGAAATAAGTGGCATCTCAGGTGAGACAGTGGGTTTAACGTGCCTGGAATTCCTCCCGTTTCTGCTGCGATCCCTTGGCTTAACCCTGTAGACGCTTGCTTAAATCTCTTAGGCTTAGCAGCTCGAGGCTGATACATGGCAGTGAGGGCTGCAGGGGACGTGTGGACATAGAACTGATTTGTTTCTATGGAAACAAGTAGATCTCACCATCTTGTAGGGTAGGAGGAGGGGGACTCGCCCCTGGGCCTGGCGCTGCCTTTGGGATTGGATTGGTCGCTGCACCGCGGTCCTAGAGCAGCAGCCCAGGAAGGGATTATCCATCTCCTCGGCGATCACCAGTTGAGGAGTGCGGGGATCCAATCTGGTTCTGTTGCAGGTTTCCTCAGCAGGAAGAGCATGGAGGCACCATGATTATATGCCAGGATTCCCAGGGTCATGGCCTGGGAAGTAAATAATTAACCTTGGTTGCTAATAGCCAGAAAGGAGGGTGGACAGCCCTTACAGGCAGCTGTGCCTGTGTATCCTCCCTTGGGCTTCAAAGATGATGCCTGTGGTAGTGATCTCTGCTCGCCCTTTGGCTCGTGGCCTTCTAGGCGAGAGCTCGGAGCTGTCTGTGGTGTCTGCAGCGACGGGGGGCAGCTGAGATCTCTCAGATGGGCTCCAAGTTTTGCCTGCTGCCGAGATGAATGCGTATCTTGTGATACCCGGTGTACTTTTTTCAGAAAGCACCTGATATCCCATGACTAGGTGACGATCTTAAAGCCTTTTTGTTAAAACGAAAGCTAATCTCACAATACCAGAGAAGGCATCAAAGCAAGACTACAAACGTTCTTCAGGTTCGAACACTAGAAATGATACTTGCTAAAAATTTTATGTCTGTACCGACTTGTAATACTGAGTCACTCGGTGTAGCTCTGTGCCCTTGTATGCGATTCCCGTGCTGACCCTTCGGAAGGGGCTGGCCTGGATCTCTGTGTGCGACAGACTTTCTCATCTCCTGCAGGCACTTGTCCATCTGGGTCACAGCGCGCATTCTGAAAGGGAACATTTTAGGTTCCTAGCTAGGAGGAAAGAAGACCATGGCAAAGTGGTAGAGTTTGTGTTCTCTTCTTTGGTGCAGGGCGGTGGGCAGTGCCTCTGAGCCTAGACCCCCTTATCAGAGGAGAGCCCAGAAACCATTTTAGTAGTAGTTGTGTGCGTGTGTTTGTTTTTGTTTGTTTTGTTGTTGTTTTTATTTATTTATTTTCCCCAAGACTCTAAGGGGTTTGCTCTCTTGTGATCACTGCATTTTTTTTTTCTATGCTGTTTTGTATTTTTCACCACCAAAGTTGTGTGTCTTTTCTAAGGCCATTAGCAAGTCCCTGAGCTGCCATAATAGCATGTTTTTGTTGCAATTACCTGTGAATTTCCTTTTTCTTTTAATTGTTTCACTTTTTTTTTTTTTTTTTTTCCCTGACTACGGCTAGCAAGAAGGTAAGAAAGAGCAGCTCCAGGCACTATTCTGTTTTTCTCCCTCCTACAAATATGGTACAGGAGCTATGTCACCTTCTCCAAAGGGGAGAAATTCTGCTTGCTCTGCTCGTGCCCCTCTGCACTGGGCATGGGGACCTCATTGCACCTTGTGTAGATGGAGTGGAGGATGAGTGTGGTTCTGTATGATAAGTTCTTGGGTTTTGCAGCACAGCCAGCGAGCTGATAGAGTGCAGAAACTCTTGGGTTTGAGCTCAGTGCAGGGGTGCGTCAGAATGGCAACGTCTCTCCTTTCTTTTGGGTCATCTAAAAATACACGGTACACCTTGAAAAGTTGATCCACATCCTGCTGTAATGTGAACTAGCATAAAACTAAGCTAATACTGGCTTCCCTGAACTCCCTTTAAGCATCCAGACACAGAAACCCTGGGGCAAACTCTGAGCCCTGTCACTTCACTCTGGTGCAGACCATCAGAAGAAAGCAGAATATCCTAAGTTATAAAAATGCTTCTGACTTTCTTGAGTATCCTCTTCGTGTGAGGGCAATATGGGCATGGAGCTTTGTAATTCTGCATCAGCTTAACTTGTGCCTAGTCCCTGGTGCCACTGTGACTTGGCACAATTTGTGCAGTTCCTGCCCAGATTTTTGACTTACCTGGAAGCTAGTGGAGTGTGAAACAGAAATCAGCCGTAAGGATTCAAGTCCAAGTAAACAAATAGTAAAAACAACTCTTTATCTTATCTCCCTGGTTCCAGAGACCTGCAGAGACACATGCAGGAAAGGGGCTGTGTAAGTTACAAAGAGGAGATGTAAAAAGAGTGAATGAGAGAGGAAATGACTGTAATGACTCTTGGGAGCTAGTGTGTGCAGTCAGAGATAAGCCAGAGGAGCAAAATTTAGTGCACTCTGGAAGACATTTGATAGGAGGGGTTGGCCAGGGAGAGAAAAGCTCCTTTAAACAAATATTCATGCAAAAATTGCTATGCAATTTCCTCTCACTTTAGTAGTATCACTTATAAAGGCTCTGCAGTGTGAACCCAGCCACTGTAACTAAAATATTGGTGACCTGAGAGCGCTGGGCCGATGTTGTCTGAGCCCCTTCTGAGCCCCTTCAGCCTGCCCTCACCTCAACAAATATGCTGTGAGTGGGGCACTCACTTTTGATTGACATTTTTTGTGCTTTATGAAGAATGTGTTCACCCAAGGAAGACAGAAGAATGGGTTTGGTCGTGTTGTCTCCGTGGATCTAAATCAGTGTCCAAGCGATTTAGCTGTGTCCCATGCCAAGAAGGGGGTGTGGGTTTTTTACTTGTTGACTTTTGCAGTAGATGCAACTTGTTCATGTGACTACTTCATGTGTAACTCTCAACATGTTATTTTTCTTCATTTTTGAATAAAGTGAGAGCATAGCATGGGAAAAAGATAACAGCGTTGCAAGATAGCACACATCCTGCTCAGTTGTAAAAAAAGGAACAACAGCAAAACTGGGAAAGATGATTCTTGCAGGGAATATCATAAGGGCAGTTCTCAAACAGAACGTGTGTGTGGTTGATAACAACAGGTTCTGCTTCTCCATTTATTTTTTTGTACGGTGAATAACAGCTAGCAGTGTGCTAACAGCTGATACTGTGTTTTTCGTGTTTGAGGACCACCATGCCTCAATCTGTGCAGAAAATCTTAATAGAGGCATCTCAAAATGTCCTTCTTGTTTACAGGGACCTGTTCTGGTATCAACTGCAAAAGAATAAAAGGACTCAGTGCAGATGGGGAAACAGAAGAAGTTGTAAATTTAATGAGTTTCTATCAAGTTCACTGTGCGCACACACCTCCTGACTCTTGTGTGTAAATTCTATCTATGCTGTGGTTGGGTCTAGCTTAAACTAGCACTGGCTCTGATGGTCTCTGGGAACTCATCTGATGAAGGGCCAGCTCAAGACGTCTCCTTGACCTTACTTGGCTATTTAAGTGTATTGGGGAAGTCTCCACCACCTAAATGCTGTTTGGGTGCCAGAGTTGCTCAGCACAGCTCCTTTTAAGTGCTCAAGCCAGCACAATACTGTTAAGTTGCTTTGCAGCCCTCTAAATGGCAGCTCAAGGTACAAGGCAGTGGGAGGTCTCCTTTCTGTTTTTGTTTCTACTAACATGTGTATATTATACTCATGAACTATTGCCTGTCTTTATTTTTCACAATTGTCTTCTTAAATAATGAATCATTGTATACAATAACATTGCCAGTATGATATGCAGTACTTGCATGTAGAAATAAAGATCTACTGTATCCATTGTGTGACCAGTACCATGTTACACTCCAAGAAACTTATACTAAATGGTTATGAGGTTGCTCTTTCATTACCATGGGTCAAGGCTAAACTCACTGTGGTCTAGAGATCTACACACAAATAATACATAGCCCTTGACTTAAACTTTTCTGAATCTAGAGGTGGCTACGTAGGAATGAGACTTACTGTGTGGCTCTGTGATTCTGTAGGACGGATGATGCCTCACATGAGGCAGCATGAAAAGAAGATGAAAGCTAAGGGTAGAGGAAAAAGATTAACGCAGGTTGAGTGCTTTTGTTCTTAAGGTACCCATTTTTAAAATTCTTGCTGCTCATGTTGGTCTTTGAGTAGCCCTTATCTTTAGGGGAGATAAAAGCCCCCATGGGCATCACAATCAACAGGAAAGGAGAGAAAAGTGCAAGTCTCTGATGCAGATCACACTAGCCCGTTAGGCAGTAGACAGAAAAAGCAAATGTGCTCTTAGTCTTGTGCCATGTGCAAGTTACTTATGCAGTAAGTATACTTCCTTGCAGGCCATTGGAAGGATCAGAGATCAGGTAAATGCTCTCAAGGGAGCTGTCTGTTCTGCATTTTTGTACCTTCTGGTAGGGCCAAAAATGTCTGTTAAGGAGAACCAGGCTTGAGTTAGTCTTTAAGAAATGGAAAACCTACCATTTCTGAGGTACTTATTTTTAGCGGTCAATAACATTCATATTTAAACATTTTGTGCCTTACACATACTCTGTGGCTGATGTCTGAGGAACAGGTATCTCCTTGTGCGTTAAAGATCCATTTTAGAGACATGCTGGAGTAAGAGTGTGTTTGAAAACAGTTGTGCTGTGAGATGAGTGCAATTTAGTTGTGTAAACTGTTTATAAAATGCTTATATTGAGAAGATGTGAGGGTTGTCATCCAGTAAAGTTGTCAAGGAAGTCTTAGGTTAAAGATGCTGGTTTTTTCACTAGATTGTCCTGAGATTCTTGCAATGCATAGCACTGCACAATGAGTTAAAATGGAGAACTTGCTGTTCTGTGTGAATGATGAATGATCAACTACAAGGCTTGACAGATGAAACAAAGGTAGTTTTGACCTTAAAAGCAGGAGCAGGTCTGAACTGTGTAACTAGACGGCAAAGTGTAGGAGCAGGAACTGTCTTTGTTGCCCTGTATTGGCAGAGTGCTTTGTGCAATGAAGTTCTGATTCTGTTGCTGTCTGTGCTTCACCAGAATACAAAAAATAAATACTAGGTTTAAAAAGGAGCAATGACTGTGTGGGGAAAGAGAGATCTAGGTACTGTATGAATCTCAGTATCCCAAGACTAATATAGGCCACTTGGGGATTAATGGCATATGTTAATACCATATTTGTCTGCAGATAGTTAATAAGAAATCAAATAGATATTATAACGATTATATGATAGCGTTCACTCTGTTGGATCTCTTCTTATGTCTTCAGAAGCTGCTGATTTGCCTTTTTAATTGTGACTTTACTTTTATTTTAGTGTATTCACTCCAAGATTCACAAAGGCAAATACGGAACGGCGAGGATGCCAAATTGGTTATATCTAGCAGAGCAGGAGGGGGGGCACTTGCTCATGCAATCCTGTATTGCTTTTGTGTTGATCAGGTTTGAGACTGTTAATCCTGACAAAACAGGTGAACAGGGCACAATATACCCATGATGATCATCTTAATGATCACTGTGATGCTGGAAGATTAGTTCCTCCTCTGAAGGTCTAATTATCTCTTGTCTAATGAGGACATATCAGATTGCGATTATTTCTTTGACCAAATGAGTAAACCTCTGTGTGTGTGTGTGTATATATATTTTGCCTCGCAAGCTGTACATGTTCTTTAGGAACAAATATCCTACTATAGGAAACCAGCTCAGGCAAATTTCTCCTTTCAGTGGAGACAGTTTTGTTTTCCTCCATGTAGTAGCAGTGAATAAACACATGCAACTTTATGACACTTCCAATGCACATCTCTTCAGGAAGTTGAAGGCTGCTTCTGTGGGTGTATTTCCTGCTTTTTTTGTCTGCTTTTAATAAAATTTGCCTTTCCTCTCTGCACAATATTAGGACAAACTGCTTGTAGCATTCAGTGCATCCCTTGTTTTACAGCTGGTCAAAAGGAAACATCTTTGGTATAGGTGACCCTTAACTTCTAATCTGTGTGCCATACAGGTCAATTAATGAGGTGTGAAGTCTGTTTACAGAGCAAACCTCTGCTTGCTCTGTCATTAAAGCTACCTCTTTGTTCTGTAGGATGCCAAGGCACATCATACATGGAGGGTGTTAGTATAGGGTGCTTACTTTTTTTTTTAAGAAACCTGTAGGACATCCTTCCCTCGATACAATGTCATTATAAATGTATTGTTGCATGGCATCAGGCTCGTCTTGGTGGGTTTTAACATCTTGACATGGTTGGATGTTATTTGGGCCTTTCTCTGCAGTAACGGCTGGATCTGTTTTCTGTCCCTCAAATGTCGTTTGGTTATTGCATTACTAGCACAAGCTTCCAGCCCAAATCTGTACTTTAATGCAGCTATGCATACGAAAATAGAAATAAGGCTGGAAGGCATCACGTGATTGGGCTTGGCCTGGGGTAGCTGCAACGCTAGTTCAGAACATGTGTAAGCGCTTCCGAAGTGAACAGTGCAATAACAAAGGAGGTTTTTCAGGTCATTTCTCTGCCTGAAACTTTTCCACTTGAGACCCGCTGAGATCTGTTGTCCTTATGTTAGAAGAGCAGAGCTGTCCCTCTTCAGACCAAGATTTTACTTAGCTGGTATCCTCTCTGTGATAGCAGTTAGAGATCTTGAAGAACATGGAATATGAACAAGAGCATCTTGGCCTGGCTGGCAGTTTAGAGGATACAGGTGATCTGAGACTTTTTCCAGCTCTGATAAAATGCTTGGAGTGGCATTACTGGAACTGATACCTCAATATTCTGATGAGGATTTTTGAGTTGATAGCTAAACCAAAAATATAAACAAGGTAAATATCTCTATTGCATAAATATAGTTTCTCTATCTTGCTGTAACCTTATCTTCTTTATGCTCTTGCTGGAAAAAGTGGCATATGGTGAATTTCTGCTTAAAAGCTTCAAAATCGAAGGCTGTCTTGCCACTTCTGCACAGCCTAAACAAGACAGCAATAAAGGCAATTTTCAGCTCTCCTGGTGCAAAGTGGATGAGGAAAAACAGGAGGCTGGTGCTCTTCACCTAGCAGGGTAGCCTACTTCAGGCCCTGCCCTTGCTAGGGAGGGATGTGATGATTTTTGTTGCGCTAGAGTCTGCCTTGTTGTGCAGGTGGATTCCCTGCTGCTCTCGGCGTTCCAGTGCTGGAGCCTTACAGCACATTATGTACGAGGACACGTTCTGCGTCTGCTGCTCCAGTTCCCCAGTCTTCTGGGGGGTGTTTATCTAACCCTTTGCTCTCATCTCTGACTCATCTGGAATGGAATTGTGTTGATTCCCTGTTTCTGATTTAATTTCATCACTTTGTGCTCCTTTTCCTGGGCAACCTGCTATGTATTCATGTACCTCTTTTAATTCCTGGCAGCTTAGTGGGCTTAAAACCTGGGCTGTGCGTGTTGCCCATGCCACGAGGGCTCTGTCATTGCAGCTTATTTGCAATTTCTTTTGCCCACTCGATGAGGGCAGAACCAGGATCCTTTACGCTGCATCCCTGGCACCTGGACGGCTTGTTGCAGAGTTTATTAATCTTTACTTTTTAGTGTCTGTCGTTTGAAGGGCTTAACCTGAGCAGGAGGAGGAAGACAGAGTCTATCCAACAGGCTATAGAGAAGAAAGATGAATGAAAGAACAGGAAATAATATGGATGCACTGGGGAGATAGTGGATCAGTTTTATAAAGCTCTTGTTGATTTTACTCCTATAACTTTGATAATCACATGTAGAAAAAATGTGCAGGTTGCACTGCATGCACCTCTCAGTAGCTTGTGAAGAAGAATGCTCATTAATTTCTTGTTAATGGGGATCAAATTGCACATATTTTCCCTTGGAATTAAAATGTCACTAAAACTGCTGCTTTAGGTGACTAGCTATGGATTTGGATAACAAACCTTCAGCCTCCCTGTGCAGAAGAATAGTGATAGTTTAGTTTTATTTCTGAGGTTCTGCCAGCGTAATTCCCAGCGCGCTTCCGCCCACTGGCGTATTTCAACATGAGTGTAGCTGTAGCAGTGTGATTCTGCTGGTAAACGTCTCCGTATAGGCAAGCCCTGGAGTCCCAAGACGAGGAAGTGTGTAATTGTACATCATAAGGAACTGAGGAAATACTTCTTTAGTAATATCATTATGTCAAGTTTGTTGAAGTTAGACAACCATCATGTGATTATATAATGAACCCCCTCAAAAGGCAAAATACTAAATTAATTATGAGTTAAAATACTCACTTTACATGGGGAATTGGATAGGTTTTCTATAATACCAGAATCTGGGCGCTACACGGGCTTTTCCATTCACTTTTCCCTGAATTTGTCTTTTGTAGCTGTGACAAGCACAGCAAAGAAGCCAAAAATTTGGCCAAAGCAGGAAAGCTGCAGGAAAAGCTAGAGATGGATCAACATGAGAAGAAACTTGATTCTTGGAGAGATCTTCATGTAAATGCAAGTGGCTGCTTTTCCTACAGTGAAGTAGGATGCGATACTGCAAGTTGGAGTTGGGTGGCTTGAGTGTTGTCTCTGTGCTAAAAAAGGAGCCTGCAGTAACAGGATACCTCTTGCTCAGGTATAATTCATTCAAAGTAACTCAGTGCAACTCTGCATTTGTGATTCCTTGTGCTAAAACCTGCTGCTGGAGTAGGACAATATTCCAGATATTGACCAAAGGCATCTATAGGAATAGAGGTGAGCCAGCAGAAAGCTGCTGGAATGATGCAATGCCTCAAAGATTCCTGGGTTAGTCCTGCAGGAATGGGGAAAAAAAAACTAGCCATACTATTTGAAAAACAAATGAAAGACAAACCACAGTTAACTCTTTGTACTTTGAAAAGCCTGAAATTAGGAGAAGGGGTCTCATTTCAGCTGGTGTAGGTTTGCAGTAGAGGTTACAGTACTCCAGACTTAGAGTAACTGCCAGTAGATGTTTTTGAGGTGTGGAGAGATATTGTAGGGTACCCCCTTGCCCTCCAAGTGTACTTGAGGAGCAGTTTTTCTGACAGCCCATAGATGGGAAATCACTTTTATAGCAGAGGAAAGGAAGGTACAGAGAAATATATCGCCCCCAAAGCCAAGGGACCTGGATTTCCCTCTCCCTAGAGCTGAAAACAACAACATTATTCCCTGCTGCTGCTACCAAGAGAGAAATGTCTCAGAATCCAAGCAATGTAGATAGGACTTTATTTAAAAGAAGAAAATCAAATCCATGCTGTAGGCACCAGATTTTTCAAGCGACGCTTCCCCTGCTAGGCAGGGAAGCAAATGATCTTTTTTTTTTAGAAATTCCCCATAGCTCTTGAGGAGCCACACGAACAGCTGAGCACTTGAAAACCAGGCCACAGACTAGCAAGGTCATCAGCAGATGCACCTAGCGTGCCTAGCTTTGCTAAAAGAAGCATTTGGAATGGGAAAATAAAGCAAAGGGGAGTTTGTGGGCTGTGGCTGCTAACTCAGCATTAGGAAAAGGGATAGAGAGAGGCTTCCTTCCTTGGAATTTACCTGGCGCACAGAAAACTTCAGGGTTGTGAAATTTAGGAGGGAGCTGCTGCTGCTTTTGCCTTGGCAGTCGTCGTGTTTTGAGCAGGGAGCCAGAAGGAGGCCTGGGTGGAGGCAAATCTTGGGCTGCTCTTTCTTCTGCTGCAGATGGATTTGTGCTGTTTGCACGCGGGATGGTGCAGGATCCTCTCCACCCCCAACAGGCAGGGGGAGTTACGTGGTGTAATTCTGTTGGTGCTTGGGTAGTTGTGTCCTGTCAAAAGGAGCCACGTCAATTTTTCAGTCTCTGTTTTTTTCAATTTCTCATTTCTTTCTGGTGAAATCTAGATCAATTTCTTCATAATAGCTGGAATTTCTCCAAGTAGCTGGATTAAAAGGTCTGGAACTGCAGCTGATGAACTGTGCCTGTTAGAGATGATACTAGAGGGGATGTGCTCAGGGTATGGGCTTCTCGGAAACTACAGCTCCTCTTCCTCCTTAAGTGCCTTAAACTCACACCCATGGCTGAGATGCCCTGCTGGAATCTGGACACTTAGAAATGCAGATGCTCATAAAGGCAGAAAAGCCATGGGAAGGGGATGAAACCACCTCTCACTCATCTGAAACTTATCTCATTGCAGGGACTTTCTGCCACGGGGATCTGGCATCGTGACCAGGCGCCCGCTGGTCCTGCAGCTGGTAAACTCCAGCACAGGTAGGTGAGCGGCCTCCCCAGCTGCGTTGCTGTCCTAGCCCAGAAATGTGTCACTTGATCAGTGGTACTGCTCGATGTGGAAGAGTAAATGAGTTTCTCTCACTAAAAATGACCTGCAGCTGTTTTTCCTGATGCAAAATGCTTTTCAGCTGATTTGTTTGAATTTATTACAGGGTTTCATGTGTACACTTGTCATGATTTCCCTTTATCTCTACAGCTGTGACTTTTATGAGTGGGTAAGACTGAAAAGGCTAGGAGGACCCTGCTGATTAGCTTGTGAAATATGAGGTGTCATCCTGAGATGATTTTAGAGCACTGAAAAACCAGTGTAAGAGCACTGGGATTTGGGATGGAAAGACTCTACTACAGCTCTGTGGCTGATCTTTTGAGCTGTTCACTGAATTTTTGCTACTTGCTTTCAGGGGTTTTCTCATTATTCCTCCCTTTCAAACAGAAATTGCAGGTCTCATCCAAGAAGCTGGTGCCTGAAGGGTTCAGGGTGCTCTGCCTCTCTTGCAAGGTGAAACTGGCCTTTTCACAGCAGGCTTCTTGTCTCAAATAGGGAGGCAATTTGAAATAGTTTTTTGGGGGGCTTGAAAGAGGGGGTTCTTGGATTGTTTAGCCTACTCAAGTACTAAAAGCAGCTGCCTTGTCAGAAGATTTCTTTGCTTGCTCAGGCACACTCATACTCGCACACTATCTCTGTGGGTCTTTTCTCATTGCATGAGAGTACTAGAGAATCCTCAGCTAGTCCAAGCTCCACGGTGCCAAGGTAACTCCTGCTGCAGCTGTGTCTTCCCTGCAGGCAGGTGAATGCTAAGCTTGCTTAGCTCTAATAGAGGAAGATCTAGATTCTTAATTGAATGAGGATAAGTGAGGATGCCACCTCTGCTTGGGTAAGATCACAACTGGGAAGCTCATGAGCTCACATAGGTAGCATGATTGCAGTTACTTCTTTGCACGTCTGCCAGGTTCTGTTGGGTGAGGCTTTTGCCAGACCTTATATCTTCAACCTTCTTATTGTTTTGGTTTTACTCCAGTATATTACACTTTTAATTTAAAAAATTGAATGTGACTCTGTTGTCTCCAATGGCTATTTCTGGCACTTTGCTTCTATTTAATTAGAATATGGTGAGTTCCTACACTGCAAAGGAAAGAAATTCACTGATTTTGAAGAGGTCCGTTTGGAGATCGAGGCTGAAACGGACCGTGTTACTGGCTCCAACAAAGGGATTTCTCCTGTGCCCATCAATCTCCGCGTCTACTCTCCCCACGGTGAGTACGGTGCCCTTGCGCAGCGTCTGAAGACAGGAGGTAGGTGAGGCAGGTTGTTGCTTCATCCTGAAGCAAAGATGCAAATAAAAAAATAAATGGGGAGTGTTCGGATCTTTTTTCACCCTGATCTCTGTGTCTGGACCATGCTGTTCCAAACTTCCAACCTTTGCCAAGCTTCTGAAAGGATTTTATCCGCTATATTCTAGTCTTTTACTTTCTCCAGTTGAAGTATCTGATGGCCAGCAAAAGACTTCTGCCTGAAACAGCTTCCTTCAGAAATAATTTGCTCCCTAAAGGACCGTTCTGTTCAGTCAGCATGCCCTTCGCTGTAAAGAGCTGCTGTCTCCCCCCACTTTTTGATATCGCTTTGCTGGATATAGGAAATGCATCAAAAATATTGATGGAAAAGGGAGAGGGGCAGCTTTCTTCAAGAGCATTTGTTTTGTTCTTTTTTTGGTGTGGAAGTAAGCAATATTGTTTGCTTAGTTCTCTCCAAATAGTGCCCACATGGTATGCCATTCCCCTATAGTGGAAGAATTCTGCTCTTAATTCCAAATTTTACAGCTTTTTAAAGGAGAACAACTGCTTGGGTGTTGTTTGTAAAGCAGCAGCTTGATGCTGCGCTGTTAGTTGGCCGGGTAGGATTTGTGCATGTTGTTTTCTGAACAAGACAATTAAACAATTACAGTGCTGCATGTTATGGTCCTTCAGGAGAAGGCCTAAATGAGCTTCTTAAGGCAGCAGTCTTTAATGAGTGGAGCCAACTCTCTTCTCCTGGCCTCTGCTTGAGGTAGCAAGTGTTAAGACATCTTTTCCTTCAGTGTAGCATATGTGGAAGGACTTTGAGGACACAGGGTTTCCCTGATCAATCTGAAAACAAGTGATTTAAAAGGAATTACAAGAGATGAGAAAATTGTAGTAGCCCTGGGAAATTGTGCAATGGGACTCAGGCTGCAGGTATGGTGCTGCTCACCAGCTGGGACAGTCTTGATATTCATTTAGTGCAAACATTGGCAAAAAAAAAAAAAGTGAGCCCCTTGTGTATCTGCTGCCTTTATCGTTACCTCACAACCTTGTGAGATGTTATTAACCTCATTTTAGAGATAAGAGAATAGACATGTGGAGAACTGACCTTTCAGAGCCCCACAGCAAGTCAGCAGATCTGAAGAATCCTTGCTCTAGACTCGCTCTCAATCCCCTGGAATTCTGATATCCATGTTCTGCCTCCTGAGCTTCACTTCTAGTCTCCAGACTGAACTAGCTGTTACTAAACAGTAGCACAAGGGAGCTGGAAAACTCTGTTTCTGAGTTGTATGTATGCCCTGTCATGCCTATGGTGTGTTGGAGACATTACAGCTATAGGTGTTCTTTTTGGACCTGAGCCATCATACCTCAACATTGACTTGTGTTTTCTTTTGTTTCCTGTGCCTAGTCCTGAACCTGACCTTGGTGGACCTACCAGGTATGACAAAAGTCCCAGTGGGGGACCAACCCCCTGACATTGAGTTCCAGATCCGAGATATGCTCATGCAGTTTGTCACCAAAGAGAACTGCCTCATCCTGGCAGTATCTCCAGCTAACTCTGATTTGGCCAACTCGGATGCTCTGAAGATTGCAAAGGAGGTGGATCCTCAAGGTAAATCTGTCTCTTACTTTAGTAGAACATTGCTAATTACTAAATAATAATATTTTAGCATGACATTGCCTCACTGCTAAAGAACTTTCAGGAGTTATTTGTTGCTTGATCAAGTATACTTGTGGGTTTTTAATAGGGCAACGCACTATTGGAGTCATCACTAAACTGGATCTTATGGATGAAGGAACTGATGCACGAGATGTATTAGAAAATAAATTGCTTCCTCTTCGTAGAGGTACGGTTTCTCTTGCTTGGCTCATGATATCCTGTCTCCATCTTCCTGGTAAAGAACCCTGGCTTCATCCCCTTCCTTTGTTCCTAGAGCTTCCACTATAAGTTGTGGTTAAGTCATCCCTGTTGCAACCAAAGTCAAAAAAGCTGGGGGAAAGGATAAGTCGCACTGGTAATGGGAACACTTCAGGTATTTGAATCTTGGTATGGAGTTCTAGTAGAAGCCTAGCTGGATTCTTCAATAATCTTTACATTCTTTTTCCTCGCTTTGGGAGAACAAAATAATTCTCAGTTACATAGTCATTTTCTTATGCTGTCTACTAAGTATCAAACCTGGATTTTTCATAGTAAATTCTAGCTTTAAACTCTTCTAATTGCTTTCTAATAATTAGTTGCCATTGGAGTCTCCCTTTTACTATGTTGCCAGCTATCTAACTTTCTCCCCAAGCACAGACTCCCCTTTATGTTCTCATCCTTGCAGCCATCTGATCTCTAACCACCCTGCTCTTCCAGGTTACATTGGTGTAGTCAACAGAAGTCAGAAGGACATTGATGGCAAGAAGGACATTCAGGCTGCTCTGGCTGCGGAGAGAAAATTTTTTCTCTCCCACCCAGCCTACAGGCACATGGCTGATCGCATGGGAACCCCCTACCTGCAGAAAGTATTGAACCAGGTATTATTAGCTGTTGAAACTGCCAGTTATTGTGTCACAAAACTCATTAGACTGAACATCAGGCCTTCTCTGAGATGGAAAAATTATTGAAAATCCTACAATTTTTTTTTTTTTGGTCAGCAAGCTGACAAATAGTTAGCTGTCTGGAAGAAGGCTCTCTCAATCCCTGTTTTGCCAGTGAGCCTTGTGAGAATTGATTTACTTTTTCCTTCTCTGCATCATAAAAAAAGAATTCCAGGTCTCATGAAGTGTGCCTGATTTGGGATAACGCTGATATAGTGAAATACATTAAGGTCAATAATTGAGCTTACATGCTAAAAGCAAAGCACTGTTTTGTCCTCTAAGTGGTACTGGGGCAAAATTAATAGTCATTTCATGGACTTCTGAATTTGCACTAATAGAATGCAAGATTTTTCTGGTTTGTGAAAAACAAATCCCTTCTAAGCCTCTAGTGGGTTCTGTGACTAATGGTAAGCTACAAAGATTGATTTTTTCTTTTTTTTATATATGAAAAAAATTACATTGGCAGTAGTCATTTTTTTTCTTCACTTAAAGCTGTTTTAGCTTCTATTTCATGCAATAGCAACTTATTGTTGCTTCTCCCTCTGTTCCCTTGAAATAATCCCTTAAGTGGAGGAGCAGCACTCGTTTTTCTTGTTGTTTCTGCCCTCTTGGTGAAGTTTGGAGTCTTCCATAGCCGTGCTCTTTTTAGAGCCTTATCAGTAGCTATGTCTCCTTCCACCTTTGATTGTCACTTTTACTGGTGACAAAGGGCTTAACCACTACCCTCCACTATGCTGCCCTGGAGCTGCAGAGATGGCTGTGGATGATGTGCTGACCTGTGGACACAATAGCTTTACCCTGGTGTAAGTGGCAGAGGCTGATGCTGGTAAATAGAGCTTAATCCTGGGTTTGAGAGGACCACAATGGGATGCTTGGACTATGCTTTAAGGGGACAGATTTAAGGGTAAAAGGAAGGTCAGGAATAGAGAGTTAAAATAGGCAGAAGTTGGGGAGACAGGATTCACCCAGTTTATGGCTAATAATACTTGTCCTCGGGTAGACTTGTTATTAGGAACACTCCAAGGAACTGAACGCAGAGCAATTGAACTTTTATCTTTCTGCTGAGGTAGCAAACTCTTCCCAGTAACCATATACAACTGAATTATCCTGCTAAACCTTCTTCCTGTGCAGCAATTGACCAACCACATCCGTGACACGCTGCCAGGACTGCGAAACAAGCTCCAGAGCCAGCTTCTCTCCATTGAGAAGGAGGTGGAGGAGTACAAGAACTTCCGCCCCGATGACCCTGCCCGCAAGACCAAAGCTCTGCTTCAGTAAGTGGCCTCAACTGTAACTCCCTACCTGGAGAAACTGCTTAGCCATGTGTTCTGCTTCATCCTTTGCTTGCTTTAAGGATGGTCCAGCAGTTTGCTGTGGACTTTGAGAAACGTATTGAAGGCTCTGGAGACCAAATTGACACCTATGAGCTGTCGGGAGGAGCTAGGATTAACCGCATCTTCCATGAGCGTTTTCCCTTTGAATTGGTGAAGGTAAAGCTGGCTGAGATCCAGTTTTTCTCTTGGCCTATTGTCTGTAACCTTTCTTCTGTTTGACTTTTCTTTCTCCTCTTCCCTTCAACTGACCACTACTAATTTTGTTCTCTAGTATCACCTCGTTTTCCTGTTGTCTTGGTTCCTTTGTTGGAACATTTTTACAGTGCTGACCTTTCCCTTAGCCCTTGTCCTTGTGGCAGAATTTGAACTTTCTTCTCCTAATTAGATCAGAATCTTTGTCTGACTTAAATTCCCTAAATGTTAAATTAAATGTGCAAAGTACCTTCCTTTGCACAGGGAATAGCAAAACAACGTCTGCACGTCCTTGCAGATACAGAGCGTCAGGGCTGTTTTCCAAACTGAACTGCATGTAGTGCAGGTGGTGCTGAACCTGTACTCCTTGATCATTAGCTCCAGGCTGAGCCTGAAATTGTCCTCATGCATATAAATGAAGGAGAAAGGAGGATGTGGGATATACATGGGGGTACATCTCTTTTTTTCTGTCGGTGACCTTGAGATGGGGATGATATAGAAACTTCTCAACTGTCATAATAGCTGAAGAGGCTCTTTGTGGAATTATAGTTTTCTTGGGCAACAAAGGATACTACACTGATAAGAAGAAGTGATAGGGGAACTTGCTTTAGTGTTAGTTAGAGTGGAATGTGTGTGTCTCAATTCTGTTCTGTTTTGGATCTTGGTGGTGGTTTGGATCTTGGTGGATCTTGGTGGTGGTTGTTTCCTTTTCACATTTAAATAGATGAGACCTTGTTAGTGAAGGACCAGAGCCTGCCTTACATTGGACAATACATTTCCAAGGTCTCCATTGAAGAAGCAGGGCATTAAGGAAGCTGAAAAGACCTTATGCTAAATCACACTTAAAAAAAAAAAAAAAAAAACACTCTTTTTAGAAAGCAATCTAGCAGTCCATCCCATTCCTTTGTCTCTAAGGAGACATTGTGTTGTCCATGGGAGCTGCTGGGGCTTGACACCTGTAAATACAGGCCCCTCCCTGTTCACATTTGTCCAGGATGTCCACATGGCAAAAGAAGCATTATAGCTGATTCACTATCCAACTTTTGATCCAGATCTCATCTATCTCATGACAGTGGTTCTCATGGCTCCCTTTTCTGCAACTCATGCTGTTGTGTATCCTGTATGTATGTGTAAATAGGAAGGACAGACTGATACTGAATAAAACTCTGTCTTGGTGCAGATGGAGTTTGACGAGAAGGAGCTGCGACGGGAGATTAGCTACGCCATCAAGAACATCCATGGTATAAGGCACGTATCACACGCTAGGCAGACCAGTGGCTGCGTAGCCTTGTAAAAACCTCTAGACCTTCCGCATGGAGCTGGAGACCACGGAGGTACGGTAGGTCAGCCGGGGAGGATTGCCCTCCAGGGTCCTACAGCAGCTCGAGCAGCCTTGAATTTGGAAGCAGAGACATATGTCCGAGTCAGTTTTTACTTTCTGTTTCCTTGCAAGAGTTGCAGAAGCCCAAAAGGTAAAGCTGCCTTGGTGATCTGCTATTTTCCTGCTTCTGTTATTTTGGTGTAAGAAGGAAAGAGGGAGGGATGCAACCCCTACCGCTACATTATTTAGTTTAAATTTTGTTTGCCCGCTTCCTCACACACGTAGGCATGTGTTAACCACCATTAAAACAAGGATAGTCGCCTGGTGTTGAGCACCTCAGCTGCTACGGATCTGAGGGATCACTGGAGTGCCTGGCACCAGGGTCCCAATGGTGCAGGTGGGAGCAAGTCCTGGTGGCCGCTTGGTGAACGTGCCCCTCGCTGCCCTCAGTCCTGGCGCCAGAGGCAAAATGGTGGCTGAGGTGAAATGGCGGCCTATCCATCAGGGAGGGGTGATTCTGCCCACAGTGTCCCCATCCCAGGAGGTGCTGAGCAGCCTCCCTTTTCCAAGGGCTTCAGTCAGGGCTTGGGTGAGGGCCGTGACACCTGGCCCTGTGAGCTGGATTTCAGTGATGGTGGTGCCCACTCTGAGATGCCTATATAATGCTGTGACATTCTCCTTGCCCCTCTCCCCTTCCTGCCTTGTCTTGCCCTTCCACCCTGGGTCTTTAGAACCGGTCTCTTCACACCCGACATGGCCTTTGAGACCATTGTGAAAAAGCAGGTGAAGAAGATTAAAGAGCCTTGCCTGAAATGCGTGGACATGGTCATTTCGGAGTTAATCAATACCGTTAGACAGTGCACCAAGAAGGTAACCAGAGGCAGCATGGAGCTGACCCGTGCTCGCTGGCTGCGGCACAGCGCTGCGGCCTGGCCAGGGCCTTGCCTGCAGTGAAACTCGGTGTTTCTGACCACCTCCTCAGCATGCCTAGACCTGAGCGCTACCAGCCCAGGGCGATCCAGCCGACAAGCCAAACAGAAAGGGAATTGATGCGGGACATGGGCTGTGGCCTGGCTCTTCTGCAGCCTTAGAGCCAAGGGAATGCTGGAAACATCCTCTTGCCCCCTTCTACTCTTGTATGACTTCTGCTTCCTTCCAAAGCAAGGGTTATTTTTTGTTATTGGAGCATAAAGTTTAGCTTCTGGCTTTGTTTTCCAAGCTAGAAGCTGCAATTTAAATTTTGCCCCCTCTGTGTTTGTAGGAGGGGAGCGGGGGTTAATCCTGAGCAAGCCTTCTATGTTCGTGCCGGAAGAAAAGATGGAGGGAGCAGCGGTTACAGCCGCGGGCTGTTTCCTAGGGAGATGTTCCTGTGGTGTTTGGCTTGGTTTCTGGTTGGCTCGGTCCATATCCTGTTCTGGAAGAGCAGCGCATGGCTGAGAAGAAGCAAGTTCGAAACGTCCATCCACCTCTGGGCTCCCACTGTCCATCAGAGGGAGGACTGTGGCTTGTGCCCTCTGGGACCCACCCTGGGCTTCAGCAGAGCGCTGGGGGGAACTTGACATAACTCTGCTATCAGGACCTGGCAGCCTGGTTCTGCACCTGGGCTTGGGCTGGGGTTGAAAAGCAGCAGGAGACACATGGGAAGACGCCTGCCATTCCTCTCGGCCATGCCTTGCTGCTTCAGACAGGGACACGTGCTGGTGGAAAAGCACCCGAGTTAGGAGGTAGCATGGGCACCGCAGACTGGAATCACCACTGGCTTTTCAGGTGCAGGTAAATGACTGTTGCAGGAGGTGCCTGGGGAGTCTGACCACTTGCCTTTGCAAAGGGGAAGAGGTGCCCAAGTGGTGGCTCAGGTGTTTCTGCAAGTGACAGCAGCTCTTAAAGCCCCGTGCCTCTGCAGGAGGGTTCTGGTGTGCATACACATGCTTTGCCACCCAGTTCAACTGGGAAAGCAAAGTGGCCTCAGTGGGAGATTGCTCAGGCTTCTAGAGTGCTGGAGGAGCTTCCTTTTTCTATCCTGCTGTCCTCTCTTGGGGTGTGTGACTGTGGGAAGCACCCAGAAAATTGCCATTAGAGCCTGGCGACAGGTAAGCACTGGCCCTCGGGCTGCCAAGTATCCAGAGTCGCCTGCTAACAGGATCGAGGGCCTCCCTTTCCATGTCCTCTGCAGCTTCCCTTGGTTTGTTCACCATCCCTCAGTTGCTATTCAAAAATTTCCAATTCATTCTGTCTTCCTCTGCTTCCTTTCCTCCATTTTCAGCTTCATCTTTTCTCCGTTTCTTTTTTCCCCGGTTAAAAACAAATTCACTAGTGAAGAGACTCTTTGCTCTGACAGCAGCAAGTTCCACAGGTCACTAGGTGACAAGTGCAGATGAGTGGGATATGAGGGATGAGAAAGGCCAGGGATAGGGCAGAAAAGGTCACACATGCAGGATTAAGACACTCCCGTGGTTGTTTGGGTCCCATTGCAGGGATTACAGTCATTGATTCCAGTGCTGGTGGTTTGGTGTGTGCCAGGAGTCACAGTCACTGTTTGCTTTTGAAGAAACAAAATAATTTGGTCGCTTGGGTGGTATTCAGGTGCTTGAAGAGGCTTTTTCTGTGCAAGGCTCCTTCCAAGTGTGCCCCACTCCCAGGGGCAGGGAGTAAGGGAAATAATAACCGAGTCTGTATCGACTTCAGCTGGCTGGCTGGGTGAGTAGGAAATAGTTTTAAGTCAGAGGGTGTGAACGTAACTCTGCAAATGCCCTCGCCTTGCTGAAAAGGGGCTTTGTTGGCAACTTGAGAGAGGCTTTTGGGGAAGCTGAATCCAATCACATATCCTGACACTTGCTTTAATGACAGATTAGTTGCCAGTCCCATAGTATGTGTTGGAGAGCATTTTAATGGAGCAGTGGGGCATGGTGTCTTGAGGGTGCTATCTGGAGCTGTGTAAGATGGTAAGGTGAATATGAGCATGAGAATATGAATATGGTGACGGGATTTAAATTACTATTTTGGTGATTATATGTAGCTATACCCCTATTATATGTAGCTATTACCCCTACCTTGCAGGATGTTCTTATGTTAAATGGACAACACTCCCTAGAAAGTACTAATGCATCAAACTAAAAGGAGTGTCTGAGACTCTTTACAAAGAGCAGCCTGGTAGAAGCTTTAGAGAGTTTAGAGAGTTTTTGGTGGAAAAACTTTCTTGTGTGCAGTAATAGTCTTGAATTTGATTAATCTGTCCATATTCCAATAGCTTCAATTCCTGTGGGCTTTCTCCTTTTTATTAGTGGAATCACAGAAAATACAGGCCATTTATACTAATTTCCACTGATACTGCATTTCCTTAAAAACCTTGATAGGCCTGTATCAGTCTGGTGCTCTAGGTTAGTTACGGCAAAATTGATGTTTTGTACAACGTATGGATGCCTTGCTTGCATTTTCCTAAATCCTGTGTACATCTGATTAATCTTCTTGAGGAAGTTCCTATTGCAGGGAAGGTAAGTGAGACAAAAGATGCTCCATAAATAGTGGTTTGTCTGAACCCCTGCAACCAAGCAAGACATCCATTCAGATCAGCTTTCCTGCTGCCAAAACCAGCCGTAAGTGACAGACCTTTGCAAGCCTGAACTTGGCTCCTGTTCAGGCCTCCTGCAGCTGGAATAAGCAAAGCGGAAGGGGATAACCCTGGTGGGAAGGGTGAATGTCTGAGACAAAGAGAAAGGAGATGTGGAGGGTCTCTAGGGAAAGAGAGGCTCGCTGTTGTAAGCATATTTACCTTAAAATGCAAAGAAGCATTATTCGGTTAAAAAGTCACTTGCTCCCTGGGGGTTTCCATTCATTCATCTTGCTCTTGACAGCTCACCACTCCACCAGCCCAGCTGCTCCTTCTTCCTTCCCCTCTGCCTCTTCCATCTGCCTGCAGACTCTCCTGATACTTGGCAGTGCACAGGCCTCGCAGCAATGCTCACCTGGTTCGATGAACTGATGGAGTGAACCAAAATCTCACTTTTCATTTTGCCTTGTGTTTTCTCTCTTTTCCCCTTCTCTTTCCTCCTCTTTCCTCCTCTTTCCCACTCTCTCTGCTTCGCTCTCTTCTTCCTCGTTGCTTCCTCCCACCCTGCCCTTGCCATGCAGAACGGGTCTCTTCACGCCTGACCTCGCTTTTGAAGCCATAGTGAAAAAGCAGGTGCAGAAGTTGAAGGAGCCGAGTCTGAAGTGTGTGGATATGGTAGTGAGTGAGCTCACATCCACCATCAGAAAGTGTAGCGAAAAGGTAAAGAAACCAAAAAATGCAAAGAAAGGACAATGCCCCCTCCCTCCCACACACTCATGTCTTTCTCACATGCACCACAGGAAACTCGAAGGAACTAGTCAGAGCAGATAGCTACAAAGATGCATCTAAGGGAGAGCAGCAATCTGTTTGCAGTGGAGCAGCTGCAATTAAAAGCAAGCCAGGAAAAGTGGGTGTTAGCTGACAGGTTCTGTAGCCAAGAAGTGGTCTGGATCCAGTGGGTTGTTCTGCTTCCTGCCCTCTTCCTCTACCCAGCTCAGTAGCTTTCAGCTCAGGGTGGATTAAATCCCATTGCTAGCGCTGACTGCTGTGCCACTGCATGTTCATCTGGACCCTTTCATTTGCCTTTTGCAGTGGCCCCCTTAGAAATCTGGATGCCCTAGGAAATGGTGAAAGCCAGAGACAGACATGACCTCCCTGCAGCGTGAGCGGTCTGCAGGCTTCTGCTGGGTCTGCAGAACCACGTTGAAAGAGGCAGTATCATGTACAAAGCAGCATCAGTAGAAAGTCTGAGGTGCAAAATGTCCTCCCAAAGGTAGCTAGTGTCAGCAAGTGCTTTAACCCTGCATCTTTCCTGCTGGTCTCGCTCCATTGGTGCGCTCATTGCAGGGAAGTGTGGATGCTTTCCCTTATGCATTGCAAAGCAACAGAGGTGAAGCCTTAGGTTAGCGGTGGGCAGAGAGGGGAGAACTCCCTCAAGCGGGATGGAGGGTGTTAGATGAACACTACTGCGGTTGGGGCAAGAGTGGGTTTGTTTCCCAGGCCAGTTTCCTCCAGGAGAGGGCACCACCTGCCTCCTGAAAATAAAGGACACGTGGCAATTATTTAGTGTTAAATTTACCAGTGAGGGACCAGGAATCTGTCCGTGGCAAAACAGCAGTGGGTTCTTCTGGGAGCTGAGAGGGAAAGGGCTGTTCTGCTATGTGTGTTAAGACTCGAGATGAAATCCCCTTGTGCAGGGTTGGACCTGGGTTCACTGACATGCTTCCAAATTGGGAAGGAAGAAAAGATCAAAACTGATTTGAGTTCAGGGTGAAGGCGAGAGCTGAGGTAATGAGGTCTAGTTGTACTTAAGAATGCAGAGCTCATCTCCTGCCCCTCTCGGAGGCATTTCTGACAAGCCCTGAGCTCTTCCCAGTCCTTTTCTTGCCATGTCCTGCTGTTGCCAGATCATTGTGGCAATGCAGAGTAACTCCTCTCCAGACTGCTTCTCTTGTGTGATTTCAATGTGAGTGGCTTTTTTGTTAACACTGTTTTTTTTGCATCTGGCTGGAGATGTTTGCTCTGGGTGGGGAGAGCTGGGATGGGAGAATAATCATGAAAACCCCAAGGGTGTTGAATTTCAAGTGCTTTATTGGGCCACAGTATTAGAGGTGCTAGTGGGGATACTTCAGGGTGAATCAAGCAAGATGTTCTACAAGGAAACTGATAGTAGCAGTGATCCTTTTTAGGAGGTTAGTGGCTGTAATAAAGCCTGAGAGGCCAAGGAGGCAGGGGTTAAATACAAATGAGAAATAAATACCCGAATGAAGCCAACCAGCAACAGTCTTGGAAAATAAAGGGGAGGCTTCAGCAAAGCTTGAAGTTAAAAGTCTACATGTGTTGAGAGAAGGTTCGTCCTGCCAGTGTCTCCTGAGGGAAAGGAAAAGGGCAGGAGGTATCTCAAAGAGCTTGAATGGCATAAAGCAAAGGGGATGAGCTGTGTAGGGGCGTTCGCTGGTACGTGGTCCTTGCTACTTTGCATGTCCCAGCCTTACTGCCTTGTGTGTAGTTGTGCGCGCTCACAATTACTTCACCCAGCTGGTGAAGGGATCTTTGTACGTGCAGTCGGTAAAGCTGCATTGGATGGGAGAGTGAGGGCTTATGAATAAAGATCATACAGGAGTCCAATCCAACTGTTCTCAAGTGCTGCAGAAGTGGAGCTTCCCTCTGTGCAGAGGTTTGCAGTTCACTGTCTCTTGGCTTTCAGACAAAGTTGAAGGCTAATGAGGAGAGAGCCATTAACAGCTGTTTTGCCTGGCCTGATACTGAACTTTGAGTTGGTTAAATGAAGAATAGTTTTGAAATAGAGATGGCATAAGCATGCAGACTCTTGCGTTGAGGAGGATAGTGCTCTAGCTAGTGAAAAGCAGGAACCTTCTGTGCCAGACTGCTCTGCAGCCTCTCACCGGTGCAGAAAGGTCTCAACTCCACATTGCTTCCACTAGAGGTAGAGATCTTCCCTGTGCTTGCAGGGACTCCTGGAATTTGCAAGAAGGGAATCTAAGGAGCATTGGGATGAGTTGCTTTTCAAAGAGGGTCAAGAGCTTCTATTGATTGAACAGGAAAAAGCAGCTGAAACAGGACTGAACCCCCCTTGAGCTGGTGAATGATCCCAGCTGGCAGACTTAGCCTCTTGAAGGGTCACCTGCTCTCCTGTCTCAGAGTCATGGCATTTCTGGGTGCTGTTGGTACTGCTGGTGTTAACTCCCTGCCCCTCTGCACCCTCTTGCATGGTGGGTGGGACGTCTTGTGGCTGGTGTCTGTGTCCTTTCCCCTTGCCCTCCCTTGCTTCTACGCATGCTTGGGGTTGGAAGCTCCTGCACGGGGGTTGATGCTGTCTGTTTATTTTGTGCATAACTTGCTGGATGTCCTGGGTTCTCAATAAACTGCAACTCATTTTGCACCTTTTGCATTTGGGTTGTGTGGTGGGGGGGTGGGCAGGTAGGGGTGGTATATGTATTTTTATTTATTTATCTGAAGCAAAGAAGCTGAGACTTGCTTAGAGGTTTTCCGACTTCCTGTTTGTGTCTGTTCGAGAACTTGTGCATCTATCCTTTGCCAACCCCAAAGGAAACAGGAAGCTTTGCCTGTGTGTCTCTGAAGCAACCAGCTGCCTGAACCATAAAGATCATGGAGAACACCCCGTTTGCCCTTTCCAGACAAAGGTGGTGCGAGCGCCAATTTCCACTTTTTTTTCCCAGTCTCTCTTGGGTCCCTGGCATTCAGACAGACATCGCATTTGAAAATAAGCAGTATAAAAGTTAGCTCTCAGCTTCAGTTTCAGGTTACTGCAACTCCCCAGGTTTTTAGGATTATTCGGAGGGTCTGAGCATGTTTGTAGTCAGAAGTTAGGAAAATGATTGTTCGAGTTAGTGTAAGACCTGGCTTCCAATGGTGATGCTGCACACCTTTGGCCAGTTCCTTCTAGTGTGTTGTAATTACTTCTGTATATGGAACAAGAGGCCAGATGAGTAAAAGAAGCAGCTCAAGTAAATTGGACAAACGAAACTCATGTGACACAGATCCAGAGGCAAATAAGATTTTTGAATATAGCCTATGAGGGAGTGTAGTGGAATGATACTGGGAAATGGTGTTTGACACTGTAGTCAAGCTGAAGGTGATAAGGAGCAATGAAGAAAATGATTTCACAGAGGATAGAAAAAGAGGCAGGAAAAAAGATTAGAGCCTGGTGCTGGAAGATTAATTTTTATTTTTCATAGATTAATTTCTATAGGCCAGGTGTGGCCTGGGAAAGCTTTCAGGCGCTGCCACTGGAACTGCTGGAGATTTATGAACTAAATTGCATCCTCACTAGGTTCTAGTAGGGTGTCGTGATGCCCTGTTGTACGCAGTAGAGAGGGGTTCACTTGGTTATGCTGCTTGGTAGGAGTAGTTTCCCAAAGGAAGGGCCTAGTTAGTATAATCGTTAAGGCCTTCAGAAGGTACCGCACCAGTCATGGCAGAGCTGCATGTACTTAAATGAGAAATGATCCTGCCTCAGAAGCCCTTGGGCTTCCATTAAATAACTTTTTTTTTTTCTTCCCCCCAGTCATCTCTTAGCTGAGATCTGGCAATGAAGCCTGGTCCTATTGCAGGCAATGGCCAAAGTCCTTCAGATCTTATCCAGATCAAATGTCCTTGTTATGCTACTGCTCCAAGGCAGGTGGTGTGTGAATGCCAGAGGGCTTTAAGGGTGCTCAATGGGGAAGAGGTTTCTCTTGTGCGATCTCTATGGATGTTTTCTTTAGAACCCCAGGCAACGATGTCCTCCTACTTCCTCAGTGTGCTCAGGAATGAATCTTCCCTGCACCCCCTTCGCCCCATAACGTGGGAATAGGTGGGGTGTAGGTGCGATGGGCCCCAGCTGTGTGACCCTGCCCCAACACAGGCGGAGAGCAGGTACAACCTGGGTCTGGATGCTGAGAGCACAAGGGCCCTTAGATCTGTCCTTGAGTCGGTCAGAGCCTTCATCCCTGCTCAGGCGTATTTAACAAGGAGGCTTGGATGCTTCACCATAGTGCCCTCAGCAAGGGAGGGGTAAAATCCCCTTCTCCTCCCAGGGAGACTTCCTATGGGATTCAGCAGGCCGTAGGATTATTCACCTACTTGGCCAGTGAGACAGTGAGCCATTAGAGAAATGGTTAATATTAGTGTGGCAAAGTCCAATGATTAAGCAGTGTGTTAACATGTGGGGTTTGATACAAACCCCGTGCTAGGAAGAACGTGGTGGGTTGGGTTGTTGTAAGAATGGCAAGAGCTTTTCTCTAAAGCTCAGAACAGAAGGCAATGAGAGCTTTGCCCCAACAGACCCCAAGGAATTTGGAAAATCTGTCTGCAAGTCCAGCTTTCCAGAACTTTCCCTTTAAAATGCCTGATTGCAGGGTATATGTGTGCATGCGCGCGGGGGACTGCTCCCCCTTTACGCCTCCCTTTCCCATGTGCACGTTGCTCTCTCTCCTGCAGCTCAGCCAGTACCCGCATCTGCGCGAGGAGATGGAGAGGATCGTAACTACCCACATCCGAGAGAGAGAGGGCAGGACCAAGGATCAGGTAGGGGCTCAGGAGCATGTGTGAGATGGGGAAGGTGGGGAGGGAGCAGCCTTTGAAGGGACCCTCTGGGCTAGAGGGGCCTCTCCAGGTTTGGATTTGGAGCTGAGCTCTGAGGCTGAGGCCTCTGGCAGATGAGAGGAATGATTGCAGGGCTCTGTCCACCCCGGACTGTTCGCAGTGTCAGTCACTGTTTTATCTGGTGTCTGTGTCTCTGTTCGGCAGGTCATGCTTCTAATTGACATTGAGTTGGCTTACATGAACACAAACCACGAGGACTTCATTGGATTTGCTAAGTAAGTACTGACTTTCTATTGCCTCCTCTCCTCTGTCTTCCCAGTCCTTTAGCTGCTCCAGTAAATGGGTTGCAGAGGCCCTGGTGCAAATACTGTGGTCCCAACATATGCTTTGGTTTCAGTATTGCTTCTGTCTTCAGTGGGTTCATATTGCAAAGCTGCTTAGATCACTTACTTGCTGGTGGGTAACAGAGAGGGATGCTTAGAAGGCATAGGTGTAGGGGGGAAAGGTAGAATCTGTGGAGGGCTAGTGGCCCAAGTGTGGTTTTAAATGGGAGTGAGAAAATTCAGGTTGAGAAGAACAGATGGAGATAGATAGGTTTATCAGGGCTTGGAAGCCAGTGATGAGGGGCATGAACTCTGTGTAGCAGCTCTCTGGTGATCTGAAGGGGAGTCTGAGGAGTTTTGAACATCTCTGCTGTTGTTTGTTTGCAGTGCTCAGCAGAGGAGCAGCCAGATGAGCAAGAAGAAGGCAGCTGGCAACCAGGTAGGCCAAGTTTCATCTCATTCAGTGCTGCAAGCAGGAGGGGTGTATTTGGTACCTGGAAGCTACCAGGTGGACAAGTGCTGGGCTGGATGCACCAGCGCTCTAATTTTTAACCCAGCCTCTTTATACATGGAGGATAGCATTTGGGGCTTCCTGTGGTCAGGAAGAGCTGAGCACGTAGGGGCAACAAGGGGGAGATGTTGCAGAGGGAAATGGACTCTGGAGCATTAAGTCCTAGTCTTCCAGGGCTGCTCTACTGGCGTGCTCAGAAGGTGAACAGCATCTCATGTAAGCTCACTGCTCTTGTCTGGCTAATGGTAGACATATATAATAATGTCGCTTACA
This sequence comes from Tinamus guttatus, assembly GCF_059628265.1. Classification (NCBI taxonomy): domain Eukaryota; kingdom Metazoa; phylum Chordata; class Aves; order Tinamiformes; family Tinamidae; genus Tinamus; species Tinamus guttatus. The sequence goes on along the minus strand of NW_028288760.1, from coordinate 58,368 downwards.
TCCCTAGGTTCTCTCTCCCCCTCTCCAGCTGTGCCAACCCTTCTGCTGAGGTGAGGGGTAGAGATTATTTGGAGTATTGTAGATGGAGACTCAAATTCATAAGCTGATTTGCAAATGGGTTAAGCTTCCTCTGCAGCCCCCCACTGCCAGGGCTGAACTGCTGTAACAGACTTGTCTTTTTTTTGTTGATGATATCTACTTTCTGGAAGGGGATTTGCAGAGAGGTCATGGGCTTTCTTCTGGAAAGCCTCACTGGAAAGACTTAAACCCCTGCAAGGTAGAGGCAGAGAGTGCTCTGCAGCCAAGGCTGCACTGGCTGTGTAACAACATGCACTTGGCAGAAGAGAGCAGGGGAGAGGAGGAGTTCCTCCTTCCTGTAGGAATTGTAAGGAGCCCTTATGCAATTAAAAACATAAGGGGCTAATGAAACATCTCTCCTAGACTTTTAGGGGAAATGGCAAGGTTATTTGGGCCATAAGATCCTGTGGAAACAAGGCCTTTACCGAGCAGCTTGGTAAAGAATGGAAGCAAATGCTTTATTCTTCTTTTGAAGACCTTCTCCTCTAAAATACCTAGTCTTAGAATATATTTGACAACCTTGGGCACGTGGTTTCAGTGCTGCTGACAGGCAGAGGCTAACAAGCTTGGCTGTTAACTATATCTGCTTCATGGGATCTTGGAGCAGCTGCAGGGATCCCCATCCTCTGCAGTATGTTTATTGAAGAGCTGAGTGGTGTGAAATAACTTAAAGACAAGCTCTGGATCTACCTATAAAATGCTTGTGCTTTTCCCTCTAGCAGACTTTATTTTGGGATTTTTTTAAAGTACCTGGGGTAAAAGATTTGGTACAGTTCCATTTTATTTTTGAGCCTCTTCTCCTGCTCCAGCTTTCCTAGTAACAATCTCTCCTCTCTTTGCTCCTCTCCTGCTCTCTGCTCTGCTGCTGTTGCTATGGTTCCCCTTTGCAGGATGAGATCCTGGTGAGTAGAAGGCCACTCAGCAGGGTGTGCTAATGAACATTAATGTTGCATCTGGGAAGACAAGAACAGTGCATAGACAAACTATTCCCTCTGCTGCTGAACAGGGAGAGGAAAAGAGCAGGTGAAGCAGAAATGAGGTGCAAAGGTAGCATGTTATAGAAAATTTCAGAGCTGCTGGTAGATGGTGTGAGTGGGTGGAGATGAAAAGCAGCAGTGTAGGGACCCGAGGTTCTGTTTCACTGCCCCCTCCTGTCCGCAAAGAGAATAGGTCCGTCTTGAATTGAACAGTGAGTATGAGGTGAAGATCCAGTGTTCCTACATTTGCTTTTGTAGGATAAATTAGCAATCAAAAGGATTATGTACCCCCATGGTAAACTACTCACTGTTTGCAGTGCAGTTACATGGCTTTTCAGTGCTAGCTTGTTTCAAACAAGCACAGCCATTCTACAGTCTACTCACATGTACAAGCATATGTGTGTATATATATATATATATAGGTGTTATCAGTGCAGTAATAAGCATAAAAAGGCTGCTGCGTTTAAGCTGATTCATACCTGTATTTGATTCCTGCACATATGAGTCTCTAAAATACCAGCATGGTTGAGTTGGAGTGCCCTAGAGAGTAATAGCCTGGCTTATCTGCAAACCGAAAGTGTAGGAACTTCTATTGCCCTAAGCTAGTGGGAATGTTCAAACACTGAAGTCCAAGGTACTGATTCCAGATGCACCATTTTGTTCCTTTGTACTTAATGTCTCCTTGTTACTAAACTAAACCTTTTCTGATCTGCTCACCTGTATCCTCCTCTTGAACTGGTCCCCACGCTGCCCACCCCTGGGCTGGGCGAAGCACTCCCTGTGTGCAGCATGCCTGAAGGCTCGCTGCTGCCTTGGTTTTCTCTAGGCATGGCCTTCTCTGGGTGTTTTGCAGTGACCTGGTGCTTGTAGGTTGTACCTGAGGTGCTCTCTGATGCAGTTCTTCCTGCATCTCTCTCTCTCTCTCGGCAGAGGGTATAATGCATAGCACAGCAACGTGGCTTCCTGCCTCCTTTTTATATACTATTTTTGGCCCTTTTGAGCCCTAGGCCGCTTGAGTTGGTGGGCTCTTTTGGCAGCAGCAGAGAGCATGGTGTTCCTTGTCTTTCTATGCTGTTTTGTGTGTAGGGATACCCTGCTCTTTCCCCTGTCACCTAAGACTGGACATTTAGGACTGTTCTTAATGCTTGCTGCTTGTGTCCCCATAGGTGATCCGCAAGGGCTGGCTCACAATCAACAACATCGGGATCATGAAGGGAGGCTCCAAGGAGTATTGGTTTGTCCTGACAGCAGAGAACCTCTCCTGGTATAAGGATGATGAGGTGAGTAGCTCAGCTGTGTGACTTGAGTCTTGGGAACTGAGTATCTGATGAGGATTAGGCCTTCAGTTCTCTGGGTGTTATATGTGAGTACTGAGTGTCTCCTTTATGCAGCTTGTGACATAATCTGAAATGATCCTTGGGCCTGGTTCCCTGCGGTCTCGCCACTGCTGAACAGTTCTTTATTGATCTGAATGTGGCTTTCTTGACACACAAGGAGAAACTCATTTGCTAACATCTGTTCTTGAAGCCCTAGCTCAGCAGAAAGTTGACAGACACTTGGAATGAATTTGACCTTCTGGCTTGCTGTGGCAGCTGTGTTCAAGGGAGCGATGAGCTAGCTCTGAGATCTGGGCTTCTTGGTATTTCTGGAGTAGCCATGCTGAAGGCTTTGAAGGAGTGTGGCAGAATTTTTGGTGCATCTTTGTTGTGAGGGGGGAAAAAAGTGATCTTTCTAAGCACAGCAGCAGGAGCTGTGGATGCTGTATTAGTTATTTAACATCCTCAGGATTCAGTTGCCACAGATGGAAAGCAAGAATATCTCTTTTTAACATTTGCATATTGAATAGTCAGTTAGCTCATATTTGTAAAATTCTTTGAGTTACGAACGGTCAGAGTATTATGTGTTAAAAGTACAATGATGTGTGGCAAAATCACCAATAATAACATGAACCTGCTCTGCAGAGTTGCTTAGAAATACTGTGCATTAGAAATCCTGTGCTGTACTGTTTCTGCTTCAGTAGGGAATGAGATGCAAACTGCCAGGACTGTGTCCCAGCTGAAATTGTCATTGTCAGCTGTCAACAGTGTGTGCTTCCTGTTCATGGTAAAGGTAGACAGCTTTCCTGGGGCTTAGTTCACACAGAGCAAAGCAGAGCAGGATGGTTTGGGTAAGACATACGAAAGGCTCAGCCTCACGCAGTATGCTGGAGGGTGTGAAGCGTGTCGTACACTGTAGTCCATACATTGAGCCGATGTATTATGCCAGATAAAGAAACTGTTCTTGTCCCTTACTGTGCACTTTGTTGGGTTTTTTGGCTGAGTTTTGCTGATTTCAGGAGTTCTGTCCACTTTGTGGAAATGATGACAAAGATGGTGATGAGTCACCCTCAAAATATCACTTTCTGCATGGAGACAGCTGTAGTGCTGCAATGGCTGAGCAGGCAGCAACCTCGTAATTAAAGCACCAGGCACTGAAATAGCTTTTGCTGTATCAGTGTGTCTCTGCTTTAAGACCTGAGCATTGGGAGCTGCTTGGGGACGCTTTGCTTTCCTCCAGGTTACGTTATGCGGGTTGGGTGGTTATAAACACGGAGTAGTTTAAATCAAAGCCAGCTGCTACATCTGTGTTGCAGAGATGATGAGAGCTGCCCGTTCCTCCCCGGGGGAGTGGGAGGGCTGCAGCGGGGCTGCGTAAGCTCCTGGTAGATTCCCGTTGATGGGGGGTGAGGGGTGGATGTCCCTTCCCTCCCGAGGGAGGGCAGCTTTTGGGGTGAGCAGCAGCTGGGGGTCTTACACCATTCGCCCTCTGCGTAGCGAGAGGTAGAGCTGCCTAATTAAAGCAGAGCCCTGCCAGCCGGCAGCGCTCAAACACAGGAGCGCCAGCGCTGCCGCGGCTCGGGCCGCCTCGGAGAAAGGGGCCTTTGTTCCTCACGGGGTGGGAGCAGAGGGGAAAGGGGAGCGTGTTTGTGTTTCTTGCTTCCCCTCCTTCCCCCACCCCAAGTTCAGCTTCGCGGCCTGTGGCCGCTGCGGGGACGGGAGGAAGCGGCTTCTCCCTGGGCTCCATGGCTGAGACTTGGGGCTACAAGTTGGGGCGTTTGAGGGCCTGTGTGGAGAGCCGTGAGTGCAGGGGATCCCCACATATAACCTTGGTCCCACAGGAGTCCATCCTGCTTCTCCCCTTCCCAGGTCAGATGGAGGCCTGGCATCCTCTGAAGCTCCCGCGATCCTCTCATGTGTATTTTTAAGGACTCTCTGCCATGATCTTTTTTCACTTAACCTCCGGTCAGACAGAACTGCCCCCCTCCTTCCCAGCCCGACGCCTGTGGTCTCTGCTGCCCCGGTCCCCTGCGCGCTGGCAGCTGCCCGGAGGACACGAGAGCAGCGAGTGCCCCCCACGCGGGGGACCCGCCGGCCGGAGCGGGGTGAAGGCCGGGCTAGCCCCGCCGGCGGGCGAGGGGAGCGCGCGGCGCGCCGGCCCTCCCTGCCCCGTGTCGTGAGGCCGCAGTCTGAGCGCCGCAGACATCTGGAGCCCATTAGCCAAATACCAGCCTTTCCGCAGGGCTCGCTTGTTTTTCCTCCCCTCTGAAGAAATGAACTGAAACTTAAAATGCCTTAAAGGGGCCCAGCGTCGCCTGCTAGCAAGGATGTGGCTACGGCTGCTCTGGAGCAGCCTGAAGGAGTGTGTTGGAAGCGGGGGAGCTGGCTCCCTGCTTGGCCTGGCTGCCAAGAGCTTTTTTTCCCCCATATGTGTGCGCGTTTGGGTTCTGTTTTTCTTCCTGTCTCCTTTCAATGAGTCAAACGCTGGCCCCATGGAGGACGGCCCCACGTAGCGCTGGCCGCCCAAGACCCCAGACCCTTGGGAGATGCCCGGCCGCCCGTGCGTGGGGAGGAGCCTGCTCCGGTGTCTACTGCTGGGATGAGCCCTGTCCCCTCGCTGGGGAGGCCACCACGTCCCCAGGGCCGGAGCTGCAGTGCAGGGACTGGCCCCTCGGCAAGCACCGCTGTGGACACCATGCAGGAACTGCCTGAGCCTGGTCCTTTCCCTTGGGAAAGCCCCAGGAACCCAGCAGGAATCCAGCAGGGAAGAGAGGGCAGAGAGCCAGGCTGGGGTTGCTGGTGACAGGGACCTTGCGGATGAGCTGTAGTGAGCGCTGTGCTTAGTGCTTCCCAACATTAAAGCTTAATGCCTGCTGCAGGGGACCCGTGGGCTCTGCCGGAGTGCCTGTGTGTGCGTCTGTGTGCAGGAATGCTTGGCCAGACAGGTGGATATAGCTGCTGCATCCCTTGGGAATTTGTGGGAATGTGCAGTGCAGATGGGACCATCTGTCCTCACGCAGGTAAATCGTGTACTGGAAGGTTGGGGCTTGTAGTAACAGCTGACTGCATGAGAGGACCGTGACCTTGTTTACCTGTGGGAGAGTGTTGCAGCGTGACATGTGCCGTGTCAGTGCGTTGGAAGGGGGTAAGTGTGTGTGTGTAAGAGGGGTGAGTGCAGTTTTGGGCACTTTGGTATGTGTGAGATGGGGGGATATTTCTTATTCTTTATGCATTGTACTGATTCCTGCTGGATCAGTGCCTGGGCTCTGTACCATCCTCATGTCTGCCTTTTCTTTTGCTTGAAATAGAAGGGTCCTTCTACTGTCTGGGGGAAAATGTGACCTTATCCACAGTCATTAGATTGTCACACTGCTGTCAGTGGCTTCTACCTAATTCTAGTTAAAAATAAATCAATCGTTAATGAGATTGTTTTTCCCACCCCACCACAAGCAATTGGTGTCCTTGAGGCCCAGCTCAGCCAGTAGAAATCCTTTCTTTGCTTTAATGCTTGAAGCCCCACAGATCATCAGAAAGTTTTTGTAACGGGTGGCTGTGACTGTCCCAGTTGCAGCTCAGTATTTGTACACAGTTTGTTTTAAGACCACAGAAGTATGTTTGCTCTGAGGTTCATCCTGTGCTACTTTCACACAGGGCTCAAGGGCTCTCTGAAATATGTTCTTTCTCTGCTCTTTTTCATTCATTCAATCATTCTTGCATACATGCACGTTTTATCATGAATAATATCTTATTCTTTTTGTCTTACTCTGTCCTTACTTGTTTTTTTTACTCACTCGTTCTGATCTCATTTTTCCAGACAAGCATCAAAGCAAACACAACCTCCAGAGCATCCAAACCTCCAACTTTCAATCCTTCATGGGATTTTCTTTATTAATGATCAGCATTCTTCACGATGTGAAATCCCCTCTCTTCACTCTTCTCTGCTCGATCCTCCCTTCCCAGGTAGCAGGATGCAGTGCAGCTGTAACTCATCCAGGCCCTTGTCTTTATCTGTGCATTTTATGGCCAAGTTCAGCATCTCAAACAAGCAGGCTTGAGCACATCTCTCCCTGGGACAAGTACATGAAACCGAAAGGAGTGATTGCGAAGAAGGGAGTAGAGGAGAGGGAGAAGGAACGGCAGGAGGGTGAGCAGGTTGGTGGAGAGGCAGGTAGAAGCGATCTTCAAGCGTGGCTCCCCGGGTTAGATCCGTGCAGGCTCGGGGCCAGGCGAGGTCTGCATGCAGCTGCCCGCAGCCCACCCGCTCCAAGCACGTCCCGCTGCCATGCAGGTGCTTCCGTCCCCGCGCAGCACCGGCAGCGTGTGGTGTATCCCAGCACAGCCTAACCAATGTGCAGACTACTGTACAATCTCGTAGTCCTGAACAGGTAGTCTGAACACTGGGCAGACGGAGTGGAGCCTCTGTGATCTGCTGTCCGGCTATCAGCAGCTTATTAGTCCTTTCTCCTCCCTGCCTTTGGGATGGGGTTTTGGGGACAGAGATGGTGGGAGACAAAGTCCAGGTCCTGATTGAAGAAACATCCTCTTTCTGGCAACTGGGAAGAAAAGATGTTGCTCCTTGCTGGTTTCCATTTTTCGAGCAAGTGTCCAAGCTCTTTCCTCTTCCAGTGCTGGTGTCGGGAAGCTGGTACCTGGTGTCCACCTGGGATGTGCTGCACCTTTGTGGAGAGAAAGGGAGAGGGAAAAAAAAAAAGAAAACAATCAATTACTGCTGTTGAGGGAAGAAATGCTGAAGCTTTGGCTGTCACCCAGGTGTGCAGAACTCGTTGCTTCATTCCACCCTTTTTCTCCCCCCTGCATCTGGCGCAGCGGTTGGTGGGGCTGGGCGGGAGGATTCCCAGGCCCTCTCCATCTCCTCCGGCCCAGCTCTGTCCTGCAGAACAGCCCTCGCGCGGGGTCCGGAGCACAGCGCAAACAAGACCGGCCTTCGCTTCCAAGCCCTCAACAAGAGTCCTTTGACCCGCCTTGGCCAGTTGCCTTTGCAGCTAGCCTGGGGCTACTGCGGGAGCAACCCGCGTCCCCTCCTTCTCTCCCCCCACCATGTCTGGCACTCGCTGAGCCTTCCCTCCCTCTTCTGGTTTTTTGCTCCCTCCCTTCTTGCTTCCCTTCTGTTCTTCTGCCTCAATTGACGTGGCACTGGAAAGCTAACTAGACTCGAGGGAGGAGCTTGCCGGCTGCTGGGAAGGCCGGAGGTTGGCAGGAAGTGGCTGACGGATAGGGTTGCGCGGGGGAAAGGAAGGTTCCCTACCTCGCCTGGAAACTTGAGGAATGCAGGCTCCTTCGGCGGCGCTTGGCTCCCATGTAGCGATTCCAGATGTTCGCTGGCCTCTCTGCCTCGCTCCCTCTCTCCCTGGTGCTGCAGGATAAAGGGGGCTTTATGCGCGTCGCTCTTCCACGCTCCCTTTTCCTGGTCTAAATACTGGTGGGCAGTAAAAATTTATGGCCAGAAATGGCAATATCCAGAACTCACATTTTGGCCTTCACCATGCACTGATGAATAAGAATATATAGAAAACAACAACAGTGCCTCTCTGCTTCCCAGAGGAGAGTCTGCACACGTGTCCCGCTTCGCCTCATCCAAGCAAGCGGAATAGTTGAGCTGGTTCCTCCGCGCTGGCGGGGAAGGTGCGTGTGCCTGTCCTGTGCCCTGGCTGGAGGTCACGGCTTTGGAGGGCTGGGCAGCAGGGTGAAGGCAGCTGGCCTTGCCCATCCATTCACTAGCAGCATGTTTAAACCTGCGTATTATTTCAGCTGATGTCCATCTTTGCCCTTTTGGGCAGGTGAGGAAGATGCATGCAGGCGATTACTGTTGCGCTCAGCCTACAGCGACGGTTGCGTTTAATCCCGTGAGTCCAGGTCTGGTGTCTGCAGAGCTCTTGAGCTAAAGCAGCTTAAACTCTTAGGATGTGATGTTAACCCAGTGCAGCTTTGCTCTGCAAACAAGCCATTGTGGCTGCTTTGCAGCTTGGGGCAGTGACCACGCAGTGCCCAGGAAATCATTCTCTGAGGGGAAAAACTGAAGCAGATGGACTGTGTTTTGGGAAGATGTTCTCGAGACATGAATATTATGAGCGACTAGGGCTTCCTGAAATAATCAGTTTGGGAATATAGCTCTTCTAATGTGTATTTTCTTTGCAAAGGCAAGAAGCAGGTGAGTGGTTGGCAGGATTGTGTTCAGGGAGAGGGGTCCTAGTTAAAATGATTAGCCAACTTTATGCTTCAATGTGTATATTCTCAATTCCAATACTAATATTTTTCCACTTGGGTAGCCTCTTATTGCAAGAGACTCCAAAATGCCATGCATGAGTTGCACACAAATGAGTTGACTGAATTTCCAGCTGTCTCTTGGGCAGGTTTATTTACCCACAATACTTTATACTTAAAAGAAGGAAAGGAGATTGAGATTTAAGCCTGATGAATTGCTTCTCATTTCACAGGGCCAGCAATTAAAACAATGGTGTAGTGCTCCCTTTCCCCTGTCATAGACCTTTATCTCTGTGCAAAAAGTGGTGTTTGTCATAACAGCTACGGGGAAACCTTTAATTAGTTTATCTGTGTGCCAAACTCAAACTGAGACCTAATAATTCTGCCAATTACTTTCTTTATTGCAAGTGCCAATTTTCAGGCTTAGGGGAGCCTACACATGCATCTGTCAGCTTCATTTCACATGTATCCAAGAGAGCAGGAAAATGTAACTTGCTGTTGAGAGAGTCCTGTTGAATGAAGGCGCTGCCTTGGCTCACGTTGGCTTGCAGAGCTTTCTGAGCTTCTCGGGGGCTGTTATCTAGAGGATAGCAATGAATATTCAGATAATAGTGCAAACTACTACTGCCTGTAGCCAAAGTCAACGTCTGGAACTTGGCCACCATAAAGGTACGTGCAGGATCATCAAGCTGCAACTGAAGCACCACTTTCTCTTCCCCTGCTGTGATGCTTCACGCTCCGTGACTGGGTTGTGATCTTTGCTGGCAGTGTCTTTGTGCAGGGGTAGGTGTGAAGAGCAGAGCCCCAGGGCCGTGTCCTCGCTGCTGGGAGCCAGGGCTGCTCCTCGGGCACGTCTGCTGCCTGCGCAAGTAGCTCGCAGCCATCTCTGCAGCTCTTCGTGCGAGTGCCGTGATTCCCGTCAGGAACAGTCACCTGGATCAGGGATAGCTAACGCTGTGAGCACAGTGCTCTCCAGTCACTATTTCAGCATTCATGTTTAGTCTCCTGCTGCCAGTTTGGGTGTTGCTACCTCTTCTCTACCTCCTGTTGGCCTTGTGGCTGTACAGATTTTCACAGCCAATGCACTCCTTTTGCAGAATCTATATTCTGCTGCTGAGCAGTAATTCTGTGTGTGTGTATGTGTTGCAGTGGGGGGGGGGGAGTATGTGTTGCAGTGGGGGGGGGGAGTATTATTTGGGGGTTTCTTCTTTTGCTTGTTTCGTGGCCAAGAGGAGATACCTCATGAGCAACCTGAGCCCCTTGGCATCAAGCTGAGGGCTTTGAATACAGTCTTCTACAAACTCCCTTTTCCACTTTGGTGCGTGCTGGCTCTTCCCCCTCTTCCTTCTCTTCCCCCTCCAAGGCTGTTAAACTAGAGGAGCCCTTTTCCCCTTTTGGCCAGGATGCGGCTCAGCCAGAGCACACACTGCCAGATTGCTAACATATGGGCAGGAGGCTCAGCCAAAGTTTTGAGAGGCTCAGCCCTTGGCAGCTCGTTCCACACTTTCCTGTCTCTGCATTCAGGAAATGAAGTCAGAGTGTTGATATAAACCAGGCTGGACTGAAAACTGAGACGCTGGAAAGGCTGAAAGGGGGATCTGCAGGGGGGAGGTGTGGGGAGATGGAGAGCAGCAGGGGCTCCTGCGCTGAGCAGCGCCCTGCGAAACGCAGGGACTGAGGGTGGTTGTGCTGCCTCCAAGGCCAAGAACTCCAGCTTTGTGCTGCCAGACGGATGCACGGGCATGTCTTGTCTCTGGCATACGGAGAGATCAGCGGGCGGAGAGAGTGTCGATCACATGGGAGCATTTACGCAAGAGCCCTGAAGGAGGGAAAGGCAAAGCAGCTCTGGCAAAGAACATGTGTTTCCACATCTGGGACATGGGATGCCCTTATCACTTGACTATTTTTTTTATGACTTTATTGCTCAATTTCTATGGAATGATGTGGTTCTCTTACTAAGGAATAACTTTTCCCTGATAGACTTCCCCATTGAGCAGCCCAGGGACCCTGCTGGAGGGGTATGCAGGGAATTCCAGCTGCGCTGGGCAGCAGCAGGATGGACTGGCTTGCTTAGGGACCCAGGAGTTGCCGTGCTGCACTTCGTGGGTGCTAGTTCAGCCTAAGGCACCACAGTAATGCCTGGAAGCAACAGCAAACTGGAGCTGAAGACTTCTCTTGCTTTGCAGCCCACTGTCTTTGGTGGAAGAAAATGGGGGTTTGGCTGTGTGTACAGTGATATGTTTCTGTATTTTCCTAAATACTGATTTCTAGGATGTTCTTGCTATGCAAATGCTTGCAATGTTCGCAAACTATGGTTTGTTCTTTAGGACGTGTTTGAGCTGTGTAGGACTTGTCCTTGGCAAACATGAGTCTATTTAACTGAGGCTTAAGAGGACGTAAGTCTGGACTTGCCATCCTGCAAGGGTTTGAGCTCAGTACCTTCACCATCTTTATTTGCTGCTGTGTCCTGCCTTCTACTTAGATTTTAGATTTTCCTTCTAGTAAGATTTTAGTATCTTTGCTCACTGGCAGTACTTCCCTTCCCATTTCCCCCGTGAGCAATCACATTTTGCTGTTCCAGTCAAGAGAGCCTTACAGACGCATTAGTGGCTCAGAAGGGGACGGTCACATGTGCACCCAAGTATGCCATACTTCCCCCAGCATCTTGGAGAGATGCTCTCTGCCTTTTGGAGATCAGTGTGATGGCTCCCTCTTTTGTTATTTTGGGGTATAATATCCAGCTGGGAACTAGATATTTGAAGTGGGGACCTCAAACCAAACTCCCTTCTGTTAATTTGATGTGGGTCCAGATTTGAAAGAAAGGGGAGAAAATGACTTCTGGCTTGATTTTAATTTTGACATTAGCATTCAGAAATTGTTTCCCTCTTTCATTAAAGAGAGCACCTAGAACCGAAAGGGCTGGGTTTTGGGTGCCTTATCCTATATGTTTGGTTGGAAGCACCAGATAGGAACCAAACCATAAGGCTGTGGATGCTGTTACTCTGAAAAGTGGTTGCTTTAAGTCATCTGAGACGAGGCACTTCTAGAATATTTCGTGACTGACCTGTGGGAGCAGGGGGCCTGGGCTGGGAATGCCCCCCTGTGGTGATACGGGATCTGTGTTGCTGACTGAATAGGGACTTCTGGGCAGTGAGTGACTTGTTACTCATCCCCTTTTCAGGAGAAGGAGAAGAAATATATGCTGCCGGTGGATAACCTGAAACTGCGAGATGTCGAGAAGGGTTTCATGTCCAGCAAACACATCTTTGCCCTCTTCAACACTGAACAAAGGTGCGTTGAAATCTCCAAATACCCCAAGCTGTTGAAACCAGAGATGAGTTTTTTATAAAACCAGATGGGAAGGAGTCCAAGGAGGTAGAGCATATCCTTTAAGGCTGATCAGCAGGAGGGAGTCTTGTTAACTCTGGTTTCATTCCTTCTGGTCTTACAGCTGTGTTCCGTTTTCCTTCTCCATCAAAGCATGATCTACTGTGTGACCCTAATTTTCAGCCAGGAAGGGACTAAAAGTGTATCTGACTGAAAATGATAGGCGAATGTGTTTGTTACTTAATATGTTTGTCAAATATGGGGAAATGCCTGTTTTGCTATGGAGAAGGGTAAAATGTTTGTCTTGCAGGAATGTTTACAAGGACTATCGGCAGCTGGAGCTGGCCTGTGAGACCCAGGAGGAGGTGGATAGCTGGAAGGCTTCCTTCCTTCGTGCAGGAGTCTACCCGGAGCGTGTTGGGGTAAGTGACAGGCAGAGAAAGAGGAGAACTGGCCTCCATCTTGAGTTTAAAAATAAACCTGTGAATTTCTGTCTCTTTCCATGGCTGAGAATATTCTGGAACAAGTCTAGATTTTTTTTTCAATGTTTTGGTGCTTCCTTTGAGGAAGTTTGGAATAATATAACTGGCATCCTCAAAGTAGAGAGAAAGCAGGCAATGACTGCCTTGATGAACCCTTCTAGATCTCTTGTTCTGTTGGCAATAAAACTCAGATGTTTACCAGGGATGGTGCTTCCATTTTTTCTGGGATTTTTTAATTGCTTTGTAGATATCTCACTGTACTACTTGAGCAACATTTCTCATCTCTCTCCATAGCTTTACCCCTCGACTCTATCATCATCATTCTGCTTTGCTTTGAAAGTGTCTTCTAGGGAAGTGTGATATGCTCCTGTTCAAAGCTTTCCTGTTCCTCTGTGCAAGGGGAAATGTCTATAAATAGTTTCCCTGTTAGAAAAGCAATAATTGTTTAGAGGTTTGTCGCTTCCAGCAGACCTTTTGCATTCATCTTTCCTGTTAAACTTGGAGCATGTGGGGTGTTTTCTTTTTTTTTTTTTTTCTTTTTTTTTTTTTTTTGGTCCTAATTCATTTCCTGACAAACTGATGCAGGATTAAAAAAAAAAAAAAAAAAAAAAACCCTTAATTTGGGAGTTCAGGATATTGGGCCTTATCAGTGACATGACTTCAATGGGCTTTGGACCAGACTGAGCATCCTAAACATGTGCTCCTAAAGGACACTTGCCACCTATAGGTGAGGGAAGAAGTGGTTTGACCCAGGAGCAGGGTGATATCTGGTTTATGAATGTCTCAACTTCCTATGTCAGGAGTAACAAATAGCCTTTGCAGGTAAGTAACTTGCCCTTCTTTGCTAACAATTTCCTTTGCAAAGGTTCCCATACTGATTTTTGACTTAGGCAAACAGATCATCTGCTTGTGTTCCAGGGAAATGGAGGTACTTGTGTGGTTTTAGTGGGTATGGTCATCTCTGTTCAGTGATATAAAGAGGTTCTTCTCCAAAGTCTGAGACCAACTAAAGTGCTTTTTTATTTTTTGTCCCTTTTTGTTTTAACTTTTTTTACATGTGCTCAAACTGGCCTGCCAGGACAAGGACAAAGTAAGTCTCATCTTCTCTGCCTGTGTTGTCCCCTGGGGCTCTTGCCAGATAGTTCTCTTTTTGTTTTTTCCTTTTGTCACCATTTCCCGAGAGGCATTTGCTTCTCCCTTGCTGTAACTTCTGTTGGACTGCTGCCATTTGTTTCTGTGCTTGATCTGAGTTTTTCTTTTTTCTTTATTTCTCTCTTTTTATATGATTTCTGAATCTTGATGAAAACTTTTGGCTTTGTGGTTTTTTTTGTCCCTATTTTTCGTGTGTGCTTTTTTTGAGCTGTCTTGTTTGACTTCCACTTCCTTTACCTAATGTTTCTTGGATTGCAAGGTCTTCTATTCCCTTGAGAGTCTGCAAGACCCTCCCAGGAAAAGCTCAAATAGAGAAAAGAATGTGCCCTTTCTTGTCTATTTTGTTCTCCCAAATAAATGATGATAATGCAGTTTCCTATGCTGCTGCAAGTCCTTCAGACTGAAGCAGTTTAAATGAGATATTTTCTTATAAAATCGGGGTTTTTTGAATAGTGCATTGAGAAACACAGGAAAGACTTTCATGCTTTATTTGCTTTGAAATTGTTCCCAAATGGATGATCTTTGGAGATTGTTTGCTGTCGAGGTTTTGCATTACCGAAAGCTAAATGATGCATTTCAGGCAGAACCAAAAAGATTTTTCTGCTTAGTACAGAGGAAAAATTGTATGCAATTTTAAGATGCAGAATTTGTAGTTGGGTGATCTGGAGGACTTCTTTTAAGTTATTCTATGAACTTGCAGTCTGGGTAGTTATCTTCTCGCTCTGTATCTGTTTCCTCATTTGTGTAATGAGGATAAAGATGCAGTGCCTCAGTCCTTGAGGCTTAATTTATGGTGAGTGATTATCATTTCTAAACTGTCTTTGTATGTGGAAAACAGCTCAAATGAAGAACCTTTCAGGAAAGTAAGTAAAAATATAGCTTTGAATATCCACTAGAGCCAGTGTCAGGAACCCAGATTGCATTTACCTTTAACTGCAGCTTTATATAATAACTTCATCTGGCAACTATAGCAGCTTTACTGTTACTGTCCCTTGGATCCAACCTGGAGAAGTGTGTACAAGCTGAGCTGTGCCCTGGCAATCACAGCTCGAAATGCACGTCTAAATATTCTGTGTGTAGTCTGTACTTCCTGCATGTTTCCTTATCTTCACTTAGCCGTGTCACGAAATACTAAGTTTGTATTATAATGGAGTACTGAGCATTTCTGTCTCATTGCAGGCCAGTGAAACAGAGGAGAATGGATCAGACAACTTCATGCATTCCATGGATCCTCAGCTAGAGAGACAAGTGGAAACCATCAGGAACCTGGTGGATTCCTACATGGCAATTGTCAACAAAACCATCAGAGACCTCATGCCGAAGACTATCATGCACCTCATGATAAACAATGTACTTATCTCATGGTGGTTAATGGAGAAGGGGTGAATTAGAGAGGGGAAGAATGAATGAAGAGAAGCTGAAGGTGGGGATGGAAAGGAAGTTTCTGATGGGGGAAATGTGGGAACTGACTCTTTCATGCTCCTTTACAGACCAAGGACTTTATCCACTCGGAGCTGCTGGCAAACCTGTACTCCTGTGGTGACCAAAACACACTGATGGAGGAATCGGCAGAGCAGGCCCAGCGGCGTGACGAAATGCTGCGCATGTACCATGCCCTGAAAGAGGCCCTCAACATCATCGGGGACATCAACACCAGCACCATCAGCACCCCAATGCCCCCACCGGTGGACGACTCTTGGCTGCAGGTGCAGAGCGTACCGTCTGGACGCAGGTACCAGAGGCTCAGGGGGAGAGCCCCACAGACCTGCCTGATGCCTCTAATGGCTACCTGGGGCCTCCTACTGGCGCAGGGAGACCTGCTCCCCTCCTCTCCTTGGAGAGTTCTCGGAGTTTGCATTTGGAGGCTTTTAGGCCTTGAACTAGGCAGGATTACTAAAGTTTTATAGATGACGTGGAGGCTGCTAAATCTTGAGACTAGATGGGGCCTGAAGTAGCTTCGAAAGCAAGCTGGAGCCTAGTGTGACCCTTGGAAGGCCAAAGGGAGGTGTATAAAGTGACACAAGACTAAAGATGGAACAGTGAAGGCAGCATATGCAGACCTGGTGGTGGCCCAGTGGAATCCCAGGCCTGTTGCTGCAGTTGAATTTTCTCTGTGTGTTTGCCAGGTCTCCCACATCGAGCCCCACGCCCCAGAGGAGAGCGCCCGCTGTTCCGCCCGCCAGACCTGGCTCCCGAGGCCCAGCTCCTGGGCCACCTCCTGCTGGTGGGTCCACGCTGGGTGGTGCCCCCCCCGTGCCCTCCAGGCCAGGTGCCTCTCCTGATCCCTTTGGGCCCCCGCCTCAGGTTCCTTCTCGGCCTAACCGTGCTCCTCCTGGTGTTCCCAGGTAAGTCCTGAGGGGTTCCCCTGAAGAGAGGGGGCATATATCCAGCTCGGGGGTAGCAGTTCTGGCAGTACTTCAGCTGCCTTGGGTCCTAGGGTGAGAATACAAGGCTTGATGTGAGTAAAGTCTTTGGCTGTTGGGATGTATTAAATAGCCCAGAGCACTGCTGCCCACTGAGAGTTCAGTCTGTAGGTGAGGTGGAGGCAGCTCTCTGTGGTAGAGAGACCACCTTCTTTCTGCACAAACCTTCACTCAGAAGTTGGGGGAAGAGGACTTTCTGCCTGACAGCGGTATCTCACTAGTAGGAGATAAGTCACCAGAGAATCTCAGGACTGGAGTGAACATACACCTTTCAAGGCAGTTCCCCTCTGTGTAGGGAGTCCCTGAGTCTCAAGTTGCCCTTTTCTCCTGCAGCAGGATGTTTCAAGGTGAGTTAGTGGGTTTCATCTAGGACCCCAGATGCTTTTTGTCTAGGAGAATATTGCAAGATTACTAGTGGGAGAGATGGAATTTTGCCCTTTATGTGTGGACATATTTACTGCTTCTGCAATCAACTCAAGCACATTTTCCAGTCTAGAGGTTCAAGTGACACAGCTTTGCTTTCCCATTAGGAAACTTAATCCCTTTCCTATTCAGTCATTTTATAAACACTTCAGAGCAATAAGGGACTATACCCTGTGCAGCTTTGCACTTTTCCTAAATAGGACTTAGGAAGTGATCTGTAACCAGGAATGTTTTCATGTTGGGTAGCTGGTCCCCCTGTGAGGAAGAGAAATTAATGATAGAGTAAAGAATCAACAAAACCACAAACTCTAGATGACACACATGAGGATACATTTCTCTTGTGGGAAAGAACTGTTCGTCAGTGGGTGCCAGGGTCATGTGTCTGAAGCTTTTCCCTTTTCTCTGCAAACACCCAGACTGCTGTGGGTGGTGATGCTACAGGGCAGAGGCTGCCCAGCTCATGCCAGGCACTGCTTGTTTGGAGAAAAAATCTCCTCCTTCAGGTTGTATGCAGCCCAGAAGTGGATGAGTACAAAAGAGATTGTAGACCAGTTTTTGATTCTCTGTGCACATGATTTTACTTTCTTGGTGCCTCTGCCCCAGTCGTCCGTCTGTGCCTTGATGCAGCTCCCTCAGTAACCTGTTCATATTTGCCTCTGTTGCCCCAGGGACTGCAATCCTGTGGATGTCAGCATGCTTCTGCTGTATACTTGTCTCTTGCTTTTTGTGACCCTGCTTTCCTATATATTGTTTATTTCTTTGTTTTTAGTATATTTCTTACGTGTCTTTGTCTCCATCTTTTCCCCCTCACTCAACTTCACTTTTTCACTCATGAAAAATATTCTATATACCTGGTTGTCATGATAGGATTTCCCAAGTGGGCTAAAAAGTGGCCTTTTTTACAAAGAAGTCTATATTAGTTTACCTTAATGGCTCTTCTGGATAATCCATTTTTTTTGTGGAATAGAAAGGTTTAGAGCAAGGATGGGAACCACAGTGAAGCACAGGAAAGAAATGATTTCATAGTTAAATGAGCAATCCCTTCCTTTAGAAGGAGAGATGGCAGGTTGGATTGAATGCTGCTGACTGCCTTGATCTGGAGCTGAGGAAGTAATTCCAGAAGTTGTGAAGTTTTCATGCTTGTTCTCCAATTCCCTTCTTTGATTCTTCCAGTTGTTCATAGACTCCTCCGGATCCTGATATGCAGCTTGTCATTTGAGTTTACTGATCAAAAGAAAAATTCCAATGGCAAGGGACTCTTTCTCTTCCTCTCCTGTATATAGAATAAAAATGTTCCCTGCTAGCACTTGGACTTGGGTCCTTCTGCCATGGGTGAACAAATACCATCTCCACTGCTGCTTTTTTTAATACCCATCATTTCCCTTGCTAACTGGACTACACTGCTCTGCCTGAGTGTGAAATGGAGCTCTTGTAGGTCGTGCGAGTGGGCTTTGCTGTAGGAGCCAGTGCTATAGGGCGCTGAGCTATAGGTGCATGGTGGTGCTGGGTGTATTCTGCATGCACATGCACGCTGGTGTCAACGGAGCATTGTGGTGTGCGTTTGTGCCTCCAGTTTGTGCGAGTGTCTGATTTCATGTATGATGAACTGAAAGACAGAGTTGCTCGGCTTCTTTTTCATAAATGTAATTGAATAGATGCATATGCTTTTGTGTACAAATACTCTGTGGTCCTTTCCTTTGCAGGAAGGTTTTCCTAAGGATAGGTACAGTCCTAACAGCTCTCACTCCGGCCCCCAAATGTAGCAGTTTTCAGTCCATTGCCAAAGCCCATATCACCTTTGGTGCTGACATGCATCTAACTGACAGTTAGAAATAACATAAGGTCCTGTTTGTGTGCAAGGACTGTGTTCTGCCTGTACATCTGCTGGAGGCCGTGCATGACATTTCAGTCTTGGAAAGAAAACTATATCCAGTCAGCTCAATGGGAGAACAAACTATTACAGCAAATCAATGTGGCTTATGGAGATGGATTTAAGTTTGTGAATTTGCTGATTTAGTGTTGTACTACACTAACTAAATCAACACTATGTTGTTTCAGAAAAGGATGCCTTAAATCATTAAGGAGTGGTAAAGTGGGAACCTTCAAAGCAATCAGTGAGGAATCCTCCTCCAGGGAGGAGGTGTCTGATGACGTTCCTCCAGGGTTAATGGTAACACTCGTGGTCCTGTACGTTGGCTAGGGGATTCAAGAGAAAGTGAACTCACTACTGAGGGGAAGGTAGCAGGTGAAACAGGTTAGCAGAATGAGCCATGACAATATAGAAGTAATACAGGCTGATTGGGGCCACCTCAATTGTATTTAAAATCTGTTTTTGTTTTTGTTTTTTGTTTTTTTTTTTCTGAATGTCTCAGTTATATGAGGTAAAATATGTCAGTGGAAGAGGAGGACGACAGTGTCAATTACTGTCAGGAAGCAGCTACTTTGGAAAAGGGTTCAAGAGTCAGAGCAAATGTGCAACTCAAAATGGGCTGCCTGTGTGATGCTCTGGTAAAAAGGATCACGGTAAACTTTCCTATATTCAAATAGGAAATGATGGATCATGTAAGTGATATGGTAATACTTTACCTGCTTCTGTAGTCGACACTTTCTGAAAAGACTCAGAGGAAAGTGATTCAGCTGGTGAGATTTACTGACTCTACTTAGAATCACTTAACAATCCTTTTTCTAAAAATATTGGGAAAAAATACCCATGAAGGTATTCCTGCAGGCATTTAGAGCTTCCTCAGTTTAAAATAGTTTGACAAAGCTTGTAGGTGAGAAAGATGAGGCAAGTTAAAATGAGAAATAAGATGGGTTTAGTGAGGATGATTTAACCTCCGGAGAATTTTGTTAAAGGCACTAGCAAGTTCTCCATCATTGGCTATATCCAAGGAAGAAAGACATGAGTGATGAGTACCACTACAAGGAAAATGTCATGTAATTTTATGACCCATGTTATTCAGGAGGTCAGAGTAGCTGGTCTAATAGTTTGTGGCCTCTAAAATAAAAAATCTTTTCCTTCTTTCCTTCTTGAGTGGTACTGTAGGCTCACAACAGCATATTAGCTCTCTCTTTCCTGAGCTGCTTTTCAACTCCTTAACACTTCATGTGTTCAAAAAGATTTGAATCAGCTCAGAGCAAGTTTGCCGCTTTGCCCCCAGCCTCAGTGCCGAGCCCGAGGTGTCCTGCAGGTGTGAAGGTGCTGGGGTCTCTCATCCCAGACGTGCGACTGCGCGTGACGCGTGTCCAGCTGCAGAGTGAGTGACAGCCGGCGCGTGTGTGAACAGCGCGAGGGCTCCGAGCGCGGCCCCGAGCGCGACGCAGCAGGTTGTGTGTGTGAGTGCAGGGAGGCCGTGAGTGTGAGAGCGAGTGCAGCCGGGCAGGCTCTGCCAGCGCGAGTGCTGCCTCTGTCTGTGCAAGCGCACGCCTGTCTTGTCCCACTGCCCGACACTCTGCGTGGCCTCTGCCTTGAACTGTCTGAACTGCCTTGTTGATTTCGTGTTGTCTTTCAGAATCACTATCAGTGACCCCTGAGGACTGGCGGCCACGGTACGTTCTGCACTCTCTCCCCGCAATGCATGCGTCACTGTGTCCCCATCCTCCATCACTCTTGCTCTGCAGCTCGCCTCTGCTGCCTAGCTCCTGTACTAGTAACAGAGTCCCTTGTCCAAAGAACCACCTCTGCCAGGATCCCATAAAGGGAGGAGTCTTGAACAGAAAAGTGGCTGATCAGAGACAGCAGCTGCTGGAGCTGCAGGGAGCTGGAAGAGCCTCAGTCGCTGGCTTAAGGTCATGAGAGGAACTTTCCTCTGCCTGCAGGTAGAGGAGTGAGGATGGGGGAGTGAATTCTGGAACAGGATCTAAAGAGCTCACATCTTCAATTTGGCCTAAATCCACGCTGACTAGGAGGTGGGCTGAACGAACTCGGGTTTGGTCTGGTTTCCATCTGTCAGCTCAGTTAGCCTTGAGATGGAATTGGGGAGCTGCTTGTTCAGACTCCTCATCTTATATTTCTGTGTCTGCCCAGAGAAGTGTTCCCCTCTCGTTGTGTCCCTAGTGCTTGTGGATGGCAGGAAGAGTTTGGGTCATTAATATCAGGACACCTGTGTCTGAGTACAGAGTGGGTCTACTGTGACCTTGAGTGCTCCCTGTTATCCTGGTTTCCCACCCTTGCAGTTAGAAGCCAAGTTCCTTTGCTCGTCCTCCTTCTGGCCCTTCTCCTTTTCAGTCTCTTTTTAGTTTCCATTCAGACCCTCTCCTTCCTTGGCTTCCCACCACAGGGTGGAAAAGCAGTTAGTGACCCGTAGCCTCCAGCCTCTCCGTCCTGGGCTCCTGCCTGTTCCCTGTCCTGTCTCGCCCTGCATTTTGCACCGTTGCACTTGTTTGGTGGCATAGCAAGGTATCGGGTCGGGCTCCAGTGTGTCATGCTGGCCCAGCATTCAAGGACCGACTCTTCCCAGTCCTGTTAATGGTGAGGGGAGAATGATGGGGCTGTGAAGAGGGTTCCTCCTGAGCCCTTTTCCTGGGGACTTCCAGCCCTTACAGACAAAGGGGAAGTGAGGGCAGCACAGGGTGAATGTAGGGTGCTCTTGGGCCAGCTCTCCCTGCTTGTCGATGCTGGTTCTCCCGGTGAGGACCGGCTCGGAGCAGTGCAGCTCCTTCAGCTCCTGCTGGTAACGTCAGGCAGAGCGGGGCAGCGGGTGCTGAGGGCAGGATCTGCACAGGAACAGCCCCGGATCAGCCCCCACGTCAGCCCAGGGCTTTGCAGCTACCACCTCAGTTAGCCCCTGCCTTAGGGCAAGCGGTGCCTCCGTTCCTGCTGCTTCTGACTGTCATTAAAGCTGGGAGGTGCCGCGTGGATCCGCCTGACACGGTGACTGATTGACGTGGTGTTTGGGGACGTATGTCACCTGTCAGCCCTCCTCGCTGATGACATTCTGCAGAGGTGCTGGAGCAATGGGAAATTTCCCGCAATCCTCTGCCTACTGCAGGCAGCCCTGGAAACATGCATGTTGGTGAGAAACCTCAGAAAAGAGGTTTGCTTTTGTCCATGCCATGTTCTGGGACTCACTGTTACGGAGCATTCTCTGTTCTTACTCTGGCATAAAGAGCACCAAGGAAATAAAAAAATAATAATAATAGTCATAATAAACTTCTATCAGACTTCTGCTGCTCAAGAGAATAAATGTAGCATGTTGCAGTCTTGATTAAGCCCTTAGCAGCAGAAGTTAGCCCATTGCTTCCTAGAAATGCTCAGGTCAATGTTCTAGTTGGGGTATGGTTTGAAATAGTGGCATAAAGGCAAATGGCAACCAGTGTAACTGGTTTCCTCAGGCTCATTCCCAAGTCACTGAGTGATGAGAGGATATCTGTGCAAAGCCATCCTACTGCATTATAAAAAGAGCAGGCTATTTATCTAAAATGATTTCTGCTTTTCTTTCAGCCTGATTTATTTTGGTAGGGTCAAGTAGCCTCTGTTGCCAGAACATATTATGTAGTCCAGTGACTTCAAGCATCCTTTTCATCTGAATCCAGAGAGACTGTCTGGGCAACCCGTCCAAACTCCTGAAATGCAAAAAGCCCTTTCAGCGTTTGAAAAACACCTTCCAATACCCATGACAGTGCAGCAGTGTCTCGTTAAAGGTCAAACCCATATACTGCTGAAGTCTGTAGGATTTTTCCAGTGACAGTAGCAGTCGTTAGATGGCTACTTGGCTGCTCCTATACATGAGCACCCTTGAGAGTGGATGCGTGGATCCCACATGTGCTTGAAGCTCAAGGTGACAGACTGCAAGCTGTAACATCTTGCTGCAGATTTTCCTTCTGGGTGGTAGTGTTGCTTCAGTGGTTGTAGTTTTCAGGTTGGCTTAATCCCGTCATTATTTGCTTGGCTGGAAGAGTCACTTGTGAGTGACAGGCTGGCAGTGGGGCCTTACAGTCCCCATTTCACTTCTCCTTACAGTTTAGGAGAAAAAAAAATCCCACTTGGCAGTGATTAACTTTCTGAAACCTTTTTTAGTGTGTCCTTATACAAAGCAAGGAACAAATGGTCATGATTGTTTTGGCTGAAATCTGCGGCTTGATAGAGAGCAGTAAATTCTGCTGAGATCCAATAAGCAGGGCAGTAGAGTTGCTCTCTCGAGTTGTCCCTTTGCCAAGGTGGAGTTTGCAGCATCTCATAGCAATATAGCTCCTCTGGCACCAACAGCAGTGTGGACGTGCTGTCAGTGTGAAGCTCTTCTACTTCTCAATTATTGCACTGTTGCAAATACCTTCTTCTTTTCCCCCCTCTGCTTTCCTCTACTCTCCTTATACTGGGAGGTCCTTCATTTCCAGTACTCAGTTGATTCTGTGTAATCTAAATTAGCATAAAACCTGCCAGTGGAGAATTACTGAAGCTTTACCTGTGGGTTCTGCTTGATCTTTCTCTCTGGTTCCCATCCTGTTTTGTTTGCTCTTTGCATTTCAGGCAGTTTGAACTGAAACTACCCTGGCTTTGTGCTGAACAATTTAATTTGTCGCTTCTGATACACTGTTACATTGCAGACACTGCAGGGAGTGTATTCTAACAGAAAAACATGGTTTGGTTTTGCTGACTACCAGAACACATGCTCATTATGGGTAGACTTCCTCAAATCTTGTGTTCTAAGTCTGAAGTGATCTTTCTAGTCATGGATTGAAAGCAGTAGAGAGGGGTTGTGTCCTTGTTTTTTTCCACGTTTTTATTTCTTAATAGTCCCTTACAAGAAGAGATCTTGAAACATTTAAATGTTTGTCTTCTCCATGGATTAAATTGCTGCCCATTTATTTGGCTAAGACACTAGCAAGAGAGCTGAAATGCAACTGAATTGCAGTGGCCGAAGTCCTCTTAGTGGAAGCTGCATTTGCTGGGCCCCCGAATAGCGAGCTGAAAGCGCCAAGTTTGACCTTAATATAAAAGATCAGTGTCCCATGTTGGAACCAGAGGTATAAGGCCCCCTCTCTCCTAAACCAGCCAGGAACCTCTGCCAGCACCTCTGAGAGGGCCCCCATCCATGCTGTGTGACTGCCATGTGCTTGATACAGGAGCTCACTGTTGTCCATGCTTCTCAACTCTCATGCCAGAGCCAGTTCAGTCACTGGCAATAACTGCCCGACTTCCAAATTCGCAGAGGGAAAAAGCCAAACCAGCCACGCAGCAGATTCCTTGCGGGGGATCCGTGCTGGGCAGAAGTGCCAGCGCGAGGCCGGTTCACGGCGCGCGTCTGCGTGCGGAGCGGCAGGAGGTCTGCGCCCCGCGGGGCCTTTGCTCTCGCTGGCTCGGGCGAGGTGGAGAAGCATGTGTGATGGACTGCGATTGCTGTGCTAACCACGGTGTGTGTTCTCTTGTTTTGTTCTCTGCTTTTTCACAGCAGAAGGGGCCCTGCCTCACCTACTCGACCTACCATAATCCGACCGGCTGAACCGTCCCTCTTAGATTTATAACTCGAGGCTGTAGACAGCTGGCGACGAATGCCGTGCTGGCGGCTTCCCATTCCACCCTCCCTCCCGCAGCCACAGTCACTCCTCTCATCCATCCCACCCCTCTGCCTCCCACCGCCCCTTCCCCGTGTGTCGTAAAGCACTAGCCTAGTGATCGAGCTCTTCGTCTTCACTCGTGCGTCCTGTATTGCTTTGTGAGTGTAGAGTAGCCTCCATTCAGTGGCACGGACCCCTGAAGTGCACAGGCTCCTTGCAGAGACCAGCTGCAGGGACGGCCCTAAGCCCGAGGGGCGACTGTCCAGCCAGTTGTTTCACCTGCTGGGTCTAGCCTGGATAAGTGTCCTGCCTGCATCGGTTAGCTGTAGCACCTAGCACTGATCTGTAGCTCTGTAGCTATTTTTTCTCGTAGTTAAGAAGACAAAAATGTGACATAGAAGAAAAAAAAATGCTGTTGAAACACGTGACACTGTTAGGACCAGATTAAATGTCCTGTGTATTAGCTGACTTCTAAGGTGCAAAAACTCACGTTGGGAACAGTGCAATCAACTTTAGCTCGAAGCGAGGCAGGGAGAGCGAGCGGGGGGAACGCGATGGACCGGCCCAGTCCTGCTCCCGCGGCAGGGCAGGGAGCACGTGGACCTGCCCGCGCTCCGCAGGAGCCCAGGAGATACCGCTGGTGACACCAGCACTTGTCCTGCGTCCTCCCTCGGGGCCGACGTCCCTGAACGCAGCAGGGAGAGGGCAATAGAGCTGCTGCTCCCCCCTTGCAAATGGACAACCAAATGTTTTTCAGGGAGTTTGCTGTGTAACGTTTTTGTTGAAAATATTTCTGCTTGGAATAAGCACATCTCTCAGTGTTTTTTGGGTACCGTGGTGACTTCCGTAGCCTTTTTCTTCTTGCATGTGGATGATACGTGTTTGGGGAAACTTGTAACTGTTGTTGATCACGACTCATCATCTTAAGGTTTGGTTTTTACTTTTCATGTTACATGTATTAAAAAATAATAATTAAAAAAAATCTATCAACCCTGTACATTTCAGATGTCATGTCTCTACCAGAGCTAAATGAGCCACCTATGTTAACAGGCTTCCAAACAGGCCTGAATTAGTTTGAAATTACCTTATTTCAGTGCTGCTGCCTTTGACTTCTCTTCTGGATCCTCTGTTGTTCTGATGCTGGTTGTTTCCTGTATTTTAACTCTTGTTTTACTGCTTCTTCCCCTTTTCCTTCCCCTCTTTTGTTCTTTTTTTTTTTTTTTTTTTTTTTTTTTTTGTCTTTGAATTCCAGCCGGCCGGGTAAGGCCAGTCCCTCCCGCCCGGAGAGTCCCAAACCACCATTTGACATGTAGGCCTGCTCCCTCTGAGACTCTCTGCCTGCTCTTAGCTGTTCTGTCCTGGAGTGCTCTGACTCGAATCTCATGGCTTGTTTTGTTTGTATTTCGTGGCACACACACACACGCACACACGTATCAGATGTGACTGTAGTGAAACTGTTTGTTTTTTTTCCTCCCAGCTGCTTAAAGGAGTTAAAACAAGTATATTGTAGTAATGAGAAACATATCTTTACTGTTATAAATATCTATAAATATATATATAAGATCAAAAAAGTCTATATATGTCCAGGTGTTTAAAGCCATTTGTGCTTCCATGTGGATTTTAGGAAATACTTAAGTAGGGAAAGAATATCTATATACATGCATATATATATATATATTACACCTGAAAATTAACCAAATCCTGACGTTGAATTTTGAGCTGATTGTTGAATTCTCTGCTGTGTGCAGTTGGGTTATTGTATTACCCCAGACTTGTGGGTGAACTGTCTCAGTGCTGGTAGTAGCTGTGATGCAGTTTGTGATCTACCTGTCACTCTTGATTATTGAATGAAATAAACTATCATTTCTGTATAATGAAGGACTCTATGACTAGAATAAAACCATCTCTCTTGTTCTTTTTTTTTTTTTTTCTGGGTGGCTTTTGGACTGTATTTAATTATAATAACCTAATCTTTTCATTTCGTAGAGCTTAAAAAGCTACCTGTGCATGCAGGTGTTATCAGTAAAAAGGGACTTAAAGCAGATGTGCATCGATACTGGTGACCAGGAGCTGTGAATAAAGTTCCTCAGATGTTGAAGTTAGCTTTCTCCCTCGTAAAGGAAAGTGCATGGAGGGGCTTCAGGACTGGACGGACACAAGGTGGGAGTGCTGCTGACAGGGTGCTTGGCTTGGAGAAGGGATCTTGCACATTTGTGGCACGCAGCAAGCAGGTGTGGATTTGGAGAAATTCTCTGGCCAGCAACATCTGTTGGGGCCATATTTACAATACAGGCTAAAGTGATAGTATGAGACATGCCTGGCCAGCTTTAACTTAATACTTACTATTAATCTGAAGTGACATTTATGCCCTGCAGTAAAGTGGGTAAGCCTTATCACTGCTGTGCCCAGGCCAAAGCAGAGCTGCAGGTCTTAGGGCAGCACTCACCCTGACAGCAGTTTTGTTTTGCTGTAATCCCCGCATTTAGCGCTGTCATCTCGACAATTACAGTGGGTTCCTTATGTCATGGTTTAACAGGGCTTGAGCACTTCTTGCTATGGAAGAAAATCCTTGGGCTTGCAGATCTCTTAGGTCACTTCAGTCCGGGTGCTGATGCAGCACCGAGTGCTGCCAACTAGCTGGTTGCATATGAAGTCTCTATATTAAGATTTTAATAAGCTAAAAATCTTAAACATGTATGTATATTTGATAGTGGTGTGGATTGGAGGAATAGAGTAGTTTCCTAGTGGCTGCTTCCTGTGTGTGTTCCAGTTATTTCTGTCCTTGCATGTTTGTAGAGGATGTAAGTTCCCAACACACGTGAGGCCGTAACCACTGCTTGCCCTGCACTGCCCCTGGTTGCTCTGCACTGGAACTGGCCATCGATGCCTGCGCTTGTGTACAGGGTTGTTTCTAAAGAGCAGAGGACCTTTAAAAGCTGAAACAACGTGGCTGTCTTCAACTAAATATTAGAGCCTTAATTTTAAAAACTAGAATCCTCTGATCTGCTGGTTGCCAAAGGTTGGGTTGATGAGAGTAAAAACTCCTGTCCCATTAATCTACAATGTGTTGTTTAACAGAATGTCCTGTCTCCTTCTGCATCTATTTGGAACGGTCCTAAAGACCATTTCCTGTTTGCTTGACACTTAGAGCTGTTAAGAAGCATTTTTCCATTTTTTTTTCAAAACCAAGGTGTTTGGGCAGTTCAGTTACTCCAATTTAAAGCTATTTTGTGTCAGATGGACCATAGTTAACTGCTTGTGTGTCTGCTCCGAGTCCATTCCCAGTAAAGGTGGGATCAGGGAAACTTCCAAAGAGAGCAGGGTTAGAAAGCAAGTCACAATCTAGGGTCATATGTGAAATACTGGACAAAATAAAAACGTCTCTGCAACCAGTTACCTTAAGCAGGGTAGCTTAAGCATTTGTTGATCTGCAGCAGTAGCAGGGTGAAGAATGTCATAAAATCCACAAGTCACTATATAGATGTGTGGTACTGGCTCATATGGAAGGTGTGTGCCCGGGGTAGGCACGAAGGCAGGACTTGGCCTCTAGGGACGGGGGCTCCCCCTGCCCTTAGGTTAGCCTACTATATTGTCAAATAAGTAAAAACTAAGAGCACTCATGTGTCTTTGGGAGGCTCTTAGTTTAAAACAGCCTCTAATGGACACCCAGGGCAAGTGTAGCATGTGAATCCAGAAAAAATCAATTTCTCCACACAATCAGTAAATCACCCTAAAAAATACAGGAGTCTCAACCTGTTAAGCAGTAAGATTTAACAACATTGCTGCTCTGAGTGGTCCAGGAGAGCAAAGTGAAAAGGGCATCCATGCTGGAGCAGGATGTTGTGGAATGGGGCTAGATTTTGTTTCTGAACTTACTTCATTTTTCTAGCTAAGTCTCCAGGTGCTCTGAGTGGAAGAAATACATATAGTCAGTGCCCATCTGAATAAGTTTATTCAGAAAGAAAACAAATTTGTAACAGCATTAGGTCACCTCTGCAACAGCCTGCAAAACTTCAATAGCCTTTTTCTCCTTCACAGTTTTGGATGAGAACACCCAATAAATATTTATTCTATTTGTAACAATAATGCTCTGTATTAAATCATAGTCCTGCCCATTACAGTTATTTTTATGATGCAGGTGTGGACACTGCAAAAGGCTGGTCTCTTCTCAAGGACTATACAGAATGTTACACAGATGTGTATGTACACAAACCATGCAGTGAGGAGGGGGAGCCCACAGTGCTAGTGCTGTGCCTTGAGGCGGGTGCTGGCCTCTAACACAGAGCCAACACCAGAACTATTCCAATGAAAGGAAGAGGTTTAAGAAAAAAAGCTTCATCTTCCCTCAGTATGTTCAGAGGAGAACATAGAGCCTGTTTCCTTTACCTTTTTCAGTTGCATGTGGACATCAGCATCAATCTTTAATGTTCTTGTCTGCTCTTGGTGGTAGGAGAAAAACTTTTATCGTGTTGACAAAAAAAGGGAAGCTTGACCAAGTCAGACATAAAGAAAGGCTGGAAAACCTGTATTTTACAAAGACAACCTGCAATACTGTGTTCCTGTGCTTGCACCTCTCACCTCCTGAAGCACTGCCTGCCAGTGCAGCACTAGCTGCATGCGGATTGCACTGAGCCAGCTCCCTCCACCTGCCCCAGCAGGTTTTCAAGGGCCGCTGCTGATGTTACTGGGAGCAGCAGGTAGTTCTTGCCTGAACTCAAGACTGAGTCTGAAGATACCCCTATGCACTTGGCTCTGACACATACATGCCTTGTCAGAAGGTGCCCTGCACAGCCCATGCTGCCACTTCCCAACACATTTTGCTCTCCTGGTAGAATTTAGCCTACTGTTTCAGGGCACTGCCAGGTGATGCCTCTAATTCTGATAAGCATCCAGGGCAGAGGTCTTTAAATTCTACCCCCTGTGCATCCAATGCACTCAGCTTGCATTTTCTTTACCAAAATGGGAGAAAAGGAAATTTAAGTGATGGAGAACCCCACAGTCCAGAAACTCAAAACAAAGCAGGTTTATTAAGTGGTTTCCTTTTACTCATTTCTCCCATTTTTAATAAATAAAACCGTCAGACACATACAATTGGAACACACCATCCTTCAAAGTGCAGTTACATTTCCACCCCACTCCCAATCATCCACATAAAGCTTTGTCAAGTAACCAAAAAGACTCCAAAGGCAACCCTAGGTCCCTTCCCCCTAGCTAAAGAGAATATATGGTTCTGTAGTGCTGCCTACGTAGCCAGAAGCCTGTATCTTTTGGCTGTTTGAGAATGGCAAGGCTGGTTTCAGATACAGTACACGAGGCAGGCTGCAGAGGAAAGTGGGAAGTTTAAGATACATAGTGTGCAACAAACCCAACTGTTCAGAATCCCAAGAGTTTGTTACCAGAGCACGTTGCTCCGGGAGCCTGGGAAGGAAGGAGGCAGCCTGCAGTCCTGGCAGAGGGAACCGAGTCTCTGGGGGGAGCTGGCTGCCAGCAGCAGAGTCCTGGTGTGGTGTGGGGATACAGGACAAGCAATCAAGTAATTCTGCCAGAAGTTGTGGAATCCCCTGTCCCCCAGCCCGGAGCTGGCCCAGGGCAGGTGCTGGCCCAGCTGCCTCCTGTGAGCACTTCTAGTCCACCTGTACTCTGAGCCCACCATGTAACAGAAGAAAGGGGAGGGAAGATGAGGTCTGACGCTCGAGTTCCATCCGATGCCATCCCTCTTTCTTCAGGTCTTTAAAGCAGATATCTGTTCTGACCAAGGGTACTGGGCAGAGGTACAGGTCAAGTACAAGTTGGTGTAAGTCCTTACAGGCTCATAGAAAATTGCTCTAAGTAAGATTAGTGTCACTTAAACCACCATGATTTTGACCTCATCATTCTCATCAGCCCGGTAGAAGAAGGGAATGCAGGGGTTTTCTGGCAGGGAGCCCAGCCTCTCCTGAGGGTTCTGGATTTCTCTGAGAAGCTGCATTATTTGCTTTGCTGTGGGGTCCTCTTGGGTTGGCTGAGCAGTTTTACTGTCAAGGGGGGTGAAACTGGGTTGATGATGAACAGCTTCTTGTTCCGATTCATCCGATAAACTCACTTCTCGTAGTCCTGTAAGGAACACAGACAAGGCAGGAAGGTGATGCCTCCCCTCCATACACAGCACCAAACCCTCAGGTTGTTCTAGTCTGTAACTCGTTCCATCTGCCGCTCACCTTCTCCGTCGGTGGCGTTCAGCTCGAGGCGCCTCTCCGCGGGAAGCGCGTGCTCGTCCGGGCTTGCCGGCAGCTCTGGCTTCTGAGCAGCTCCCACGTACTTGCTGTACCACTCATTTCTTTCCCCAACCAGTCGCATGACCAAGTCCTGCAGCTCCAGTAACTTCACCTGCACCAAGGTAAAGGCAAATCTATGAGGCGTGCACATGTCTCTGGCCTTTTGAAGGTGAACTATGCTCAGCTGCAGACAGCTTAGATCCCCTGCAAGGGCAGCTCTCCCTAAAGCAGTTTGAGCCTCAAGGGAGGTGCTCATGGTTAAGTTAGTGGTAGACTTGAACCCTTTTGGGTTTCAAGTGCCACCTCCAGGTACTTAAAAGTTTACTGTCCTGCCTCTGTCCCCAGATTAGCAGCATCAAAATTAAACTTAACTGAGGAACACCAGGTGAGGATTGGGAGTCTGAAAGTCCTCCCAGTTCTGCCTATTATTGTGTGCCCTGCTTGGAGCACTGCTAGAATAGATTCCTTGCCTTCATCTCTTCCTTGTCCTGAGCCAGCCTGCTGATGTACTCCTCTTTCTCTTGATGTCGTTGCTTGAGGATAGCCCTTTGACTCTGATATAATGCAATATATTCCCCTGAAACACAAGAAAAGCATTAAGGAATAAGTGTTAGCGAGATTTGTATATAAGCCTTAACAGAGAAACTTTGTTAATATAAACTCTGGGGCATTAGGATCCAACCCAGGAATGAGGTCTGGCCAAACTGGGCAACATCAGGACACTTGAACTACTTAAGCTGCTGCAGGGCTCCACTCCAAGAGCTGTTGGGGACCTTCTGCTGCACAAATAATGCACTGAGGGAGCTTTAGCTTGTGCATGTGTTGCCTAAACATACCAATGGTGTCCGTTTCCCCAGAGAGCTGGATGCAGCGATGTTCTAGCTCTTCCAGTCGTTCCTTCAGATCAGCTTTCTCATGCATCAGGTCTGTGAAACGGGACTGAACACAGAATCCGGATCAGCCACCTGAACTGCTCACACGCAGGGAATATGTGTCCTGTGACCACCACCCTTCATTCCCACTGGTCTGAGCATAACGAACAAATTTTGCTTCCTATTCCGTTTTTCTCATATTTGGTCATAGAAAGGAATGAAGAGGAGTGAGGTAGAGAATATAAAGGAGCATCTCCCTATATTTTGGGAAACAGGGCGATGGAACAAGAGTCCTTTAACCTTCTGCTGAGTCAGCCCAACTGCAGTCATGCTCAGACAGCTCTAAGTGATTTGACAAGCAACAATTTTAGGAAGTAGCCTATTATTATGGAACATTTTGCTATTTACTTCTCCCCCAATTTCTTTTTGCGTGCTAGAGGATGGTCTGATACTAGATTAAAGTCTAGCTAGGCAGGGTGGTAGGACAGCGAGGAGATGAGAGCCTTTGCTCACCTGTAGTTTCTCCATGGCATTTTTCAAAGCCTCGTGAACCTCCACTGGAACAGTATCCATCGAGGAATCTGCAAGGGAGATGTTCAATTTATGGTTCCTCCTTGGGCACGATGCACTCTCTCTTTTTCTCAGGCCAGAACCAGGTGGCCAAGATGTGCCTCCGTATTCCCACCGTCCGCAAACCGTGCCAAGCGTTACCTGCACTCACTGTCACATTGTGTTGCTGCTCCTGCCTAAGAGCTGCTATTTGCTGCAGGAGGCTCCTGCATTGCTGTTTCTGAGCAGTGAGTTGTTGTCTCATATCTTCTCGCTCCTTCTCTACTTGGGACATGGCAGATGTCAAGAAAGCAACCTAGGAAGAATTCCAGAGTCTTCACTTTAGGGCTTCTCCTGTGTGAAGCACCAGCAATTGTGCATCTCAGGACTAACAGCTAAATTTACCCCATTTTATTTATGGGCAGAAAACCAAAGTACTAAGTAACTAGCCTGGAACTAAACGCATTAGCAACTGCTGCATCTCATTCTTGAATAGTGTGAATCACTGCTGCTCTGCAGATTGCATCTGAGCTCCAGCTCCCACAATATTATGTGTCTGCTTACAGAAAAATATATGAGATGCACCACACCATTTCCAAAATCTCTTTGAAACAACATCACAATAATTAGAGAGCTACTCTGCCAGCTGAACTGTTTTCATAATTAGATAAAGCCACTGCAGGACTTCCAGCCCGCCTTTCAAGGGTACTGTAGAAGCCCTGGTTCTTGCTGCTGTGCACAGGGGACCATTACACTTTCCTTGCACCTCTGCTTGAGCTGGTAGTGAGCACAGCAGGTAAACAGCTTATTTTGTGCACGTATTCTCTGTGAGTCAAACTCTGCTTTCCTAAGCATTTGTTTACAACTAAAACCAAAGGCTTTTCTATCCATTGAGACCCACCATTTCTTCATGGCTTTCGAAGTTCTCTGGGATCACAAATGAAGATTTTTGGTTTTCTTCGATCATTGCTTCACTTTCAACTCCATCTCCTGGAAAAGGAGGAAGGTGAACAAAGAAGTAATACCCCAGAGAACCCAGCTCTATCTGCTCTCCAGAGATCACCTGCAGCTACTCACCTTCTACTCGCTGCAATATCCTTCCATCCAGCTCTGCTGCTAACTGACTGATCTGGGCCTGCAGCTCTTTGTTTTCCTTAGCTACAGCTTCCAGATTTTCCTGTAAAAGAAAAGCAGCAGATCATTCAAAGTGCTCTACACCAAAACCTGCACAAGCCAGACTGAAACAATCACCAGATCTTCAAGTAGTAGCAACAGAAAGAAAAAACAGTGCTTTTACTCCAGCCATGCATCATTCACCTATAATTTACAGAATACAGTGCAGTTAAACTTGCAGTTTTTACACCAGCCCTGTATTACTATTACCTTCGTCTGCTGCAGCTCCTTCAGGTGCATCTCCACAGTCACCTTCCCCTGAACCTCCTCGTGCTGTAGCCGGTCCATGAGCTGGGTCTGGAGCAAGTACTGCTTGTGCAGTTCCTCCCTCTCGGCAGCCAGCTGCTGGTAGGCCGCCGTGTACTGCTGGAGGTGGCTGTAGCACTGGTCCCGCTGCTCCTGCAGCCCCCGAGCTTCCTGGGTTTTCAGCTCCAGCTGGCGTAACAAGATCAAACCATCACCAAAAGCTCAGCCCTGCTGCACTTAACGAGGTGGCAGAGACTTTCTCCATAAATCACCACCCTGTGCTGTTCTTTTTCAGACTGGAGCAATGGACACCACTCTTTATCCTGTCAGAAAAGCTAAGCCATGTGGTGTGATCCCAAATGTCACTGCCCCAAAGTCACCAACCAGGCAGCCCGCCACCATCTGCCCCCACAAGCCAGACCCACACATCAGATAGCAGATGATGGGGGAAGGCTCCCAGCTTGATCACTGCAAAACTGATTTCCATCTTTTCATCAGTTTGGTGAATTGCCAGCTGTACTTTGTATAAACCAGTACATTCCTGCCCTGCTCTCCCACTGCCCTTCCTTACCGACTCTTTGAGCTCCCCCAGGTTCTCCTGCAGCTGCCCAAGCTTCTTGGCCAGCTCCTTCTTTACATGTTGCTCTGATTGTAGGGCACTTGTAACCTCCATGTTTTCATTTGTCTGCAAGAATCCAAGACCACCATATAAGAAAAGTGCCCCAACAATCATAAACACGTATTACATTTTATAAAATTCCTGATAATACTGGGTGCAGAATTCTGGAGTGTGAACAGTGGCACTTGTGTCGTTAACTGACTGCTCAGGTCAGTAAATAACTTAGAAGAAGGTTCAGAAGACAGAAGTAGAGCGAGCAAAGAGCCTTGGGATCAGTGCTGGGATAGAGCCAAGGAAGAGATCTGGCACATGGCACAGCCTGTCAGCTCCCAAGCAGATGGGCAGTATGAAATTCCAAATAGAGTCATAAACATTCAAAACCAAGGTGAGGTGCTCAGAAAGGGCTATCCTTGCTCAGAAAGAGGAAGCTGTTACACTGAAAGGAGGGGGAAAAAAAAAAAAAAAAAGCAGGGTTAACGATTCAGCTCCAGGAAGGATAAGAATGAGACCAGCAGGAGAGAAGACTGTTGGGAGACATTCCTCATGAGCAGATACAGGGAACAGAAAACAGTGTCTTCAAAGGAAAAAAGGAGGAACGAAACAGCCTGACTAATAGAAGATGAGAAGGAAAAACTGCTCTGGCAAATATATTGGTTCATCTACCAGAGCATAAGGGAGTAGGGAATTGCAGGAGCCTCCTGGCAGCGCAAGATAGATCGCAGGAGGTGGAGCAGTCATCCCCAGAGGACAAGATGGAGAGCGCTTCTGCCACGCTCTTACATCTGTGCTCTAACAGAAGTGCATCAGCAAGGGAAGTGGTGGCAAGAGAGACCTACCAGTCTGACAAACCCATTCTGCAACTCAGCCAGCTGCTCCTTCAGGTCCCGGTTTTGGCTCAGAGCCCTACTGATGGTGGCCTTGTCACTCTGCATACTCTCCAGGATCTGCTGCCTATCCACAGACTCCTCGCTGTATCGCTGCACGGTCTTCTCGAGCTCCAGCAGCCGCTCCTCCTGCTCCCTGTTGAGGTGGCTCAGCTGCTCGTTGTCCCGGACCTGGGCCTGGTACTGCCCCTGCAGTTCCTCCTTGTCTTGCTGCAGCCGCTGCACCTCTTCCCGCAGGCTCAGCTCAGCCTCCGTGGGCCCTGCCGGTGAGGAAGGCTCAGTATCCACGGGCTTAGCTGCTGAGGAAATGGAATCGAGAGCAGCTCAGTCAAAAGGCTGGAATGCTTGAATAACACAGTGTTACACAACCTGCATGGCTTTATAAACCAGAATATATCACCAGCTCCACTATCCAGCCCTTGCTGCAGAAGGAGCAGGGCACTGAGGAATGAAAGAGAAAAAAACATTCCCAAACCAAGTGCAGCTTCCTGCTGTTTGCTAACTCGCTCACAGTCCAAGCAAGAGCAAGCCTCTACCTTCTCAGTCTCCTCTGATTTCTCAGTCTCCTAGGCCATGCAGAGGGACACAGAGGTTTACAGAGCATATAGTCAGAAACTAGAGACAGTACAGGTAGACTAAAGACATAAACAGACTACTGATCAATTATGTGAATTAGTTCATTTGTTGTCTGCTAGGAGCAGCTGTCCTCATGATTTCAGGGATCTACTCGTACGCGGTGTGCAGAAGTTCCTGAACCATGTGTAGGTAACCTGTGGATAAGGTGCTGGAACTCTGCAATATGAAATTGCATTTCAAAAGCCCTACCTGATTTGCTTAACAGTTCTGTAACATTGGCTTCCAGCTCCCGAATCTGGGTCATATGTTTCTCCTTCTCCTCTGCCATTGTGTGAACCTGCACAACCACAAAGGTGGTAAGTTAAAACAGTGCTCACGATGCACTGCATCCTGCTTGTGTTAATCAAATGCAGCTCTCACACGGCCTCTGGTATTACCTGCTCAGAGAGCTGCTGTACCCGCTGCTGCCAAATGCTCCCCTCCTCCTTCAGTTTCTCTACATACTGATCTCTCTCTGCCTGCAACTGGTGAAGTGACTCTGAGAGCTGTTCAAAACAAAGAAACAAATCACAAAGAAAACTGTATCAGCCAAATAAACTTACCAGTCACTGTTTAAGGGCTAAAGCTTAAAGAAACCAGTGTTAACACAAAGCTCAGGCTACATCCTTCTGCCACACAGGTTTCTTTACAGAAATCAGGATTTGGATCATCAGCATTTTCCATACAACCCCTCACCTGAACAATCTGTGTTTCCAGGCTCGCCCTCTCCTCCAGTGCCATCTGCAGCTGTTGGTTGGCATCCAGACTCCCTGACTGATTTGAGAACTGCCCACAAAGAAACAAAGTTATGGCAAATGGTGAACCACTAACAGCTGGCTTGGGCATCCCCCTCTAACTGGTTGCTTGCCTTAACTTCCCCAAATTTGCCATTATCCAATTCCCCTCTCTCTGCCAGGGATTCAGACAACACCCCTGCTTAATTGGGGGACTGCATAACAAAAAGGCTGGGCATGGATATAAGCAGGAAAATAGGACAAAACACTTCATACTTTCACACTTCATATGTTTGCTCACCTTATAGCATACAACATTGTTTTAGTAGATCACTATCACAATGTCTTTGACTCCAGCTCCCTGGAGTGTGGACTTTTTATTCCTCACAGGCCTCACTGATGGCCTTCTACTACGAGGAGGTGTTCATGAAATCTTGTGCCTTCCTTCCAAAAGACAATGACCAGTAAAATCTACACCTACATCCTAGAAGAATTATGGTCACCTGTTGGATCATCAGTTCAGCCATTTCCAGTTTCTTATGTAAATCCTCCATATCCAGCTTCATGGCTGAGTTCTCAGAAACCAGGGCGCGCAGTTTCTCTGACAGTTCTGAGTTCTGCTGCTTTAGTTCCTCACTACCTTTGCTGAAAGAAAGGCACAAACAAACAAAAATAAAATGGCAATGATTTTTATAATAGCCACAAGATGACGTTTTTTTCCCCACCATCAATACCCAACTTCAAGTTGTTCCTGTTATGTTTTGTGGCACTACTGAGAAGTTTGAAACCATTATCTCTGGTACACTCCTTCAAAGGAAGGAGGATCTGTTGTGCACTAGAGAAGGTGACCAGTATGCCATCTGTTACAAAGACTGCTTTACAAGAAGTTGGCACTACTTGGCAGTAACACATAGAACGGACTCACCTTTGTTTGTACAGTTCCAGTTTCAAGTTGTCTCGTTCCTTTACTAACTCTTTGTTATGCTGGGAAAAACAGAGGAAAGGAAATTATTATTTGGCTAGAATCTGGAGATGAATCAAACACAAAATATTCAATGATTGCCTAGTTTCACCTTTAGCAAATCAGCTAGTGTGGAAAAAGCCAAAACTTGAGCAAAATCCTCAGGACAGTTTTGCCTGGAACCTCCTCTGCAGGCATGGCAGGCTGGCTAGTGCTGCAGCCAAGCACCCCATCAGACTTTGTACAAAGCAAGAATTCACCAGGAATTCATCTGCTCAGGTATTGTCAAATGTAATGCTGCTAACTGACCATGAGGTTATTTTTTTTGCAAACTTCTGGATTAGTATCAATACTAAAATGTCTGTTGGACCATGACCCTCCCAGGAGGAGGTCTCATTTGGGCTTCTGTTGTTTGGAGCTGGCAAGACTGATCAAGCAAAGTGCAGATCTGAAGACGGCAACTGGACCATATGGTGAGAGGTCACGGAAAATGGGACAACACTGGAGAAGAGAGGGCTTTGCTAACAAGGCTAATTTCTGCCTCTTCACTAAGCAAGGATAAGCAAATAGGGAAAACCAGAGCATAGGGTTAAGCATGGACAGAGTTGACTCGTACCTTCTCTGACTGTTTCTGCTGCATAGAGATGGAGGATAAGGTGCGTTCCAGCTCCGCTACCCTCTGGCGCGATGCCTGCAAGCGAGCAGCAAGGTCCTCCGCTTCTCCTGCGCGAGTCAGAGCAGTTGAGACCAGCCCAAAAAGAGCTTCATGGAACTGGCTGAACAGCACTTTCTAGTACGTTAATAAGCTCTTACACACTTCAAAGAGGGCAGCACAAAGCTTTAAATCAGGAGACCTGGTTCCATTCCTGGCTTTACTGGTGATTCACTAGCAATGCTGGACTATAAAGTTCTCCATAACTACCTCCCTCATGTTTAGAGGGAGATAATGAAACTGCCTTTGCAGACTAGGAGGCAATGTGTGGGTTCTTGGTGTTTTTTTTTCCCCTAACAGAATAAATTACTCAAGTTTACTTCCGACTTAAAAGCTTGGGTAAAACGAACATTAACATGAGAGCTGGGTGGGAGGGAGGGCAGAGAAAGGGGAACAAAGTTTCAAAGAAATCAGAAGAGAATAAGAAAGGAGCAGTCTAGAGTAGTCACTGGCCCAAAAAGGGCTGACAGGACTTTTAATTATGCACAAAAGAACTTCAACTGCAATGGGATTAACATGCTCTAATGGGGGGAAAGCTATAATGACAGAAGCAGTGATGGTGCCAAATACTGCTCATTAAGGAGTCAGCAAGTGTTGTGAGCTGGCAGCCAGCAACTCTCATTCCTGTGACTTCCAATCCACAGTTTAACCAACAGCTTGGGGTAGAACCAGCGTGGGGATGGTTACCTGATTTCTGCCGCGCAGCTTGTTGAGTGTGTCCAAGGGCCGTCTGCAACTCAGACTTCTCAGAAACTAGAATTCCAATAGTCTGAATATGAACCTTCGGAAAAGGAAAAGTCAGCTCAGTGCAAAATGTCTTTGCTTGGAACTACATGAGACTGTTGCCACAAAAGGGTAATTCCCTAAAGGCAAAGAGGCCCTGCAGTTAAGGACACAGCCTGGCTGACTTGCCCAGCTTTCCTGAACGGACGCACATGGCTTCGGGATGAAGACGGCGAGTGGTCAGCAGTCCAGAAATGAATTAAGGTAGAACAGGTGAAGTTATGAAATGGAGGCTCTGCCTTACCTGCAGCTGCTCCCTCAATGCTGCTTGCTCTTTAGAAAATTTCTGTTCAAACTCCTTCTTTTCCTGTATAAACAAATGATGCCTATTCAACACAAAATTTTAAATATTTAAGCCTTTTTGATTTTTATTTGTATTAGAAAAAGCAGTAATTCATTGGCAGTAGTGCCAGCATCTAATTAATATTTTTAAAATCTACTTCAGCCTTCACTATTTGAAGTGCTTCAGTAAATATCCACCCTAACAGGGCAGTGGGAGGTTCTTTATGCTAACACAAACGTGGCAATGCCTGGAATGCAAACGACCAGGGAGGACTTAGACTGTAACGTCCTGCATCCACCCAGGCCTTCCAGTACTCATTGATTTAAGTACTATCCTTTTTGATAAAATAAGAAAGCTACCTGCCAGGCCTATCTTAGGAAGATATTCAACCCTGTGCTACAAATGAAATCAAAGCTAGTGTAAAATGTGATCCCATATGCTTGTATCACAGCCCACTGTGCTTTCTACTCCTCAGAGAAGTAGATAACCTATTTTGGTCTCTATCCAAAAATGAGACACACTTTACCTTCTCCAGCTGATTCATTGCTTCTTGGTTCTGCTGTTTCTAAAGGAGGAAAAAATTAGTGTATCAGTATTAAAGAGGAAAAGGAAGAGGATGGAACAACAAAAAGGGAAAAAAAACAAACCAAAATAAAATAATGTAACAAGTGGGATCATGGGATACATTGGAAAATGCTTTGGAGAGGAATAACCTGAGGGGAGAACAAAATGAGGAAAAGCACTTCAAACCAAGCAAGCCTCTTTTCAGGTTGAAACAAGTCCTTTTAGCTAAATTTCTTGCAGTGTTGTTGAAGTAAAGGCTTTTAAGCAGGAACAGCCACCCATGCAAGCTGCAGGACAAAGCGGTTCATTCATAGTGCCAGAGAAGCTGAGGATATGACCAGAAACGAGCCCCGGGCTCCCTCCTAGCCCTGTTGCTCCCACTCTGTCAATATATTTAGACCAGCATCACCACCTGCAGAAACAGGTTTTCACACTTCTGCTAGTACCAGAATTCTGTTTCTGTTGAATTTCAGGGATTCAGAATGAAACCCAAGTAAAGCTCTTCTGTTGTCCAGGAAAAACCTCATAAGATTAACAGAGCACAATTAAGTTAACAAAACAAAAACATTCCTTAGTTGAGCTAATACATTCAAAAGTAGCTTCAGATTTTCATCCTCTTAAATGTTTTCCAACATAGCCCATTTTTTCCCCTTACAAAAGGCTGTGTCAGCAGCTTTCCCTGTGGCACTACAAGAGAACCGATAACCTTGTAGACACCCAGAGAGCATGGAAGAGCAGCGAAGACAATGACAAACTGGTCAGCTGGATTGTTTCTTACCAATTCCTCTATCTTTGTAATGAGCTGTTTGTTAGTTAGATTGCTGGAATCTAGGGCTACTGCCAGCTCCTGGTAACGTGTCTGACGGGCACATGCAGACAGGAGGAGAAAAAGGAGGGGCAGAGGAGGAAAGGGGGAGGAAAAAGCAATAATTAAAAAAAGACAGAAGAATAAATCATTATCACAGTTTGATACGATCACATTCTCCAAACAAACAAACGAAAAGACACATTCAATGAAAATAGCTGGGATGACAAGATGTTGTGTCCGTTCCAATTAAGGCCTCATTTCCACAGAAAGGTGAATCACGATTAAGGACGGCAGTTGTATGGAGGCCAAATTACCCCCAGCCCCCATCCAGAAACACCTCAGATACCGGTCTGCAACTGTTCACCACAACCATGACAGCCCACGACCACAGCGACAGCAACAGACGTGAACTATGCATTCAATTAGGTCTCATTACACCCCTGTAAGCACACAATCCCAATAAACAATCAACAGCAGCAAATTAGGGGGGAAAAAATCATGGGCGGAGGACAACTTACTTCCATTTCCTTAATATTTGTGGAAGAAACAGCACTTTCCCCATTCACGTATGATGTAGACTAGAAGAAAACCAATCAAATAAGTCAGTTTTGTTTCCCAAGGCAACAAGCCTAACTATTAAGTTAGAACAAACTATCAAACTATCAAACTTCTTATAGCACCTTTCACTTCAAAATAGCACACACAGGCAAGGGCAACACTTTTCTAGCTAACAGAGGTAGACTCTTCCTTGACAAACTGAGGTGATTTATGCAGATTTACTTCGTATTCTTTGCCACTAAATCAAGAATGCATCTTTCCATGAATACGTGCTGTTCATTCATCCCACTCTGCTCTTGTTCCTACTACTGGAATTTCACATTCCTAAAACAATAGCTTTTGCTTCTCAGCGCTTAAATATCTCATTGTTCAGAAGTACAACTGCAGACACCTCTGTAGAGAAGTGTTTCTTGAGCTGACTGCTTGAAGCCCTATGTCAGACATCACAAGAATTAATAGGACAAAGGAATAAAATGAGGCCGTACCTGAGAAACGAGGCCATTGAGCTGTTCGGACAACTGGCGGAGACTTTCTGTTGATGAAAGAGACCTGGGAACAAACACAGACAATAATTATTCCTTTGGATAAAAGTTTCTTTCAGAGAACTGCCCCGATCAGAACTGCACTGGGGAAAAATATGATTTTAGCTTGCAGGACACTTTGGAATCCTGCTGCAAAGCCGTTTAATAAACACACACAGACACTCACCTGTTCTCATCCAAGGCATTTTTACGATCTTCAGCTTCATGAATCTGTGGAGCAAAACACAAAAATGTACAGGCCTGTAGAAAGGATGGGATCACTCCTGTGAATGTGTCACTAAGGCAGACCCTTGGTCTCAAATTCTGCAGTCCCTATAATCACTGTTTTCCAAATAAATACTCAAAACCACCCATTCGGTCCTGGCTTTCACATAATTTCTTAGTGTTGAGGGCCCAGATTTCTTAGATTTATCAAGGGCTTTGCGCCTTGCAGGCTTTACATTTGTTATTACCATTTATTAGTATAATCAACACTGCTGGGAAGTTTGCAGTTGTCCCTGCTTGAGCAGGGGGGCTGGACTAGATGATCTCCAGAGGTCCCTTCCAACCTCAACCATTCTGTGATTCTGTGAATCTTTAAATAGCATGAGGAAATGCAAATTGCTCCAGCTGGTGACCTTCTGTCTTATTGAGGATGCTTTCTGCATGGAATATGAGAGAAGAGGGCAGAAAATAGAAACACTAGAAGCAAGGGCATGTGCTCGCTGGCACAATCCTCCTTCTCACAGTTGATGGCGAGTGGAGAATGCAGTATTTTTTAAAGAAAACTTCTGTGTTAGTCATCGGATTTATGAAGACCTTCTCAGCAAAAAGAGTGGCATCACGAAGGAGCGTGGTGGTACCCACCAGGTGAGCGCGCACAAACCTGTGTGAGCTGCACGCTGCGTGGAGCAGGCAGAGCAGAGCCACAGCCAGGCAGAGCGGTGCTGTTAGACAGCACGGGGACATCGGCGGCAAGCTGTGCAGCACTGCGAGGGGCAGCGTCGCTGTCAAAGAACGCCTGTCACAAAAGACATCACAGGAATTACAGCCAACACACGGAATGGAGGAACACGCGCACAGCGCCTCGCGGCCTCCCCTGGAAAACCGGACAACAGCGATAATCCTTCGCTTAGGAACACGTGGAAATTCATCTGTGTTCTTCCCAGAGCAAAGTGAATGCATCAACCCATGAGTAACAAACGTTGTCCCCTATTCTGTCAGTCCCAGAAGAACCAGTCTGAACGGCTGCTGCCCGTAATCAAATTCACCTCCTTAACATGGGGCAGGAACATCAGCCAAGCACGGACACAAGGTTTATTAGAAAGATCTGCCAAAACCTGAAGAAGGGCAAAGCCAGATATAGTCACTGTGCTTTGAAAAGTGCCACCTTCAAGATGTCTCTGGGGAAAACAATGATCACTACGTGCAAATTAATATGGAAAAAGAACAAGTTAGGAACTACTTAAGAACTGTGTTAGACTCCAGAGCCTCATACTCAGTAAAGCTTGTGGCAATGCCAGAAACAACAAAATTAGGAACGGGGATTTATAAACAGGCCAAATTCAACATAGCTGGGAACAAGGGCCTATGGACCTATGAAAGCCTTGACTAAAAGAATCTAAAAAAAAAGAAAAGAGAAGCCCCAAAACATTTTCTGTGCAGTTCTTATCCAGCCTTTGTGGGAAGAGCAGTAGCATCTGATGACAACTCTACCAAGCCACAGTGAATTGGGCAATTTCTGACCTATCTTCAACAGTATCAGAGAGACCCATATAGACCCAGAGCAGTTTTCTAGCATTTTATGGCTATTTGTCATATTTCATCATCTAGCTATGGTAAACTACCGTTTTACAGCATTGCAAAGCAAATGAGATCAGCTACTATCAGCATTTAACCCCACAGCTGTTCTGCTGCTCCCTGCAATTCCATCTCAGGTTCTTCTCATTCCAGTAGCTTTCTTGCCAGTTCACAGTAAACTAAAGATCTCCCTTCCCCTCTCCTTCATGACTGCTTGGAAGGCCAGGGGTGGCTCCTGGTATTCCCTGTGTGCTTGCTCAGCACTTCATTTATGATTCAAACAGCAGGAGAATGAAGGAGCAGGACAGACTTAATGTAAGCAGGGAGCTGGAAGATTGCAGAGGCAACAAAGGTTTTTTTTATATTCTTCCCAGCAGGACAGATACTTCTGCTCTCACAGAGCAACATATGTTAGATGCTGATAAGGTCAGGAACTCCCAGACCACTTCCAGCATCGAGCTACTTCACTTCTTTCGGGTCACAAATTTGCCAATACAGAACCCCAGACAGGCAGGAGTATCTTACCCAATATATCTCAAAAGCACTTCCTTAGCTTTTCCTGACCAGGACGTTCTTTTTGCTTAGTACTTCAAAATGCAACAATCAGCAACATCTTGGCCACAGAACTCCTGCCTTCTGCCCCCAAAATAAAAAAGTTTTCAAAATTAAAAATAAATAAAAGAACAACCAAATTCACTGGAGACAGAGAGTGAGGAACAAAATAATTATTTCAAAATCATGTACTGGGAAGTTCTAAGGATGTAGAATAAAAAAAAATAATTCTGCCTTGCCTAGCACATAGTAGGATCCATTTACTTTTGCACAAAGGCTCTTATTTTCTCCACTTTTCTCTATTTCACAGCCAGAAGGCTGAAGTGGATGAGATGGGAGGGTCTGCCTTATGTTAAGATGCCAATGGCAGCCCAAGCTCAGATGCTAATGATCATCCCTTCTGCCCCGTTCCCATCAAGTGAGTTTCTGTGCAGCATTTCCGTGACTCAGGATTTTTCCAAAGATGGTAACTGGAAAGAGAAATCCACTCTTTCATTGTAGATGGCAATTAAAGAGTCATTTTTAAGTTATTCTTAAAAACGCACAAACCATATTCCAAGATAATAGGCATTTGTAACAGCCTAATATATCCTGAAACAAAAGCATACTTCTCCATGTTGAGGAAGCAGAGAAAAAAATGAGGAAAAAAAAGGACAAATTGAAGTAATAAGTCCTCCATTTTCACAACTAAAGCTGTAGGCACAGTTAGACAACAGCAGCACTGCGACAGCCATCCTGACCTGCAACCAGCCAACGCTCCTGGTGATTCCTATGGCTAAGTTCATGGCTGGAGAGGAGTGGGTATGCAGTAAATACAGTAAATAGTTTGTTTTGTGACAACTAGGTTTGAAAATAAGGGTGGAGAAGTAGGCAGTCAAAATGATGGCGCACCCAAGGGAAAATGGAAAGCAGAGCAACAAGCTTGGAAGAAAATTTTGGCCTATAAAATTTGACTTTCCTAACTTTCTATCACTATTTTAGCTTTAAGTAAACCGATTATCTAAAATAATTTTTACCAGGTTGTTTGTTGAAAGTTTGCTCCCGAACACACAGTCATTGCTTACTGAGGTCTTTCCTTCCATCTTCGGGAGCTAGGGAACATGAAGCCACTGCAGGCCATAAACGCTCGACCTAAAATATCTGACTTCCTGCCTGAGCACATTTAAAATGATAGCACTTGCCAGGGTGTGCATCGCCTGGGCAAGTTTCATCACCCAGCACAAAACAGGTTGGCTGGAATAACTACATAGCTTACTCAGGGCAGCTCCTTCGTTAGGGATGAGCAGAAACGTGCCCTTCAGAAACAAGGCACTGGGAAACAGAGCACACGAACCAGGCAAAGTAACACTGGAAAACACGACCTCTTCCTAGTGCCAGACA
Organism: Tinamus guttatus; assembly: GCF_059628265.1. NCBI lineage: Eukaryota > Metazoa > Chordata > Aves > Tinamiformes > Tinamidae > Tinamus > Tinamus guttatus. The sequence goes on along the minus strand of NW_028288760.1, from coordinate 13,603 downwards.
GGTTTTCCTGTCCCTTTGCTACAACTTGTTGGAAAAGCATTATATAGTCAAAGCAGTCACTCCTTGTTCAATTGCTTCGCACCAAATTCCTGGTATTCCCCAAGGCTTGACTGTCTCAAGCAAAAGTTCTTGACAAGGTTCTTCACATGTTAAGTTTGACACAAACCAGAAGGAAACACAAACAAACAGTGGAAAAGCATGTTAAGAAGCAGCTCCATGTTAACACAAATGGCAAAAAAAAGAACTCAAGCAACTGAGAGCAGATGCTCTACTCGAAAATTGAAGTTGATTTGAGCAGAATTGGAACATGCAGAAGGGACAAAGCAAGGCACGGAGAGGGCCGCGGAGCACTGCCTCACCTTCCTCTTGTCCAATGAGGGTATGGCTACCCCATTGGAGCGGTTAAGGTCTGACACCAGCACCTTCAGAATGTTCTGAATCTAAAGGAGGCGAAAGAAAAGTGGAAAGAGAAACGGCTCAGAAAAGGACAGCGAGAAAATACCAATCAAAGGCAGCCGCAGAAGCTGGCACCCTCCAGCTTGTTAGGAAGATACAGGTCAAAACAGCAGCACAGGACATATCCAGGGCTGCTCTGCTCCTTGTATGAGCAAACACTGCTTCACCCTAAACCCTGACTCTCGCATGCACCTGCAAGTAATTTTAGTCACCAGCCAGCATAGCTCACATCATAAACTGGCAATACCAGCATCTAAACCACTCATCTAAAGCATTCGCGTTATGCTGGCAAACCCTCCACCAGCTGTAATCTGTTTGTTTGGAAAACCAAAGCACAACAGGGCGGCAAACGATTTGGGAGAGCAAGGTGCTCACATTCTCTGGAGACTGTCGGTCATCATTTGTGGGAGTCTCAGGCCTGCTTCCTTCTTTAGATTTTCGCTTTTTCTTGGCTCCCACAGTTGCTCCAGGGCTGTTCTTCTGCTGATATTCCTTCAGCTGCGGAAAGAAAAGGAGAAGCTGAAGCTCACATGGAATGTGCTTTCTATAACGTCAACTAATAATGAATAAGATCACAGGGTAAGACAGCAGATCAGGTGCAAAGACATGAGAAACTATCTTCAGAGTCGCCAGAGAAACCGTTTTCCCCAAAAAGATTCAGAACAAGCTGAGAAGGTCAAACTGAGGGATGGGTTTGGGATGAGAGGCTCCGAGCTGCAAATGCGCAGCTTCGTTATGTGGTAAATGACATTCAGTAATGGGGGAGAATTTGACATCCTCTACCGCAACAGAAAGGAAATGAATGTTTGGTTTTGTCTTTCCCGTTAGGGGTTGTCAGAGCAATCAGGTGAGTGGAATAAAGGCAGGGAGCGCTGGACGGCAAGTGAAGAAGCAGCGCCCGACAGCAGGACCTTCCCTCCCGCCAGGAGCGGCGCCGCCATCGCACCGTGACGGCCGCTCCGCGCCCCGCGGACCCGGGCCCGGGCCCAAAATGGCAGCGCGGCTGGGCCGGGCCGGGCCGTACCGGGCCTCGGCGGCCGACGCGAAACACAAGGCGCTGAGCGGGCCGGGCCCGAACCGCCTCCCTCCCCGTCGCGGCGCCGTCCCGGGGCGCGCGGAGCCCGGTGCTGCCGTCCCCGCCGCCCGCCGGCCTCGCTGCCGCCCCGCCGCGCACCTTCTTCTTGGCCGCGGCCAGCTTGCTCTGCCTGCTGCCGTCCGCCATGTCCGCGCCGGGCCCGGGCCACGTCAGCCGGCGCAGGGCGAGCGGCGCAGGCGGCCGCCAAGCTCCGCCCCGGCCCTGGCTGCGGGGCGGCCCCGCGCGGGGCCGGCTGTGCCCTGGCGCCCTCCGCTCCCCCGCGGGGACACATGGATTTTCCCCGGGCTCTCGGGGGCGGATGAGGGGCGCACGGGTTGGGGACTGCGTGCGGCCCGGACTGCCTCGCCCCGTGGTTGATGTCTTTGCTTTTGACTGGGGTTCTGCTGCCGCCGCCGCCGCTTTCGCCCCACGCGGGGGAACGTCCCGCGCGGGGCCGCGAGCTGAGGGCGGGGGGGGGGGGGGGGCGTGGAGGAGCCTGGAGGCGGCTCCCCTCCGTGCGCGGGAAACTACCGGCCCCAGCGTGCCCCGCGGCGGCGGCGCGCCTACAGCTCCCGGCGTGCCCCGCGGCGCGCCTACAACTCCCGGCGTGCTCCGCGGCGCAGCCCGCGCTCCGCAGCCGTGAGGCGGCCGCCCTGGCGGAGCCGCCGCCGGAGTCCCCGGCGGGCGCGGGGCGCAGCGGGGCTCCCCCGCCGCCCGCGAGGAGGTAGGAGCCGGTGCTTGGCCCCGCCAGGCCCTTATTTCCGCCCTCCCCGTCCCCTTCTCCCCACCGGGCGCCGCGGCGGTGCCCCCGCTCTCACTGAGGCGGCCCGGCAGCTGACGCGCCGCCTCCCTCTGCTTTGCCCAGGACCCCCGGTGGCGCCCGGCGGAGCGGCGCGGCCGCCTTCAAGACGCCGGTGAGACCCGTCGTACCGGCTCCCTCCACCTGTGGTGGCGGCAGCCTCCCGTTTCCCCGGGGCCTCTCTGGGGCTGTTAACCCCTGCGTTTATGGTTTGTCCCCCGCGGTGTTAAATGTGTTCTGTGCTCGATAGGTCCCGTCTCCAAGGCCTTGCCAACCCAATGGAGACAGTGAGGAAGCCCTGCAGAATGAAATCGAAGAGCTGAAGCAGAAGGATCTTGCTCTAGACCAGGAAATCGCACAGTTTTTGTCTGAGTATGTTCTTAGCAAGCTCAGTGAGACCTCAGTATTTTTCCTTTTAAAAGCAAATGTAGGCCAGGAGTTGGAATTAAGAGCTGATCTGATACTTTGGTGGCTTTATCATGATGTTATATGATGCTCACTGCAGTATTTTTGGATTATGGGACCAGTTAAAGGCAGCAAGGAATCATTTTTACTGTTCCTTTGGTAAAGGAAAAAAAAAAAGAATCAGAACTGGGTTAAGAATAATTTTAACCTCAGATGTTGCTGTAAACTGGAAGTAAATAATTTTAACTATCGGGATGCTACCACATGTCATGTTACCAAAAATACTTGATTGTGCAGAACTTAAATTGGAGATTGTGATTCTGACCTGCCCAATTTGGTCCCAGATTAAACAGTTTTCCTTGTTCCATGTGGACGTGAGACTCCTTTGTTTTGTGTTTGAAGTGAGGGTTTGAAGTATTGACCTTTGCATTCAAGAAGCAGGAGTGTTTTCTTGACAAGCAAATGGTCCACAGAACATTTTGGCATGATGGATGCCACCTACAGCATATAGTTCAGTTGTTTCAGTGGGATTCTTTGTGGCTTATTATTATTTGGGATTTTTTCAGTATGGCTTGAGGAAAGATTTGTGTGTGGTGTTTTTTTTTTTTTTTTTTGCCCTGTCTTTAAGCAGGGCAACTCACTCATTTCTCCTTGATTCAGAGAATTATGTTGGATTTTCTTTGAGAAGTTTTGATATGGAGAAAAAAAATGAGAATCTGTTCCTTTGTAGTTTTCACATTTATGGAAAGTTATAGACATATCTTCTGCTTTCAGGTTCTCTTTTTGGTAATGGCAAGTTCTGGTATCTCACATATCCTTGTTCAACAGCGGTATCACTCACTGTATAGCAGCAGCAGCTGCTCTGTATCACTTTTTTATAACCTTCCTGAATTTGTTTTTGTAGAGGCTACAGTCTGGAAGAGCTGGAGAAACATATCTCTTTACTCCATGAGTATAATGATATTAAAGATGCTGGACAGATGCTGTTAGGCAAGCTGGGTAAGAAAGGAAATGCTGTTGAAAATTTCTTAGTATTTTCTTCATCTATATAGAAAGAAAAAAGCATCTACAATTGTTTTTCTTCTCTAGCTGTTATTCGAGGGGTGACCACAAAGCAGCTATACCCCGAGTATGATCTGGAGCTCAGCGACTAGTGTTGATCCGGAAGACCATGGTGTCCTGCAAAGACACCTGTTACTGGCCACTGGATTTTGGTGTTATATCTCTGTAAAACTGATAAAAGAAGGAGTTGAAAGAATGTAGACTCCAAGAGTGCATATGTTTAACAGCTCTTTTTTTGATGTTCTGAAAATGGCAAAATTATCGTCCGTTTCCCGTGTGTGGAAAACAGTTGTTGGGGATGTGGTATTTTGTATAAATTCAGTTTTGTCTATTTCATGCTCAACACTTCTTTATTTCCATGGGAAAGATTATAATTCAAGGTTGAGGCCGAGTCCCTTCCCATTGAGCTTTTGCCTTTCCATGAGGCTCTTTGGAAATGCTAATCTGCAGGTGGAAGCAGATTTTAATGCACGGGGGAGGTGAGGCCAGAAGAATATACAATGTAATAGCTGCTTGAAAGAAAAGTGTCTCAGAAGTGGGGAGGAAAGAAGGTTGAAGTAATTTTGTTTGCTTGTTTGAACTACCAAATTGGGTTCTTTGCATTTTTGTACCTCACTGATATGGTAGCTAGAAGTTTTGCATCATTTCTGTAGTAAATAAACAGCAAAATGTGACGTATTAAGCTGTCTAGCCTGAATAAAGCAGTTATCATGTTTCTCAGCAATTCCAGTTAAGAGCCAATAAACAGTAAAAGAACTTGGGAACAAATTCTCCAACTGTGTTCTAAGACAACTGTAACATCTATTATTGAGCCGTTGTTCTGAGGGCTCTTAATGGAGACAGTGTTGCTGTATTGGTACCTGTAAGGGGTCAGTGGTGAGTTACTCTTGCATTTTTTGAAGTGCAGAGTCACTGTGAAAGCGAGCAGTGTCCTAAACGCACAATTATGTTGAGCACGTTAATGTTTCACTGTCAGCCTTTGGGACTGAGGGTGACTGTACATGCTAAATTTGACTCCTTTCGTGCAGCTCTGGATGATCAACTGTAACGACTGCAGGGCTGTCGTCCCTCCTTCGCTCAGGGCGGGTGTCCCCTCTGCCTATGGTGCTTGGAGATCAGAAAGAGTCATAAAAAGGCTGCTGCTAAGAACAGAGAATTATTGTTGTGTGCTGTTTTGGGCTGGTTCTGAAGCATCACTGGGGATGGGGAGCATCACTGGGAGAAGGCCTAAAGCAGGGAGACAGAGTTTGTCCATTTTGTGATACAGATTCTGTGATGTGCAACTGCACTTCTCTGAAGAATATTTAACTGTGGCCATGTACAAGGGAACTGGGGATTGTTACAGGTATATTCTTGCCAAGTCTAGAAAGCTCTGCGTTTTTTTTTGTTTTTTTTTTTTTTTTTTTTTTTTTTTTTTTTTTTTTTGGAGGAGCTTTAAGGAGGGGAAGAAAGATTACAAGAATGCCACAACCGAGAAATGGTCAGCTTTGTTTTCCAAGCCACCGTTGCTGCTTTGGCTGATATTTCTTTCTATGCAGAAGAGTTAGTTTACCCTGAAACATTCTAACTAAAAATATTAGCTGGGCAACAATTTGTTGGTTTTCTTATTTCAAGATTAAGCATGTATAGAAAGCCGTTCATTTTGTGGTAGCTGAGAGCCATATGGCGGGAAATATATTCCACCAGCAAAGTGACTTAAGGTGTTGGAAGTTAAGGACAGGACTGAAGTCTATTATTTTCTTCCTGCTTTTGTAGGAACATTAGGGATCAAATTGACAGGCATGAAAGTGTTCAGCACAGCTCTTATCTCAGGCTTCTGCAATGACTGGTTACACTCGGGTTAGCACAAGCCAACTGGCCATGGAAGGTGCCCTGAGCTTGTCCCTTGACCACAGGGGATGAAAACACTGAACACTGGCCAGCTGAAGTGAGTGCAGACAGGCTGCCCTTGGCAAGCGTTGGTGGCTCTGCCGCTGGCAGCACAACGTGCCACGTGGCGGCAGCTCCGCTCCGCTGCCGCTTTGGCTGCTCTTCCCACTACAGTGCAAGGAGACCTGGAACAACTCAAAGGCTCCAGGGCTGGAGCTAATGACTTCTGGCAGGCTTCAGGGCAGCACTGGAACCTACCACTTAATGCAGTTCCTTCGTCACAGCCCCCTTACTGCTCATCCCAGTCACTCCTTGTACCTTAATGGCTCTGAGGAAAAAAATATGTTTGACTTTACTCAAATCCAGTAGAGGAATAGGTCAAATATCTTCTTGCTCCTAGAAGCTCTCAATGTATTATAAGTAGATCTCCAAGCTCTCTATATAGGTAAAAGATATAATTGCATATATATATAACTGAATATATAAAATATGTTATATATAAAATAATACTGAGTGTAACAACAGCAAATAAGCCTCAGATTTTAATTTATAGAAAAGTGTTACTCTGTTCAGTCTTTTTGTTAAGTCCAATTGATAAATAAGGATCTATAGTACAGATGTATCAGAGTTTTTTGCTGAAGGATGGAAGTCACAAGCCAATGTCTGAATGCAGCTGCATGTATCTCTGAACAAGCTTGGTTCCTAACCCCCCCAAAACATCAAATAGGCAGCACATGCTCTTTGAGTCAATGTATTGAACCAAGAAAGAGCCTCTTTCCCCTTATGTCACTTTTAGATTTGTTTTTATTTCTTGTGTTTTTATCGTATGCATCAGTTCTTATCTCAAGCCTCTTTCACCTGCCTGGGTTGGATATAACAATTTCTTCTCGTTGTTCACCTAAGCTGTGTTTTCCCCTGTACAGCCCTCTTTTGATGAATTTTGGGCTCTTATGTGTCTGAAATCTGAAAGCAAGGCTAATGTTTAGAAAATAGTGTGCTACAAGAACACAAGGAAAATTCATGCAGTAGTTAGTTTATGCTGCTAGTTGCAAACAAGTGCAGTAAAGGGATTGCAGCTCTGTAAGACACTACTTCCTGCTGCTAAAAAATTTGGAGATAGATTTTTTTATAACCCTTGGCAACCTGCTGTTCCCAAAGTCAACATGAATTTTGGCACAGCAACTCCTGTTAATGAACTGTTTGCAATGCTTTAAAAAAATTTTTACAGCCTGTCAATGAAAAAAAAACCCCAACTGATTAAAGTCATCTCAAGAAAAGGGTGGAAGTGAACTGCAGTTAACCTCTTCCCTTCTGCTGTCCATCATTCTGTCAGTGTGGAGCTGCCTCATTGTGTCACAGAGATCACTGATGGATGGTCCCTCCACGAGGGGCCACACGCACGCTCAGCTGTCCGCAGCCTGGGCCATCTCGGCGTCATGAAAATCACTTTTATCCTCAGGAGCCAGGGTTTTCTCTATCTCGGTTTTCACTTTAAGCTGGCAGTCCCAAATCGCATTCTGGATGCTCTGCAGGTTCCAGCGTGTTCTCAGCAGAGCGTCATCCAGGGTGAAGACTCCGTCGCGGATTCTCCGCACTTGGGTGCACACTGCGGATGACTTCAGCTCCAGACCGATCTCGTGAACTATTTTTCGGAGGTACTGCTGAGTCTCATGCAAACAGTGGATTTCTAGAAGGACAGAGAGATTCCTTGAGCAGCAGCAAAGCATTTACACAAACCCAGACCTCGTATGTAAATCCAGACCTCATTTATAGGACACAATGTTGATGAACTAGTCCTTTCAGCACTATTTAAGGACTGCTTAAGATACAGTACAGGTAAGTCATGATTTTCTACTGAATTGCAGATGTCCAACCATGTATTTTAGAATATTTTATATATTTGAATATAAAAATATATTTTAGAATATAAAATACTTTAGAATAATTTAGAAAACAAACTCACAGATAGAGGAAAGCAGTACATAGATTGAGGTATTTCAAATGAAATTAAAGCAAGTACCTTATTTAACAAGGCAAATAAGTAGGAGGTAAGACTCCAGAAAAGTCCAGGCTAAGCCCTGAACGTTACATTAAAATACTGGGATAACAAAAAATTTTCTTCATAGTTCTCACGAACTCATCTTGCTTATGCCACTGATAAGCAACTGAAGTTTATCAATTAATTTGCTGCAGTAAGTACTTGGCCTTCCCTCATTCACATTGCACCAGTCCTACCTAGCTGGAATTCTGGAAGCGCAAACTGGAGGCATCGAATTACTGTGATTATGGGAGGGCTTTTTCCCATGGGGCGAATCAACCCTTTGACAGCCATCTCATAGGCCTCTTGAGTTTTCATATCAATGTTTGAATACCTGGGAAAAGAAAAATAAAAAATAAAAAGGGAGCAAAACAGACATTTAGTACATCTATCCAATTACATTCCAGAGTTCTCTAAACAAAATGAAGCAGAGCTGCAAATGTTATTCTTAACACATGGGCAGTTTTAAGTTCTGCAAAGTTCTGCACATAGTTTAATGCTATGACACATGCAAGCTAAGGCAATGGGAGAGCTGAGTGTGGAAGGAAGATACTTGGCTATGTATGCAAAAGAGAAGAAAAGTGTAGGTCCTAATTTAGTTAATAGCTCAAAATGTAACCAGAGATTTCAGAATACAATAAAGAGACTAATTTGCAGCTCTTCACCAGAGTACTGAGCACTTAAAGTAATTTCTCTCTCCTTCTGTCTAGGAGGAGTTGTTCCTGTCTAGGTGAAGTCTAGGACTCCAGCCTTTATGTACTTCATAGGACAAAATATATATATATATCTCACTGGTTTTAAAGATTAGCAAAGAGCAGTCAGGTCAGCTGCATTTCACGCCTGGATACCTACATCAATAGGGCCTTATGATTTGTTCCTTGAATGACAGCGAGAATCCGTTCCAGCTTTTCCCTTGTGATATGATCTGCAAATATTAAGGTAGCAACAAAGTTTTACATAGAGGAGAGTGGTTTCTACACACTATAGCATGCCAAGGACTACAAAAGACTTTTTTTTCTTTTTTGAACAATGTTGTTCTATTTTTTCCTATCAGCTGCTTGGAAAGTTTAATTCAATGAAAGCTTAAAATCACCATTTCTAGATATGGCTTGCAGGGAGATCCGGATCCCACCCATTCCAGTAGCAAGCACTGTAGTCAGAACTCACATTGGTTTTGTGCAGGGCTGTTTATTTAGCACAGATGGACTATTGGGGCATGCATGAATACAGATTAGAAAGCATTTAAGCCATACCTTTTATCATTGTATCTGATTAAATACTTTGCTTCTGGTTGCATGGTTGCAATGCTATTTGTTTCGTGCTCTAGGTATTTTAAAAACACCCCTTCAGTTTCTTACCAAATGTTGTCTTCTCTATTAGCTTCCCTGTGTCTGAGAAGTCATCTGTGGCCTTACCAAACAGCCCACCAACAGTGTAAACCTTCAAGAAGAAGAAAGAGTGCAGTTCAGGAAAGAAGGACTGAAAGCAATTGCCCCTTCTACTGTGCAGCTGCTGGAAAGCGCAGGCTAAGATGATGCTGCAGTAAGAGGGAGCACGGTGCTCCGGACGTAGGGCTGGGTCTAGGTGCTCACGTGAAGGGTGAGATACTGGACCCAGAAAAGTGCAGGCGGGTTTGAGGCTCACAAAGAGAATCACAGTCAACTTTGTGACAGCAACGCAACCTCTTCCTCCTCAAATCACTTCCTTGAGGTTCCTTGGTCTCGTCTCAGGCGGTTTAAGATGTACCATGGCTGCACAGAGCGCAAAGTGCCTGGCCTCCAAGGGAATATTTATTATCCCTCATTCACTGCTTGTCCGTGCCCCACGCTTGGGTAACTCGCATTAACCTCCTCTTCGCTGCTGCCATTTCTGACAAGTTTGGGGCAGCACGGCAGGAAGGGAGCGGGACCGTCGGAGCGGGTGCGGAGCCAGCACGTACCTTGCTCAGGTGGCAGTTCTGCAGGTCGGTGAGCAGCTTGTTCCCGTGGCCGATGCCAAGCACTGGAACACAGGAGATGCTGACAACCATTGAAAGTCACTGAGCTGGCAGCACCGATCACTTAGGCAACTTTTCCTCCCCCTCCCACAGCAGCAGGGACAAACTCCTGCCTTGGGGGTCACGGCAGGAAAAGGCCCTTAGACCTCCCAGACTGCTGCGCTCAGGGGCACTTGGCTTTTCCCAAGGGAAACCTTGGGCCACCATGAGCCAGGGCCAGAGCGACGTACCCATCACGGAGCAACGTACCCATCACGGAGCAACCTACCCATCACACCCGAGGCCTTGGTGTCCAGCCGGTGCCCTGCGCCCATCCTCAGCCGCCGGAACCTCGGGCCTGTCACTGCGGCGAGGGGGAAGGAGGGGTCGGTGCCGCTGCCCCCGCCGTGCCGGTGCCCCCGGCCCGCAGCGGCTCTTACCGAGGTGATGCTCCGCCAGCACCGGCACGCGGGCGGCCACCAGGCCCGGCGCGGCGGTGCCGTCGGCGGGGCCGGGCAGGAAGCGCACGTGGAGCGGCGGGGGCCGCCGCGCCGCCGCGTTCAGCTCTGCGAGGGGCAGAGAGGAGCGGGGGGATGAAGCAGGAGCGGCGCCATCGCGGTCCCGCCCGGTTCGGTTGGGTTCGGTTCGGTTCTCCCCGCCCCGCTCCGCCCCGCTCACCGCGCAGCAGCCGCGTCTCCAGCGCGCCGCGCACCCGCTCCCAGGCCACCCCCGGCGGTTTGTAGACGGCGAAGAGCCCGGCCGGGAGCCGCCGCGCCGCCGCCATGGCCGCGCTCCGCCCCGCCGCTTCCGGCGCGATGCTGGCGCTGCTGAGGCGGGCGGCGGCGGCGCGGGCCCCGCAGGCGGCCCCCGGCGCCTCAGGCGAGTGGCGGGATCGTCGCGGCGCCCGCAGCAGGGCCCCGCTCGCGGGTACCCCGGGAGCCCTCGCCGGGAGCCCGCAGGCCCGGCCAGCTGCTCGCCCCGCATTTGGGGGCTTTTTGCCCCATTTTGGAGTGCCCGCCACTACCGCGAGCGCCTCTCGGCACGCGGGTTGCCGGCTCCTCGCCAGGCGGCCTCTGCCTGCCCCGAGTTGTGGTGCCCTCCGCGCCCCCAGCGCACGGGCACGAAGGAGCGGGCAGCAGCGCTGCTCCCTTGCCCCAGATTTTGGTGCCGCCACCTCTGCGAGCGCCCGCCCAGGCCCCAGGGGACGCAGCCTGCACCCAGGGGCCGCCAGGCCGGCCCTCACGGGACTCTCTCCGCAGGCAGCGTCCGTTGGAGCCACGCGGAGCCGGCGGAGGACGGATACGCCGGGGAGCAGGATGGCGGCTGCCGGCTCTACCCCGGGCACATCCCCACCAGCCCGCTGCAGAAAGCGCTGCTGGCCGCGGGCTCCGCGCTCGTGGCCCTCTATGACCCCTACAGACACGGTAAGCGGAGCCACGGTGGCTTTCCTTCCACCCAGGATCCACCTACTCACATCCAGCAACTCCCGCCTGTGTCACTGCTGGGGGTTTCTTGAGGGATTTGGGTTCTCCTTCTGTTGGGGGAGGCATTTGTTAATGGGGAGATGCAGGGCAGGAGGCAGGGGAAGAGGGGTGAAGGATTCCCCTGCACCCCGTAAAAATTCTCCTGGCGAGAATGATGCCATCCAGCCGCATCCGGCTCTCCCAGGCCTGGAAACACCTCATATCTGCCCCTGTGTCCCTCCCTGCAGGTCAGACCAAGCAGCATAACCCTGACGTGGGCAATCCATGGCCAGCGCCAACGCTGAGCCCTTGTCTTTGCCACGAGCTTCCTGCATGCTCCTGCCCAAAGGGATGTCTCATTTCCTCACCTGCGGATGAGGACAGCTGGGTGTTGTGAAAATCAGCACCTCTAATGCTGCTTGTCTGCTGCTCTTGGGTCACATCCTGCTCTCTCTTTCAGACATGGTGGCAGTCCTGGGAGAGACAACGGGTTGCCTTGTCCTGCCCAACCTGCGAGACAAGATGAAGAATGACCCCGAAGGCTCCCGCGTCCTCCAGTGCGTCCCTCCGCATCCGTGGTTTGTGGTGGGGACTGAGGCACCTGCCCAGCATGAACCTTGGGCCCTGCCAAAGGAGAGTCCCTGTCCTAAGAGGGACACAGGCATTTTGTTAGTTTTAATCCTCCAGATTGTTTATTTTGCTTTATTTTAACATCGCAAAAGCCTCAGGAGAAGAGCACAAAAACTACAGGAGCCCAGGCCTATTTCAGGCACTAGTGCTGTCCTGCTTTGCTGCTGTAACTGGGAGGCACCTTCTCTCTTAGACCTGATAAAATTTGTGGTCATGGTGTGTTTTTTTTTTTTTTTTTTCTCCCCTGTGCCTGCTGCTGCATCTCCCTGCATTGAAGACTTCATCACCTGCTGCTCCGCTTTCCTCTAGACACCTCTGTCCTTTCTTTCCAGGTAGCCCAATGGCACCTCCTAAGGCTGGGAAATAAGAGCACTTCTTGTGTTGGTTTTAAGTTTGATCCCTTTGAGTGCCTGCAGGGAACTGTTGAGCACAGCAAGGCTGGGGACCAGGAAGGACATCGTGAGCCTGTTATTAGCCAAGATCATCTTGCTGCTTATTTCCTGCCCTTCTCTCCCTACGTGCTGTGTCTGCTGCCTGCGGTGCCCTGGGCTCCAGCTGTACCATGAAGCGCCTGGGGGAGAGGTTGCCGTTTCTGATGTGTTTGTGCAGGAGAGCCTGATCCTGCCTGGGGCTCCAGCCACTCCACGGCAAAGCTCCCAGGGCACCAGGAGAGGGGGCTGAGCCCTAGAGAAACTGCTCAGCGAGCGCAGGGAGCACTGGGGCAAAGGGAAATTCCCACTTCTTCTGTGCACCCGCTGGTGTCCTGGGGATTTGCAGCAGTCTAATTTGTGCACACCCACCTTTTGTTTTGCTTAGTGTTTAATCCTCTGAATTGCTGAGGTCCCTTTGACACGGAAAGTACGAAGAAGTGCCTGAAGCCAGGGTAAAGCTCTTGCCAGCCCTGCTTAGCCCTGGCTGAGCAGCTCCCTGATCCACTGCAAGGCTTTGACAGGGGAAGAGCTTCTTCTGCAGGCAGAAACGAAGGAGCTTTTGTTTGCCAGCAGCCCGGACTGGAGAGCAGCCTGTGCACGGCTGCCACGTGGCTCCTGATGAAAACCCAGGCAGGAGGGAGAAAAATTGAGAGCAATTCCCTCCCCTCCTCAGGGTTGTTCCTTTGAAGTTGTGGCTGCCTTGAAGGGGCAATGAAGCTCCCGCTCCCTTGGGCCCTGCTGCGGGGAGCGGTGGCTGTTTGCCAGCCAGCAGGGCAGCGTCACAGGGTCACTGTGCATAAAAGATTGATGCTTTTCCAACTGGAGTTGCTGAAGGGGAGCAAGATGCAGAGCCCTGCTCTTGCCAAGGCTTCAGGCAGTTGCTTTCAGCATTTTGTGCCCTACTGCCATCAATAAAGATAAAGACAGTGACATCCCTGCTGGGGTTGATCTGCAGGAAAATACCAGGAAGGGCAGAGCAGGGAATGGTGGTTTCCAGCTTTTTCTCCAGGTCACCCACATGCAAGTGTTTCCCTGAGAGACTTAGTGACTTGCTCTTTGCTTTCAGGGAGCGTCCTCGCATCCGTCTCTCCACCCTGGACGTGGAGGGGCTGCGGCGGTTGCCGAATGGCACGTTGGGCCGGGAATACCTGCGGTTTCTGGAAGACAATGTGAGTGGGGGATTTTGCAGGGCACAAATGGCTGTAGTTGAGCCCAGAGCCAGGAGCATCGTGAGCACCAGAGGGAGCTTGGAGTCATGGAGCAACCCCGTAGGGAGCCCCAGAAAGTGAATGAGTTGATGAAGTGGGACTTGGGAGCTGGGCTGCGCTGTTGGGTACGTGGATATGTCACCCGCGCTGTGCTTGGTGGCTCTTGGTTTTCATTGCAATGCTGACCCAGGC